>NC_041385.1:186561520-186586435 GCF_002162155.2 Triticum dicoccoides | reverse complement strand
GGTTGCGATGGGTGGAGCTAGCGGGGGAGGGTGCGGGTGCGATCGAGATGGAGGGGGATCGAGATCGAGATGGAGGGGGAATCGAGATCAAGTGTCCTCATGAATTCAAAAAGTGCCCATGAAATTTAAAAATATTCATGATATCAAAAAGTGCCCATGAAATACAATCGAGAAATGAAGACTACGATTTAAATACAATCGGTCTTAGCTAGCTATTTGTTCACAATCTTCTTGCCCTTCTTTTTCGCAAACGGAGTTCTTCTGTGGAACGGACGTCCTTTAGGTAGGGTGGTCCTGCTTCTTCTTGTGGTGTGTGCTGCTACTTCATCGTCGTCGTCATGTTCGATCTTCGGGTCGCCGTACTTGTCGAAGTCTTGCTCATTGGCTACTCCATCCATTCCGATGATCTTCCTTTTGCCTCTCCTCACGACAAAACGACTGGGCTTTGGCGGGTCGGTAATGAAGAAGCATTGGTCCACTTGGGAAGCCAGTACCCATGGCTCATTTTTCGCGGTGACGTTTGCGCCCGCGGTCTTGGATTTGGCTTCGGGTATAACCATGGTAGTGAAATACCGGTCTTCTTTTATGACGTTTTTGGCCCATCTGACACGGAACATCGGGACCTTCTCTCCAGCATAGCTCAGCTCCCAGATCTCCTCGATCCTTCCGTAGTATCTGTCCTTGTCGTTACCGGTGTAGGATTCCATCATTACCCCGGAGTTCTGATAACCATCGCTCTTCATGTCCTTGTCCTCGGTGTAGAATGTGTAGCCGTTGATATCGTACGCCTCATAGGTCATCAGGTTGTGCTCGGCGCCCTGTGACAAGGCGAATATGAGTCGTTCTTCCGCGGAAGAATCCTCATGTAAAGGGTATGACAGAAGCTTCTGCTTGAACCAACGCGTGAAACATGAGTTGTGCTCTTTGAGTATATCTCCGTCCGTCCTCTGTTGGCCTCGGTCATTGTACGTCTTCTTAATAAAGGTTTTGTGCTCTACCACCCAAGGATCGACCACGTCTATGTGTTGTAGCGCGACTAGGTTTGCTCTTTCAAAGTCGGCGAGTCGACCCTCGAAGTCGACATGCATTTCGCGGCGACCCTCATGGTGACCCCATCCAGCGAGCCTGCCGAGGTGCCTGTTGACGGGCAGACCAACGGGGTTCTCGATGCCTAGATAATTCGTGCAGTAGGAGATGCACTCTTCGGTCAGAAAGCCCCTGGCTATGCTTCCCTCTGGACGTGACATGTTGCTAACGTATCCTTTGATGACACCATTCATCCTTTCGAATGGCATCATGCTGTGCAGGAACGTCGGCCCGAGTTGGATGATATCCTCCACTATATGGACCAGCAGATGCACCATAACGTCGAAGAATGCGGGCGGGAAGTACATCTCAAGCTCGCATAGTATCACCACGATCTCTTCCTGTAGCCTTCTGAGTTGCCTCACGCCAATCGACTTTCGAGAGATGACGTCGAAAAAGTTGCATAGGCCAAATAGCGTTTCACGGACGTGCGCGTCCATGATCCCACGGATTGCAACTGGAAGTATCTGCGTCATCAGCACGTGACAGTCGTGAGACTTCATCCCGCTGAACTTCTGCTTCCCACGTATTGGCTGGCGTTTTCCACAGCGTGTCAAGCTCCTCTTTCAGCAGCCCCAGATACAGATTGATGTCGTTCCCTGGTTGTTTCGGCCCTTCAATTAGCATACTCATGTGAATGTACTTCCTCTTCATGCACAACCAGGGGGAAGGTTGTACATCCACACAAACACAGGCCAGGTGCTATGTGTGCTTCTCTGGCTGCCAAACGGATTGACTCCATCGGTGCTCGCGCCCAGCACGATGTTCCTTGGATCGTTCCAAATTCTGGGTATTCGAAGTTCAACGCTTTCCACTGGCTCGCATCCTTAGGGTGACTCATCATCTTGTCTTTTTTATCTATCTCCGGATCATTTGCGTCATCTTCTCGCTTCTTCTCCTCCCTATCCGCGTGCCAATGCAGGAGCTTTGCTACCTTAGGGTCCGCGAAATACCGCTGCAAACGAGGAGTGATCGGAAAGTACCACACCGATTTTCGAGGAGCTTTCTTCCTCTTCTTGTATCGAGTGACGCCGCACACCGGACATATGGTAGACTCCGCGTGCTCGTCCCGATAAATGATGCAATTGTTCATGCACACATGGTATTTCACGTGCGGTAAATCCAGAGGACACACGATTTTCTTCGCCTCCTCGAAACTGGTCGGGCACTTGTTCCCCTTGGGAAGACGTTCGTGCCAGAATGACATGTTCTCGTCGAAGCATGCGTCGGTCATTTTGTGTTTTACCTTCATCTCCAGAGCCATGAGCGTTACTTTCAGGCGGGTATCCTCGGGCCTGCATCCTTCATACAATGGAGTAACCGCGTCTATCTCCAGTTGATCCAGCTTGGCTTTCTCTCGGGCGGCAGCTCTTGCGTTATCCGTCCGCTTGAGAAGCAGCTCTTGAATATGAGGGTCCTGCACCCAGCCTCCATCGTCGTCTGCTCCGGCATCTTCATCTTCATGATCATTCCCTTCATCTTGATCTTCCTCATCATCATGTACGACATCTTCTACAAGATGACTGTGTACAGCATCACCGTCGTGATCATGTCCTGGAGATTCTTCGTCTTCTCGCCCGCCCTCGCCGCGGTGGTACTTGTCTTGTTGCCCTTCCTCATTTCTTGCCCGGCCCCGGCCATGGACGACTTGATAGTCATCTTCATCACCTTGCCACCGATAGCCATCCATGAAACCACGCAAGAGCAGGTGGTCCCGCACCTGCCCGGAATCCGGGTCCGCAATAAGGCTCTTCAGCTTGCATCTTCGACATGGACATCTTATCTCCGTCTCGTTCTTTTGAAGCATCTCGGCCTTCGCGGAGCTCAAAAACCTATTCACGATGCCTTCAGTCATCGTGCGGACCATGGTCGCCTGCGGGGTAGAGCAAAACGATATGTTAGAACCAAGAAAAAATTTGGCATGACCTTCCCTAAAAATAGGACCAAAAAGAATGCATAGTGCCAAAATTCTCGCCGAAACGGAAATGAATCAAAACATTCCAGCAAAATATTGGCAACTATCGCATATTTCAAATACCGATACCTTCAAACACAAACATATATGCAACACCACAAACACATGCAACACCACAAACATACATAGATCTAGCTAGGCCACAAAAAGTGCATGTGCACGTTGTTGGAGTGAGCTAGGGAGAAAAAAAAAGTAGATCTATATCATGAAGATAGCTTTCCCTTACTTACCTATCAAAAAAAGGTAATTTCACCACTTAATTTTGTTGAATCTTTGGTGGAAATGAGGTGAGGAGGAGGAGATGGCCGAAAGCTTGGAGAAGGAGGTGGATGGAATGAAGTGGGGAAAGTGAGTGGGTAGGTGTGGGCTGTCCAAAATATCTTGTTGGTCCCAGGTTACTAATGGCGCACCGTAGAAAAATGCGCCATTAGTAACCCTGGTTACTAATGGCGCATCAGCCTACGGTGCGCCATTAGTAGTTTTGCAAAAAAGTAAAAATAATAAGTATATATACTAATGGCGCATCTCCTCTGAGTGCGCCATTACTAGTTTAAACTAGTAATGGCGCACTGTGCCACGATGCGCCATTAGTAGTTTTGCAAAAAAAAGAATAAAACAAAATTTACAGTAATGGCGCACTGCCTGCTTGGTGCGCCATTAGTAGTTATAGATAGTAATGGCGCATTATGGACCCGATGCGCCATTAGTATGTATGGGAAAATGGAAAAAAAAATTCATACTAGTGGGGCACCCTATTTACGGTGCGCCATTAGTGTCTTCCACACTAATGGCGTATCACAAACAGGTGCGCCATTAGTATATAGTAGTGGCGCACTGCTTCCACGGTGCGCCATTAGAATCAATCCTATCTATAGCCCTTTTCCTAGTAGTGGGACTTGCCTCACTAGCGGTAGATATTCATGAAGTAGGCGATCTCCTTGCCCTTACAAACTCCTTGGTTCAACTCCACAATCTTGTTGGAGGCTCCCAAGTGACACCTAGCCAATCTAGGAGACACCACTCTCCAAGAAGTAACAAATGGTGCGTTGATGATGAACTCCTTGCTCTTGTGCTTCAAATGGTAGTCTCCCCAACACTCAACTCTCTCTCATGGGATTTGGATCTGGTGGAAAGAAGATTTGAGTGGAAAGCAACTTGGAGAAGGCTAGAGATCAAGATTCATATGGTAGGAATGGAATATCTTGGCCTCAACACATGAGTAGGTGGTTCTCTCTCAGAAATGGTAAGTTGGAAGTGTACGTTTGTTCTGATGGCTCTCTCCACGAATGAAGAGGAGGTGGAGGGGTATATATAGCCTCCACACAAAGTCTAAACGTTACACACAATTTACCAAACTCGGTGGGACCAATTCAACAGACTCGGTCAGACCGATTTGATAAACCTAGTGACCGTTAGGATTTTCGGTGGGACCGACATGCAACTCGGTAGGACCGATATGGTTAGGGTTAGGGCATAACGTAATCTCGGTGAGACCGATTACACAAACTCGGTGAGACCGATTTTGGTAATAAGCTTTCCAGAGAGTTGGTCAGGTAAACTCGGTGGGACCGATTCGCTCATTTCGGTGAGACCGAAATGTTACGAAAAGGAAACAGGGAGTTTACATTGCAATCTCGGTGGGACCGATCACTCACTTCGGTTTGACCGAAACGTTACGAAGGGAAACAGAGAGATTACAACCCCATCTCGGTGAGACCGAGATCCCTATTGGTAAGACCGATTTGCCTAGGGTTTGTGGCAGTGGCTATGACATTTGAACTCGGTGGCGCCGGATAGAAAGAATCGGTGGGACCGATTTTGACTTTTGGTTTAGATCATATGTGGATGTGAGAAAGTAGTTGAGGGTATTTGGAGCATATCACTAAGCACTTGAAGCAAGAGGCTCATTAAGCAACACCTCATCCCTCCTTGATAGTATTGGCTTTTCCTATAGACTCAATGTGATCTTGGATCACTAAAATGTAAAATGAAGAGTCTTGAGCTTTTGAGCTTGAGCCAATCCTTTGTCCTTGATATTTTGAGGGATCCACTTTCATCATCCATGCCATGCCATTCATTGAGCTTTCCTGAAATAATAGTCTTGGAATAGCATTAGCTCAATGAGCTATATGTTGTTATGAATTACCAAAACCACCTAGGGATAGTTGCACTTTCAGAACTACACTGACTACAAGCAAACAAATAAACAAGACAACAAGGAAATAAATAAGCAAGCAACATACACTAGGCTATCACGGCTATTACACATATTACATCCACTGGGCATCAAAGTTCGCCACCAGTGCAAATATAGGGAACACAGAAGCATATAAATGTCGTAGCAAAACAAGTCCAGAACTGAAACCGCTTCAGAAGAGCTCAAGAAACAATATCCTGGGTACCCATAATGCTGGCAAGATGCTTAGCAAGCTTATTAACTTTCTCTTGTTTGGCGCTTAAGTCCTCCAGCGCTTGCTGTTGCACCAGAAAGTATGCATCTGAATTCTGCAGGGACTTCCTCAGTCCTTCGGCTTCCTGTCGCATAACATCTGATCGATGTGTTTCAACTTGAAGTTGAGACTCAAGAAGCCGAACTGATTCAAGCAACGAGTTCGAAGAGCTGGTGCCAGCAGTGGTAGCCAGTAACTCAAACACTACATCAAGACAGGACTTTGGGGTTGTCTCAGTGTCTTCAATATAGTTTTTATCAGCTTTCTTGGAGACCAACATGGATGTCTCACTATCTTGAACCTTATCTACATTACTTCCTTTACCATTGCATAACAGGGTACTCTTCTCCAATATTTTATCCGCGTTCTAAAAGAGAAACAAACAAACACATCTCAGGTTTACAATGTAGTATATTAAACTCATTTTGGTAAACCAATTGAGTAGTTAGGTGGACAGGATAACAGCATGAAACAAACATAGATCTATGTAGTATGGTCACTGTATGGTCTATATCATTCTAGTTTATGTTGCCAAATCAAGATAGATATAGTTCGAATCATATCTATTTAAGACAAAGCAGCATAGGCAGAATATAAGTGTGGGAAACTACACAGCAATAACAACACTTGTAATGTGCATGGCATGAGAACATAACTGTTTATTCAATTGAAACTGAAATCAACATAGAGCAAGTTACAATAGCAAACAGCCAAACTCGTTGAAGAAACAGGTTTAAAACATACTTGTTGCGCCATTGGAGTTTCAATTGCATCCTTCAAATTTGAAATTGGTTGGTATCAGTAAATACCGTGATGCAAGAGCAAAGTAGTATGAACCATAGCTACGGAACCTGACCTGAGAACAATTCTTCTTCTGCTTTAAGCATTGACTTCGGGTTTGGAGTGGTGGTCCTCGTGATTTGGGCACTGCAGTTGCCTTACTAACTGTTTGTGTTTGGGTGCTCTGTGGTGGAGACGGTGTTGTGTCAACAGGAACTGCGTGTCTATCTGCTGGGGTTGGGGTTAGAAGGGGTGTACCTGGTTCTCTGTCCAACTGGGTAGGGGTACAATCTGCATGAGTGTGGGTTATGTGTAGTGGGGCTGGTTCTTGGGCAAGTACAACTGTGATTCTATCTGCATCGACAGGTAGCACGATCTTTTCTGAAGACCGTGTTTTTACTCCCACAGATACTGCCATCACTCCCTCCAATTGAAATGGCTGATAAACAAGAAAAGTAATTGAATGTACAGACATTGTAAGATAGACAGGTGCAATGGATAGTAGGGAAGAAAACAGGGCATGAAATAATTCACAGTTATGTTGTCTAAGCAAATAGAATAGCAGGACATAATTTCACATATATGATGGCTAATTAAACAGGATAGCATGACACAATTTCACATGTATGATGGCCAACTAAATAGGATAGAATGACATACTTCAAAATATGATGACTATGTAAACAGGATGACATGATATAACTATACGATGTGTCTATTAAAGTGGTTGGCATGCCATAAATCACAAACATGCCGTCGATGGAAACATGATGTCATGATATAATTCACGGATAGAATGACATAATTTAAAATATGATGACTATGTAAACATGATGAGATGATATAACTATATCATGTCTTTAGAAAATGGGTTGGCATGTCATAATTCAGATACATGCTGTCTATGGAAACATCATGGCATGACATAATTCAAATATATGATTTATATACTAAGGAAGTGAGCAGAGGGCAATCGCATATATGATGTGTCAACTAAGGAGATGGCATTCAATATTGTGTATATGATGTAAAAACTAAGCATTGCAATACAACATATGCATTATATGAGTAATATAACCCCGCCAAGTTTGAGCATACACCTCAGAGGGATAATAGGACTGGTCATCTGCCTCTGAATCCTCCTCTAAAGAGCTATCTATAACCAGCAAGATATCTGCTTTAGCAGGTAGCATTGTCTGCTCTGAAGACCTTGTTTTCACTCCAGATTTCTCCATCACCAATTCAAATGGCTGATGCACAGGAAGAGCAGTTGACTATACAAACATTGTCGACAAAAGCAATGAGAAATACAAAAAAAGGACAGCATGATATAATTCACATATATGACGCTTGCCTAAACAGCATGGCATTGCATAATTCACATACATAATGTCTTGCAACAAGATAACATTGCATAATTCACATACATAATGTCTTGCAACAAGATGGCATTGCATAATTCACATATATGGTAATTAGACACAAAACAGGTGGCATTCACACAAAGCATGTCTAAACTAAGCAAATGATATGAGCAACATAACCCTGCCAAGTTAGGGCATCCACGTCGGGGGGGGGGGGGGAATATGACAGGTCATCTGTCTCTGAATCCTCCTCTGAGGAGCTATCGGTAACCAGCAAGACATGCGCTTCGTCAGATAGCATTGTCTGCTCTGAAGACCTTGTTTCCACTCCAAATTTTTCCATGACCGTGCCGAATGGCTGATGCACAGGAAGAGTAATTGAGTGTACTACAATTGTTGACAAATTTAACACGTAATAAAAAATGATGGCATGATATAATTCACATATAAGATGACTGGCTAACCAGGGTGGTATTGCAAAATTCACATACATGATGCGTGGCTAGACAAGATGGCATTGCATGATTCACATATACGATAAAGAAACTAAACAGATGGCATTGTAACAACCCCAAAATTGGGTTATCAATTTTTGTGCTGTTATTTCTTCCTGGCACTCATTTTTCAAATCTTTCTCCTAAGTTTTGCTGATGACCCTGAGAATTCTTGTCATTTCCAACCTTTCCAAAACTTGCTCATGTCTTTTTCAGTGGGCAAGACCTCAGCTGCATCATCTTAAACCCTCTCAAACCCTAATTCCAATTTTTTGGAATTTGAATATGCCCTTTGTGATTTCAAAGGGGCTATCATTTTCCTTGATCTGTTGATCATCCCATCTGCTCCTAGAGACCCTCCTATCCTTTTCAACCTTGGATATGCAAAAATATTGCCAAGTCCCATGCAATATTTTTGAATTATGATTTATTCCTTTTCTTGCCTTTCTGAGGAATAAAATCCAAGTCCCGTGAGCCCGTCTTCTTCCTCGCCCTTGTCCTCTTCCTCCGTTCGTCTCCGAGCGCCCCTCATCTCCGTGAGCCTCTGGCGCTCGTCCACACCCTCCTCGTCGCCTTCCCGTGTGTCCCCGTGAGCCTTGGCCGCGCCTGCCGACGCGCGACACGTCGCCCGCCGCGTGCCACTTCCTCCCCTCCTCCCTCGAGCCCCTCCGCGGCTATTTAAGCAGCTCCCGAGCCCCCTCACAGTCCCCAAACCTCCCCAACCACTCGCAGCTCTCCCCCTCACCTCGGAGCTCCCCTGCCCCCTCCAATGGCCGTAGCCTCACCACCGGCCACTGCCTAAATTCGGCCAGTGCCGTGCTCCCCTTGACTCCCTTCCTCCTCCAGTAGTAGCCCAGAGTCCGGCGGCCCATCTCTCCCTCGTTCCCTCGGCTACCAGTCACCGGAGCTCCGCGATCATCTCTTCTCGAAGCCCCCGTCCGCCCTGTCTCTGCCCGTCGCCCCTCTGTCCCTCCTCGGTGTCCGCAGCCGGTCCACGCGGACACGGCACCCCGTCCCGAGCGCGTAGGTGCCCCGGCCCTCGCCGGAGGTGGCCGGAGCCGGCCGGTCCATCGCCGGCGACGCGCCTGGCCTCGGCCCCTCTGTGCCGGGTCAGGGACAAGAGAAGGAGTGGCCAGGAGGAGGCGTTGACCTGGCCAGGATGGCCAGGCGGGCCCTGCCGCCCCACTCGTCAGCGACCTGAGAGCCCGGCCCCGCCTCTGCCCTCTGACCCAGTCAGCGCCACGTGGATAAGTGGAAGCGCCCCCACCGCAAGCCGTTTCTCCCGACCGAAGACGCATTTCAGAAAAGACGCATTCGGTTTAAAACCGCCAGGGACCTGTTTGTAGAAGTATTTTTACAGATTAGTCCCTAAGTTTTAAACGGCCGTATCTTTTTACTCGTAACTCCGATTGAGGTAAATCCAACGCCCACGTCTTCGTATCGTCGAGCCCATTCTGTTCCCATCATTTTCACTATGGTTTGACACTGTGAAAATGACCTCCTTGCCCTTGTCCGTAAACAGCCCCCTCCGAGAGAGAACTGTTTCCGGCAAAAAAATCGCGGTCGTTTCTCACTTCTTACCAGAGTATCTGTCGACCCCTAGGCAAGCCAACCTCTTATCATGAGCCCTGAACTTGCATGTTGACTTTGCTTGCACCTTGTGTGTGTGTAGTTGCAGTTATTTCTTCTCGTTTTCATCTACAGTTATTCCGTTATGCTTACCATGCATGCTTGTGTTTTCATGCTACTCCTTGCCATGATAATTAGAATGTTGCTATTCATGATGCCATGTCACTACTCTAATTTATTTTCAAGTCATTGTTATAAAATGCTAAGATTATGGTAATGCACAGTGGATATGTTAGTAATTGGTATTGTCATGTTCTTTATGCTGTAAGTGTTCACTTGAGAAGCCCGATGTTTTGTTAAAGCATTTGTATGAAGTATGCTCATTGTTGCATTCATGTTAAAATGCTGGTATGATGATTGATGATGGAGAAGATAATAATATGACTTAATAACAAAACCCCTCCGTCATCGATGGGATCGAGTCATAATGCCGCCAAATCAAAAAATTCCAAGTGCAACCACATTTGCCGGTATGGGACGGCCTTAATTCGGTCTATTGTCGTGCCTCTGGTCGGTGCCTACAACTAGGGAAGGTTATGGGCGCGCGCTACTCTGATCAGGTAGGCGGAGCATAACCTTGTGAGCCTGTTGTTGTTATGTGCACGTATCCCAGAATGGGACGGGCCACGATGGTGGTCGTTGAGGTGTCTGGAGGTAGACACGGGGCCACCCAGGACTAGCCCAGTGGGGAGTGAGTCGGAGTGGCCGGGAGAGTGTCATGATAGTAGATCGATTTCGTCGGAATGCCGTTGGTCCACACGAATGGGAGTGCGAGGCCATGGGTTCCGTAGTGTGGGTACAATGCGCTACCTCTGCAGAGTGTATTTAAACTATCGATAGCCGCGTCCTCAGTCATGGGCATAAGTTTGTAGTAGGGTACACTATCGGGTCTTGGTCGAAATGGAGGATAAACTTGAAATAATTAAGCTGGGCCAGTTGTTGGTCGGGTTGTGATCGCCGTAAGGGTCGCGGGCCAGTTGTAGGACGGGTTGTGATTGCCGTAAGGATCACGGGCCAGTTGTTGGTCGGGTTGTGATCGCCATAAGGATCACGAGTTTGTCTCTGTTGGTGATCAGGAAATGAGGTGATCACCGTTGGTAAGAGAGTCCGAGGGACTGGTGCACAAGTTTGGTTGCATTGCATGAGTAATATGTTTGCATTTAAAGAACCATGGTAGAACATGAGATGGTTGCATACAGTTGACATGCTATGTCTGCATTTGATATGATTGGTGGTTTAGTTTCAGCATAGTTTCATGATGCCATGCCATGCTTTGATTGATATGATTGGGATGATATGATATGCTTTGCTATTGCCATGTTAGAAGTAACTTTGATATATCATGTTGTTGCCATGCTAGTGGATGCCATGATGTTAGTCTGATTTATGTCTTGGGTTGATATTATGCCATGCTTAGTTTCAGATAGGAGATAGTTGTTGTAGACGCTTGGTTCTTGCTTTGTCTTCTGCTTGTTTGGATGCTATGTATTTAGTTGTCTTGCAAGTACATTCAATGTACTGACCTGGCGTGTCATGCCAGTTTTGTAGGTCGATCATTTGTTCCGTCGTACTAGTGTCACGACCGGTTTTCCGGGTATTAATTTCCAGAAAATGGCCGTTGTGCTCACCAGCCCCAGGATTACTGTTAGCTGATGAGGCACCAAATTGATACAGAAATTCCAAGCAAAAGTACAAAATAGGTAGTACAAGACCATTCTGGCCTATGAGTACAATAAGTGATTTCTGGAGGTTGATGGCGGAAGCAGTTTGTGGATTATCGGTGTCTATGGGACTCCATTTCCCAACAGGAACAGCTGACCAGGTTAACTCCTATCTTCACGAGGCTGCTATCACCGTTGCTTAGGTTCTGGGGCTATCGTCGCAACGCTCCTCTCCGTGCAGGAAATCTGGCCAAGACAATAGCCAGGGACAAGCCAGTGAGTACTTTGAATGTACTCGCAAACATTATGAACACGGGTATAATATAAATGATAATCGTGCGCTGAAATATTCTATGATCACATCGTCAGTCATAAAATAAAATCTCTGATGCATGCAAGCCAGTTATTTATATGCAACATGAATATGCAATAATGGGGTAGCAATAGCATGCACCGATCGGGTGTCTGAAGTGACGCCTCGAAAGGGCCATGATATGAAGCCTGCCTCAGTCGGGCGTCTAAGCGACACCACATAAAGGGCTTATAAAGAAAATAACAAGCATGCCACAGTCGGGCGTCTGAGCGACACCACATAAAGGGCTTACAAGAAAATAACAAGCATGCCACACTCGGGCGTCTGAGCGACACCACATAAAGGGCTTATAAGAAAATAACAAGCATGCCACAGTCGGGCGTCTGAGCGACACCACATAAAGGGCTTATAAAGAAAATAACAAGCATGCCACAGTCGGGCGTCTGAGCGACACCACATAAAGGGCTTATAAGAAAAATAATCACAATGAATATCCAGGAGGTAGAACTGTCCCAGGGATACTCGATACTTCAAATAATATAAAGGGGTTAGTCCATAATAATAATCATCATAATCATCACAAGTCAGAAATCATGATCCAAGTTCTGGATTAGTAGTTTCTCCTTCGAAGACCGACACTAAGACCGACACTTGACCCATCCTAGACTGTATGTCCTTAACCATGGACGCGGCTATTCGAATAGGTTTAATCTCTGCAGAGGGTGTACTCTTTACCCACGAGTAACGGATTCCTTTAGTCCATCGGGAATAATTCCGTCTACGGTCTTTTAATTGAAAACACACCTGACTTGCACACACCAGCTTAACTCACCGGTGTCTGGAATCACCCACGACACCTCTCAAGCAATACTCTAAGTGGGGAGGCTACAACTTCGCGTAGCATGGGATCAAATTTATACCGCGCGCTCTAAGGGGTGCCCCCCTCTCGGTCCCAATCGGAAACACCCATGCCCACGGACCAGGTGGCCTGCCTACCGGCTACAACCGATATCTTCCACCATGGCCTCTCTGTACGGTGTGTGCTATAAAGGGGTTGACGACTTACTGAACCGTACCCTACCTGTGGCAGGGACAAGTGGTAGTACGAAACAAGTGTGGGGGTTACTGGAACAATTCTCGATCTATGGTCGACTCAGGAGGTTAATAATTTCCCTCCATGATATGTATCACAAATATATTCAACCATCACAATCAACACTCATTATACCTTACTATGCCATACCGGACATAACCGTCCCGACGGAGACCGGCGACAAGTTCATGCCTACCCAAGGCAGAAGCTTTCCCGGATTCCTTCCGGCATGCATGCAAGGCACATGAGGATGATTACCATCACAAGTATATTCAATTCCAACAGCATGGAAATCACTAATATGCATCCATGCAAATGATCAAATCACATGAAATAACAAGTCCTTCGAAATGAGGTGGTGTTATAAACGTGTCAACGAACACACCAAAAATATTATGCCAGGGTTTAGAATGCTTGCCTTCAAGGTGTGGAGAGGTGGAGGTGCTCTCCAAAACTTTTGAAAGCTTTCTGCCTCTCTCCAAAATCCTATTTTTGAAAATATTGGAATTAACACACAATTTCAAAACAGCACAAAAAAAGTTGTTTGAACTAACACACAACCAAGCTGCTGGCCTGCCAGAGACGTGGCGAGAGCTGTGGGGCTCGTGGGGTGCAGAAGGGGACACGGCGTGCTGGCTGCGGTCGGTCACGGACCGGAGTGAGTGCGGGGCGGGGCGCGGCGGTTCGGGCGCGGCACGTGCAAAACGCGTGCTCCGCTCGCGCTCTGGGCGTGCCCAGTGCACGCACGGAACATGCTCGACGAAATGCGAAGGCATGATAGAGGGCTCTAAACCACAAGAGGGTTAGCAGGGTGGGGTTATAGGCTAGGGCAAATCCATGGGACATGCTGGTCTGGTCAGGGGATCAAGTTCATAATGCAAACAAAAACTCATGCCAGATCTGTTCATGCTCTCAAGGTGTTTGACAAAATGCCAAAGGCACCTAGGCAGTTCTTGGAGTAGCCAAATTCTCCAGATCAGTGTCTCCTTGGATGCATGAGAGGGTGGTGAAGTTAGTTTGTTAAAAGGAGAAACTTGTTAGTGCAAGTTTTGCAAAACTTCAGTTCTGGACAGGAGGTGAATGGCATCATTTCATGAACCAAAAATGATCCAATGGGTGCATGCTCCTGGACTTAGGGGTTTAGCATGGAGGACTACAAGTAGGTAAAAGAATCATGGATAAAGGAGCAACTTAAAATATAGTTGTTGTACAAATACTCAAGTTGAACCAGAGTGGAAAAGAGGTTGGTTCACTCAATTATTCCAAAGAACACCACTAGCTTTTTGCAAAAAGTTAATTAACATACTCATATTGACATCCCAAAATTTTGGTGGAAGTTTTAAAGAAATATTTAAATAGGTTGTAGTGCAAAAATGCCCATTGGACCAGAGAAGAAAAAAGGTTGTAGAGATCAAAATATTTCATGAATAAAAGATATTTTTGCATAAAAATGATTTAAAAACATCACCTAACATCTCCAAATTTTGGTTGGAATTTTAAGTGAATTTATCAAATGGTTATAGTACAAATATGGCCGTATAACCTTGGAAAACCATTTTTCAAGAAAATAAAGATCAAGCAAATTAATTATGTAATTAGTTCTACTAATAAAAGAAAAGTTTTTCTTAAGAGGTTAAACAAGTCCAAAACATATTTGAAAAGTTTTCACTCTGGGGAAAACTCCATAATAGCAAGGGAGAAAAGGTTCAAAAAAAGGGAGCCCAGAAAATAAAAGTTTTAATTTCCTGGCAAAATTTTAATTAAATAAACAAGGTCAAAATTTTGGGGTGTCACAGCTAGGCCGTAATCTTTCCAGTCCTGTGAGTTGTGGAGCCCAGCCGGAGTGTTATGCTGCCAAGACTTCCGCCGCCATTTTAAATAGACTTCCGCTGCCATGTAAACAGCCTTAGGGCTATGCCAGAAGATTATATTCATCACTGATGTAATTATATACACATGTATTTGATGAATATTCTTGTACCTAGAATGCTGTATCATGGACCTGTCGTGCGTCAGGTGTTATCCTGGGCTGAATTGCGAAGGCCCCCTGCTCCATGCGGATCGGGGTGCCACAGGGCTTGGTATCAGAGCAGCCAGGCTGGCATAGATTATCCTAGCATTAGATCACCGTCACCATCAACCCGTAATAACCCTAAGGGATTTGACCCATCCCTGTCATCCGACATGGCCATTGTTAATCGACAGGCGGCGCAGTCGGGACTGAACCGTCCTCACCCCGCTGTCCCCGCCTAGTTATCCGTGGAACGTGCAACCATCGTATCCTTTCTAGTCGGCCGCACCGCTTTCCCTTCGCCATTAAGGGAAACGGGCCACACCATGCGGGCCTGTCCCGCATAGCTGCCTATAAATGCCCTTTTCGCTAGCCGTATTACTCGCTCCTCAGTCCGCCATGTCCCTGCAGAGAAGCTTAGCTAGTAGCACCCCAGTCATGGCTAGCAGCTCCAAAACTCCCACGTATTACACCCGCACCTACGCCGTCAACCACCCTGGCTTTCCACCCCTTCTTGCCGAGATGCTTACCAAAGCATTTGGCGGCAAGACTAGCCACGATTACCTGGTGTTCCAATCGACACCCATCCCTCACCTTCATCGCTTTGTTGCAAGAGTGCACGTTGGCCTAGGTCCTGCAGCAGATGTCCAGCCTTTGGTTTTAAAGGGTAGAGCCATGCCTACCTCTGGTTTAGCCATTCAAGCCGCTGTTGTGGAGGCTATCCTTCACCTCCGAACCAACTTCCCGCATGTATCAACAAGGCGGGAGTTCTGCTTTTTCCCCACTGTGTCAAACGCAGTAATGCAGCCTTCTTCCGTTAGCCACAAGGAGATGATCCCGCAATCGCTCGCCTGGTGCAATACATCACTGCCCAGGGGATGTTGATTTCAATGCTGCTTGCCGAGTTTAGAGCCATGGACAATAATGTGGTACGAGTCATCAAGGAAGCTTACCGCGAGGCTCGTAATTTTGCATCTCAAGCTGTTGGCCCAAGGCCATCTGAACCAGTGCTATCCTCCCAACCTGTGATGTGGTCCAAGCCAAACATCATCACCTTCGACAAGTCTCTTCTCCGGATCCATCAGCAGCATTTTCCTGGAGCAATTTCAGCCCCACCGCCCCAACCCATAGAAGTGTCGGATGATGAAGATGGAGATTGGCTCAGTCTTTGTCCTCCAAGAGAACCCCAGCAAGGCCAGTCTTTTGCCTGACTTCAGTCACGCAGTCAGTGGTTCCTGCTAGTCGATCAGTCTGTCGATTCATCCCCGATATGAGGATAGAACCATGTATCCCGCATCGAGTAGTTTCATTTAGCGCGTAGTGCGTCTGTGTTTGTTGTATGTTGGTACTGTTGTAACCCGTATGATGTGTTATTTGCTTGCTTGCTTTTGTTTGTTTGTTTTTGTTTGTCTCTCTGTCAAACAGAAAGGTTTGACAGGGTTGGCAATGTGTGCTAACAAGATTTTAATCAGTAGAACACATTCACTACAAACAACATTGACTCGTTCCGAGTCTCTAATAAAATGCGCGCTGGTGTAGGTATATGTATACCAGGATTCCATATACCCACTAGCATTAAAACACCTTAGTGTGATTTGTCTGCTGAGTTTTTCTGTTGCATGTTCATTGCTTCTATCTGTTTGTTTGGAATTTTTTTTGCATACTACACGCATACTCGGTTCACCCACGAGTACAATTAAGCAGTACTCGGGGAAACGCAAAGTCACATATCCCTCTCTATCTGTGCATACCCCGTATATTTTCCCAAACCCAGAACCTCGAAGAGGCCATTTTTCATCTGGCCACTTCTCGTCCCCGATTTTTCTTCGTGAACCCAATTGTGTTTCCAGAGAAACACTGCCAGTTTTATTTCTCGCGATCCATTACAACTCTCCGATACAGATTTCAACTCCGATTCTACCTCGACACCTACATTTCATGGAGTAATCCGCAAAATTTTTCCCGTGCCCTAAACTGATTCCCGAGCTGGCGTAGCCACCTCACTTGCATCTGGACCCCTTTCACCACCGCTCCACCTCAGCACGCGATTACTCCACCGGCGCAAAGCGACGGAGAACCAAGTGTGGTGGAGGACCACCCTGTGCACCATCTTCTCCCACACCTCGAGCCACCAGCCGCGCGTTGTCTCAAGCCCGCTCGTTCCTGGTGAGAATCACCAGGAGGATCGATGATCCAACCAGCGTGCCCAACAGTGCCACAAGGAACAACCGTAGCGCCACCAAGAATACCTCCTCGCCGAAGGAGCTCGGCTCGATCTCGCTCAAACCAAAGAGGTAGTAGAGTGGCATTGTGTTTGTGTGTTGGAAGCGAGCCACGCTGCCGTTTTTATAGCCCAACCCCGGTGTATAGTGAGCGGAGTCCAGGAAACTCGCTCGTCGCCCGATCGCCGGCGTCCAGGAGGCGAATCCGCGAGCAGTGCCGACAAGGTGCTGGCCCGCGACGTGAGTGCTCACTGCATCGACGCCGTGCATGGCACGCACTACGGCACTATGGTCCTCATCGCCCTAGGAGCTAGATGCGCGCTGCGCCAAGCCGCACGCGAAGGAGCAGCACGGGAGAAGCCGTTAGCCGGAGGTAGAAGAAGGAGGCTGCCAGTGGGCCCTGGACCCACGTGTCAGCAGGTGAGTCCACTGTTCACTAGGTGCATCTAGCAATTTTTCGAGAGATTGATCTCGAGTGCCCCTAGCCGTGGATTTAACCGGGTTTGCCCGTATCTCTTCCTGGGTGTACCAATTATCGGTGCCCCAACTCGTTCAAATTCAACCAAAGGGTTAAAATTAACCCAGAGGTGTTCTCCGGAGTGGTTATCTTTTCTTTGTGCTGTAACCCTAGGAATCTCGAGGACGAGATTCTTTTAAGGGGGAAGGTTTGTAACAGCCCCAAAATTGGGTTATCAATTTTTGTGTTGTTATTTCTTCCTGGCACTCATTTTTCAAATCTTTCTCCTAAGTTTTGCTGATGACCCTGAGAATTCTTGTTATTTCCAACCTTTACAAAACTTGCTCATGTCTTTTTCAGTGGGCAAGACCTCAGTTGCATCATCTTAAACCCTCTCAAAACCCTAATTCCAAAAATTTTGGAATTTGAATATGCCCTTTGTGATTTAAAGGGGCTATCATTTTCCTTGATCTGTTAATCATTCCATCGGCTCCTAGAGACCCTCCTATCCTTTTCAACCTTGGATATGCAAAAATATTGCCAAGTCCCATGCAATATTTTTGAATTATGATTTATTCCTTTTCTTGCCTTTCTGAGGAATAAAATCCAAAGGCATAGCTAGACATCTCCTAAATTCATGTGAATTTGTGGAGTTGATAATTATGCCTAATCCAAGCTCTGGCAATTATATTGGCCATAATTAAATAAGGAAAATTGCCTTCTCCTATTTAATACCAATATTGCATTTCTGCCATTTTCTAAAGGAACTACTATTTTTATAGCTGGGAAAATTATCACATAAATTGTGGAGCTTGCCCTTGCTATATAATCACTAGTTCCATCATCATCTCATGTTCCACAGATCAAAAATTTGGCACATGATCCAATGCAAGTTTCTGACTTCTCTGAAATTTTCCAAAGGAAGTGCTTTATCCCTAAATTCATTTGAGCTGCAATTTGTCAGGGTGATTGATATTGATAAATAACCCCTGGATACCAAAGATGAGCCCAATCCAGTCATCCTAGCTCTCTGTGCAATTTTTCAAAGTTTCTGACCAGATTGTCACTTTGTGAAGGAAGTACCTTCATAGAGCTGCCAAATGGGATGAAACTTTTCCATCCTATCAAGTATCCCAAATCATTAGCCTTCACCCAAATTCAGCTCATTTCATTGAGTTATGTGAGCACATGAGCAATTCTTGTTTTCTGTCCAAATTTTCAGTTTGTGAAGCAAGTACATTTTATCTTTCTTCATTATGGCTGAACATAATTCCAGGCCTTCTCCTATCCATATAACCTACCTACCCAAGAGTTTGGATAATTTCATTTAGCCAATATTTTCCTAGAATTTTCCCAAGTTTCTGGTCTAAAGTGATGCTTGTGAAGAAAGTACCAATTTGGTAAGTACATTTGGTTTGATCTTTTTACAGCATCTACTTATGACCAAATCATTACGAGTTGACAAGTTATAGCTCTATCCATCACTCCTAGTGAGTGCTTCATCATCATCTAGTTTCTGGACATATTCTAGCAGTTGTACAACAACCATGCTAAATAATTGTCCTAATGACCTCAAAACTCCCAGGACCATAGTCCTTGATGCCCTAAGACTCCTAGACATCAATTCTACCATTTCACCTCTCTGGTTTTATATCTAGAGTGTTGCCAAGTTTGCAGCAGTAACCTTGTGGAGCTTGGTTTACTCCACTCCCTTTGTCTCTGCCTGTCTCTTTACCATAGTAGTAATCCACTCTGGAAGGACTACGCGGTAGACATGGTTTAACCTCAGTAAAATTTCCAGAGCACGCCATGCCAGTGGTGACCACGAGTGCAGCCAGCCAAAACTGTGGTTTAGCCACTGTTCTCGTCGGTAGCGCTGCTCTGACCATCCCTGACCTCGCCATTAATGTCTAGCATCTCCCCCTCGTCGTCGCCGTTCGCCTGGAACCCGCTCCCCATCCATTTTCTTCTCCGGCGAGCCGAGCCAAATCTCAAGAAGTACGTGCCTGTGAGCCCGTCTTCTTGCTCGCCCCTGTCCTCTTCCTCCGTTCGTCTCCGAGCGCCCCTCGTCTCCGTGAGCCTCTGGCGCTCGTCCGCGCCCTCCTCGTCGCCTTCCCGTGCGTCCCCGTGAGCCTTGGCCGCGCCTGCCGACGCTACGCCGTCGCTGACGCACGACACGTTGCCCGCCGCGTGCCACTTCCTCCCCTCCTCCCTCGAGCCCCTCCATGGCTATTTAAGCAGCTCCCGAGCCCCCTCGCAGTCCCCAAACCTCCCCAACCACTCTCAGCTCTCCCTGCGCCTCGGAGCTCCCCTGCCCCCTCCAATGGTCGAAGCCTCGCCGTCGGTCACTGCCTAAATTCGGCCAGTGCCGTGCTCCCCTTGACTCCCTTCCTCCTCTAGTAGTACCCCAGAGTCCGGCGGCCCATCTCTCCCTCGTTCCCTCGGCTACCAGTCGCCGGAGCTCCACGACCATCTCTTCCCAAAGCCGCCGTCCGCCCTGTCTCTGCCCGTCGCCCCTCTGTCCCTCCTCGGTGTCCGCAGCCGGTCCACGCGGAAACGGCGTCCCGCCCCGAGCGCGCAGGTGCCCCCGCCCTCGCCGGAGGTGGCCGGAGCCGGCCGGTCCGTCACCGGCGACGCGCCTGGCCTCGGCCCCTCTGTGCCGCGTCGGTGAGAAGAGAAGGAGTGGCCAGGAGGAGGCATTGACCTGGCTAGGCTGGCTAGGCGGGCCCCGCGGCCCCACTCGTCAGCGACCCGAGAGCCCGGCCCCGCCTCTGCCCTCTGACCCAGTCAGCACCACGTGGATAAGTGGAAGCGCCCCCGCTGCAAGCCGTTTCTCCGAAGACGCATTTCAGAAAAGACGCGTTCGGTTTAAAATTGCCGGGGACCTGTTTGTAGAAGTATTTTTACAGATTAGTCCCTGAGTTTTAAACGCCCGTATCTTTTTACTCGTAACTCCGATTGAGGTAAATCCAACGCCCACATCTTCGTCTCATCGTGCCCGTTCCGTCCCCATCATTTTCACTATGGTTTGACACTGTGAAAATGACCTCTTTGCCCTTGTCCGTAAACAGCCCCCTCCGAGAGAGAACTGTTTCCGGCAAATTTTTCCGCGGTCGTTTCTCACTTCTTCTCGAAGTATCTGTCGACCCCCAGGCAAGCCAACCTCTTATCATGAGCCCCGAACTTGCATGTTGACTTTGCTTGCACCTTGTGTGTGTAGTTGCAGTTATTTCTTCTCGTTTTCATCTGCAGTTATTCCGTTATAGTTACCATGCATGCTTGTGTTTTCATGCTACTCCTTGCCATGATAATTAGAATGTTGCTAGTGATGATGCCATGTCCCTACTCTAATTTATTTTCAAGTCATTGTTATAAAATGCTATGATGATGGTAATGCACTGTGGATATGTTAGTAATTGGTATTGTCATGTCCTTTATGCTGTAAGTGTTCACTTGAGAAGCCCGATGTTTTGTCAAAGCATTTGTATGAAGTATGATCATTGTTGCATTCATGTTAAAATGCTGGTATGATGATTGATGATGGAGAAGATAATAATATGACTTAATAACAAAATCCATCCATCATCGACGGGATCGAGTCATAGTGCCGCCAAATCAAACTTTTTCCAAGTGCAACCACATTTGCCGGTATGGGACGGCCTTAATTCGGTCTATTGTCGTGCCTTTGGTCGGTGCCTCCAACTAGGGAAGGTTATGGGCGCGTGCTACTCTGATCAGGTAGGCGGAGCACAACCTTGTGAGCCCATTGTTGTTGTTATGTGCACGTGTCCCAGAATGGGACGGGCCACGACGGTGGTCGTTGAGGTGTCTGGAGGTAGACACGGGGCCACCCAGGACTAGCCCAGTGGGGAGTGAGTCGGAGTGGCCGGGAGAGAGTCATGACAGTAGATCGGTTTCATCGGAATGCCGTTGGTCCACACGAATGGGAGTGCAAGGCCATGGGTTCCGTAGTGTGGGTACAGTGCGATACCTCTGCAGAGTGTATTTAAACTATCGATAGCCGCGTCCTCAGTCATGGGCATAAGTTCATAGTAGGGTACACTACCGGGTCTTGGTCGAAATGGAGGATAAACCTGAAATAATTAAGCTGGGCCAGTTGTTGGTCGGGTTGTGATCGCCGTAAGGATCACGGGTCAGTTTTTGGTCGGGTTCTGATCGCCGTAAGGATCACGGGCCAGTTGTTGGCCGGGTTGTGATCGCCGTCGGAATCACGAGTTTGTCTCTGTTGGTGATAAGGAAATGAGGTGATCGCCGTTGGTAAGAGAGTCCAAGGGACTCGGTGCACAAGTTTGGTTGCATTGCATGAGTAATATGTTTGCATTTAAAGAACCATGGTAGAACATGAGATGGTTGCATATAGTTGACATGCTATGTCTGCATTTGATATGATTGGTGGTTTAGTTTCAGCATAGTTTCATGATGCCAGGCCATGCTTTGATTGATATGATTGGGATGATATGATATGCTTTGCTATTGCCATGTTAGAAGTAAATTTGATATATCATGTTGTTGCTATGCTAGTGGATGCCATGATGTTAGTCTGATTTATGTCTTGGGTTGATATTATGCCATGCTTAGTTTCGGATATGAGATAGTTGTTGTAGACGCTTGGTTCTTGTTTTGTCTTCTGCTTGTTTGGATGCTATGTATTTGGTTGTCTTGCAAGTACATTCAATGTACCGACCTGGCGTGTCATGCCAGTTTTGTAGGTCGATCATTTGTTCCGTCGTGCTAGGCCGTAATCTTGCCAGTCCTGTGAGTTGTGGAGCCCAGCCGGAGTGTTATGCTGCCAAGACTTCTGCCGCCATTTTAAATAGACTTCCGCTGCCATGTAAATAGCCTTAGGGCTATGCCAGAAGATTAATTTCATCACTGATGTAATTATATACACATATATTTGATGAATATTCTTGTACCTGGAATGTTGTATCATGGACCTGTCGTGCGTCAGGTGTTATCCTGGGCTGACGTGCGAAGGCCCCCTGCTCCATGCGGATCGGGGTGCCACAACATTGACACAAAGTATGTCTAAACTAAGTAGATGACATCTTTAATGTATACAGTAATCAATGCAAGGCACCATATGCATGATATTACCAACATCAGCATGCCAAGTTAGAGCGAAGACCTCGTGGGGTAAATAGGAGTGGTCTTCTCCTTATGAATCCCCCCCAGAACAGTTAGCTTCCTCTTGATCATGATCCGAAATGGGTGGAGGGGGGCTGCCTTTGCGCCCACCATGGAGCGACGTCTGCATGAAATTTTATTACCACGCAAGGCTTGTCTCTTTTGCTCTACATGATTAGTTCCATTGTGTACAATAACTGGCATGCATAGGAATAAAACATAGTGAGATTATGTAAGGAGTGCATGCACAAATCCAGAGTGATGGTAGCAAACTGTGGATAGACCCAAAACCAATGATATCAGGCAGATAATAGCTTTAGTTAAAAAATACAGATAATGGCTCCTTTAATGTTTGTTTGCACCCAACATGAAACTCATAGTAGGCACCAGAGATTAACTAGATATTAGACAGATAGTATTGATTGCTTCCCCAATATGTACCCCACAACCATTTAAAAACTCAAGTTTCAGCATTAGTTTGGACCTGACTCGGAGTCTAATAGGTGAACACGATGATAATGTAGCATGTCATCATATTAAGCAACGCATCACGTAAGCAGGCACGGAAGAGTGCGACCTCTCTTGCGGACCCGTGTAGTCCTCAAGGTCATCTGCTCAGTTGATGATGGTAATGCAGTTGTCGTGGCTGCCGGCGGCGGGGAAGAAGATCTGAGGCGGCGAAAGACAGTCTGAAGAGCGGATCCCTGCTGCGGTGAACCCTTTCGTCGTTGGAGCAGCTGAGCTGGGGTGGAACACAGTGCCGCAGGAGCAGGACAAACCACACAAGGTTTTCTTTGACACATATCTATAACAGAAGTAATTGAGTAAGGGCTTGTTTGAATTTGAGGATTCTAACAATGCAGGGATAGGAAATAGACAGAAATAGGATAAGAATGCACGTGCAAAACAGAGAATTTAAAAACACAGGATTTCTGCCAATTTGGGTGTTTGATTCACAACAATTGGAAGATCACAGGATGCAAAAAAGCATGGTGAGATTTAGTCAAACCACAAGAAAATGTATGGTTATAATGCTATTATGCTACTATCTCTTAGTCTTGTGCTTGATGAATAGGAATATGAAAAGGAGGAGAAGTGGAAATTAGAATTCCTACGGTTTTTCTTTCAAGGAGACACTAAAGGAACAAATCCTACGGTTTTCCTTTGCTCCATTCCTTTGCACCATTCCTTTGCACCAAATTCATGAAAAGTAGTACCATAGGAAACTTTCCAATTCCTATGTTTTTCATTCACTTTTCCTTTCAAGCACTAGCGATTCTAGTAGGCAGGCTTGAGCAAGGAAAATCCTACACTAAAAAAATGTTTTTGTGCTACTTCTATTACTTTGGACCCAGGCCACTGCCATACTAGCTCAACTCCTAGGCCCATCGACAAATGCACAGCTCAAACGTGTAGAGATAAATAATGATGGCGTTCAAGAGAGTACATCATGGATAGCTAAGTTGTCTGGTACCTCACTGCTTGTCATATAGTAGGATAAAATAATCGTATTTCCTGTTACTATGAGTGCTCAGTAGACAATATATATAACATGTAGAGTAAAAAAGAGATGCAACAAGTGTACAACCGCTTTGGTGAAGCCATGTTGATCTCAGCGTGATTGGGTTAGCCGGTGAGGATGCTCCAGCTGACTTTGCTGTCGGAGGAGGGGAAGAAGATCTTAGGCGTTTGGAGATGGAGCCCGAGGTACTGCTCCGCTGTGATGGAGGGTTTCGTCGTTGGAGCAGCTCATCTCTGAAGCAGGACAAGAGAGACAACGAACAACGTTAACCTGAGTGGAATTCTAATAGCATCTCCAATACATGACATAAAATACATAACCACAAAGTGCTAGATGTAAAATACATCAGCCGCTCATCTCTGAACTTAACTGTCGAAACTGAACTTAACTGTCGAAACTGAAATTCACTGTCGAAACTGAACTTAACTGTCGAAACTGAATTTTGCTGTCGAAACTGAACGCACTAGCAAGGTGAGGCTACACGTCGGTCGACTGACTTTTTAATCTCTGGTCAGTCGATTTTGCAGCCGTTGGACACGAAATCAAGGGCCTGTGGTTCATCTTCAACCTCCACCCCCCCTGAGCCACCAGCCACCACCGGCCAAACAGCAGCCCCCTGCCGCACGCGGCCGGCGGTGCGCCGCCCCGCCCGCCCCGAAAACACTCCCCACCGTTGGTCCGCCATCGCCCCGGCCATCCCTCTAGCTCCC
>NC_041385.1:186528884-186561315 GCF_002162155.2 Triticum dicoccoides | reverse complement strand
CAACGCCCCGCCACCGCCGGCGACCATCGCCCCCATCCTGAACCCTAAGATAGATATTGGGGTACCTCTCCGGCGAGCCCCCCTCCCCGCTACGGTTGGTTCTTCCTTCACCCCTGCGAGCGCACCCCTTGAAAATCGACTGACCCAAAAGTCGATTCAGTCAACTGAAGTGTTGCTAAATCGGAGCAGCATCACAAGCAAGAGCAAGAGCGAGAGCAGCAGTGTGAGCAAGAGCAATAGCAAGAGCAAACCAGGCAGGGGACCGAGAGCAAGAGCAGAGCAGCAGCGCGAGCGAGAGCTAAAGCAGCAGCAGCTCCTACTGATGTGGACGTCGCCGCCGAGGGAGAGACGCCATGGAGGAAGTGGCCGGCGACGCCTCCGTGGATGGAGCCACGCAGTGTCGGCTCTGGACCGAGCGCCGGCAGCACCGTGAGATCAAATCAAGAAGAAAATGCAGTGATTAGTGTACAACCTCTTTGGTGGCGCCGATTAGGCTGCAACTTCATCCGAGGAAACGGTGATGATGATGCTCTTCCGGTGGTGCAGGTGAAGACGGCGGTGTGGGAATGGAGGTGGCGCAAAAGATGAGGGGAACATCGGGGTAGCTCCTTGGAGGTGGAGGACGAGGTGGCTGAACCAGCAGCATGACGAGATCGATGACGGATCCTCATCCAGTATGGTGGATGAGGGACGTCAAGGTGTTGTTATGGACAACGTCGTCGGGGAAGACGCTCCGGCTGGGTGGCGGACGGAGCAGGGTGTGGGGTTTCGTCGCGGGTTTTCACGGCCTCGGTGTACGAATGGGTGGGCGGATGGGATGGCAGTGGGGAACCATGGCTTAGAGACGCGCTTGTCCGAAATGTGGGGTAAGTTATGAAAGTACCCCCCTCCGATTTGAGGCGGTTCTTTCGGTTCAAGGGTACCACGGGCATTTTGCGTGTCGGGATTTCACAGGAGGTGGGAGCTTTCGCGCGCGTTGTAATTTCAGAATAGCAAGGCACGGGTTGAGATGGAGGGAGTTGTCGGAGCACAACGAGACAAAGATATATCTTAAATATTTCAGGCTAACAAGGCACGGGTTGAAGAGGCGGGAGTTTCGCAGCACGATAGACAGAGACGCTAGCTTCAATTTTCGGCATAACAAGGCGCGGCTTGAAATTTTGGAAGAACAAGCTTAACGTGTACCCAAAAAAAAGACAATTTGCACCTCAGCACGCACAACACACACACAAACACCATTTAGACTAGAGTAAGGTACACGTGCATAGCACGCATGAGATTTGGCAACCAAATTATGAATAAATACCACATTATAGCATGCAAGCTTTGAGCCATATATGCATGATGTAGATGTTCGTTTAATTCTTATAGTTCATTTCAGTCAAAATCATCTAGTTTTTATAAGAAAGAGAATCTATTTTAAGATTCATGGAATTGTCCGTTGTAAGACATAAAGTAAAAAAAAATAATGGTAAATCATGTAGAAAAACATTTGGGCAATTCCGATACGGAAGATTCTAGCACAAATAAGAAGTGCTTGTGTTTTGATGTTTGTGCATTATGCTTAAGTTCAACCATGGAGTCTTCTAGATTATACATGTGGCGAAATCTGGTGGAATCTAGATGATATCCAACGGCCAATAGTGCTCAAATTTGCCATCTTTGGACCATCGAATTCGCCTCGTCCAACGACCATCTTTCAAATTTAAAGTTACCCGCACACAATATAAAAATATATATAATATAATATATATAGGGGTATAGATATAGATATGTGATGCGAAAGCCGCCCATCATCTCCAATTAGAATAGTGTGTCCATGCACGGATGTGACGTGGCCAAATGATGTCTGCCATCGGTATCTCAAATTCAAATAAGTCTGACCTTGTTCAATGTGTATACATTACAACATGCTAGTTTCCAAACCACACCGTGCAGATCTCCGTTATATTCATGCATGCATGGGTTTCAAATATCAGGATCTCTTATTCAAATATTTGAATTCAACTTTACATTGATTATGACCTCACCTATTCTTATACACCCACATAGTAGTCTTCTCTTGATAATTGTACCACTAACTTTCTCTCGTGCATGCATGCACACACAGTACCAGTCGGCATTATCCATCGCACGCATGCAATCTTTTTCTTCAAGTCGGTCTCCCATGAAGGCACACACCCACACACATCCCCCTCTCCATCATACCGGGCATTCTTTATATCTCACGCGTGCATGCGCAATGATCGATGTTCCTCTATGTATGTGTGTATATAGCTAGGTCTTTCATAGTTTTCCACACAAACCGATCAATCGATATATCCAGTGAGGTCTCACCCTCTTTCCCACGTCCACATCGATCAATCTATACCTCTCTATATAGGATTAACATATATAGCTAATACACCCACATTAATTACATATCCAACGTCCCCCTCTCATCATCCATGCCTTCAGCTTCATCTCTCAGAGCATGCACAATGGCAAAGACAGGGGGCAGTAAGGGCCCTGCCCCCCCTAACATCACTATATATCGAGGCTAATATGAATGTGATCATTAGACAATTGCTGCTAAAAAAGGTTTAATTTCATTAATTGACCCTCCTCGTAAAGGATTAGCAATGCTTGGCCCCCTAGCTCATTTATTTTTCATGGCTCCGCTACTGCGTGCAACAGCGCACGTGTTCGCCCCCTCTCTCTAAATATCGATCTCGCACTTGTGCATTCCTTCATAGTCTCCCTCCACTCGGCCCCTCGCACCATATTCTATACCCCCACCGGATTTTGCCACATGTACAATCTAGAAGACTCCATAGTTGAACTTAAGCATAATGCACAAACCTCAAAACAATAGTGGTTCTCTTTTGTTCTAGAATCTTCCGTATCATAACTGCCCAAACTGTTTTTCTAGTTGAATTGCCATTATTTGTTTTTTACTTTATGCTCTACAACACACAATTCCATGAATCATAAAATAGATTAAGGGCTTCTTTGATTCAAAGGATTCTCAAAGGAATTTTGGAGGATTCTAATCATTAGGAATTTTTCCTATCTTGGTTGTTTGATTCATAGGATTGTAAACCATAGGATTTTTTCCATATGATTCATTTGCACTAGATTTCATAGGAAAGGTCCCATCCACTCGAACCTCTTTGAAAGAATTTCTAGACTCAACTTCGACCAATTTGGCTTGGCAATCCTACAGGCAGTCAGGCTCTGATACCAAAGCTGTCAGGACCCCGACTCAATGCCACATCGATCTAGCATGTAACACCTCATATCACTTTGCGGCCTCACGCACGGTATCCCCACGGGTGTCGCCTTACCTTTGCCCGGGACCGTTTGCGCCTTTTGGCACACGTATATGATAGTGTTGCTAGCATCCATATGATAAGGAGCCCGGGCTGACATGGCTAGTCCTAAACCCAAAGTGGCACAAACTTACAGGGACAGGCATCCATGACCCAGCATCGAACGTGTCGGTCATCAGCGAGTGAATCCAGGCTGTAGCACTGGGCTAATAGGACTCCGGTGAACCGGGCTGTAGCGGGCTAACAGGACTCCGGTATTCATCGCGTGACATTTCCCCGAAGGGACAGACACATGAACGAAGAAGGACACATGCCGGCCAGCCTAAGTGTTCCGGAGTAGTAGCACGCTACCATGGCTCAGTGGAAGCACTAGGAGACATTTCCCGGTAAGAGAGGCTACTAAGGATAAACAACTAGATAGTCAGATCCCACACATAGCAATACACATTACACGTACGCATAACATGCAAGTATGTGCTGTACAACATGGCATCACAGCATAACTCAACAACTCATATAGATAAGGCTCAAAGAGCCATCATAGCATTTATTGCAAACAGGGGTCACAAGACCCATCATACAGAGCATACAAGAAACAAGCGGAAGCATTACATGTCTGGGTACAGACATCTACAAATGAAAAAGGCTGAAGAGCCTGACTATCTACAACATCTGATCAAGATCGTAGCTGAGGTACAAGCTACTTGTCGAAGTCCACAAGACACTAGTAAGACCGAAGTCTCCGCTGCAAAAACATAAATAAAGCAACATGAGTACAAAGGTACTCAGCAAGACTTACATCAGATCCTATCATACATGCATTTGTATCAACAGGGTAATGTGGGGTTTAGTTGCAGCAAGCCAGCGTTGACTCTGTGGCTATCCTGTTCTACGACTACCAGAACTTCTTTGAGGTGATATGGCGCACACGAGTCCACTAATCACCACACAATACACTACTATGGATTCATCCCCGTCTCCCTACGAGAAGGCCATCCATAGCACTCACACTTGTCTTGAGCATTTTATAGTATCCACTTCAAGTTGTCTATGTACCATGTAAGCATCCAAGAAGTCCATATCCGCGGACCCGGCTATTCGAATAGATCATGTTAACCCTGCAGGGGTGTACTTATTCACACACGCTCTCGCCACTTACCGCCATGTACACGTCATGTATCTCGGCAACCTTCAAGCGGAAGCCTGGCGAGGGTGTCGGCCAGGACCTGACTAACCACACAAGACTCTAATCCAGGTTTATCGCCTATTCGGGTTACATCCGCAAGGAGATCCGGCCGGGGTGTCGCTCACGGCCCCAAACGATGTGAGCAGGGTTCCCAAGCCCACCATCCGGGTGCCACTTGGTACACCGTGCCACTGTGCCTAGTCTGTCCCAAGCCCACCTGGCCGGGTGCCACTTGGTAGACTACTAACACTACGTACAAACACCAGAAACTAGTTGCGACTCCTGGACAGAGATCAAGTTGGTTAATAAGTCGAGAGAGTCAATTAAGGATGCAAATGTGTGGTAGTATCGAGTCATTGGACAACATACATAGAACTCAGTGCTTAAGAACGGTTCCAGTGAGACAACCCACCATGTACTCCTACATGGCCTCTCACCGCTACCTTTACCAAATCGTGTTCACACACTTCACTCTCAGCATCAGAACATAGAGCACTGTACTCCAATTCATTCCCAATGAATCAGACCTGACACACTCTAAGCAATAGCAGGCATAGCATGGTAGGAACACAACATGGCTCAATCAACTCCTACACATGCTAGTGGGTTTCAACTATTTACTATGGCAATGGGAGGTCATGCAGAGGAATGGGTTCAACTACCGCAGCACAAAGTAGCAGTGAATCGTTGTTGTCCTAATGCAATAACTGAGAGGAGGACCGAGAGAGTAGGATTGTATCGGAATGAACAAGGGGGTTTGCTTGCCTGGTAGATCAACAGAGGAGGCACTGCTTCACAGACAGGTACTCTGGAACGGTCTCCGGAGCAGGACCTATCGAGAAGGAACGGTGTCGACAATCAATACACAACATATGCAACAATATGATGCATGATCATGGCATGTAGATGTGATGTTGTTTGTGCTAATGCATCTAGCATTCTATTTGGAAGAGATCCATTTGAACCAAGGGTTCAAATGCAACTCTAAATTAAGTCTCTTAAAATGCCATAATGTGTTTTCTGATATACAGCATGTATAAGTTGGTTTGTCATGCATGAAACTAGTACAGATGGAAAGATTGCATTTTTCTGATAATTTTTCATATATAACTTATTTCAATCTGAGCTACGGTTGAATTTCTATGATTTTTTGAAGTTTGAATCATTTTCTGGAATTTCCTAATTAATTTTAAATCCAGAAAATGAATAACTGCGTCAGCCTGATGTCAGCGTGACGTCAGCGAGTCAACGGGTCGGTCCAGGTCAAACCTGTCCAATGGGACCCATATGTCAGTGTTTAACCTAACTAATCTAGTTTAGTTAGTACTAACCTAACTTAATTAGCCGGGGGGTTATTAGCAATAACCTAAACAGGGTTAGGCCGGCGGGGTCAAAGCGGTCAAACCCGCCGGCGTTTAGCCGCCGGCGAGGCCGAACGCTATGGAGGGCTCGGGACCACGTCTCCGGCGACCAAAAGGGCCGCGGAGACCATCTGCGAGGAGCCCAGGCTCGCGCGCATCCAATGGGACACGCGGGAGACCATGGGGGTGCCGGAGCTCGCCGGAGCGGAGCTCGGGGCGTCGGCCGGAGTTCGGGCTTCGAGCGGGAGCGGGCTGTGGGGCACGGGGAGGCCACCCGAGGGGCTCTGCGGCACCCTCGAGGCACCAGGAGCACGGGGACGCACTCGGTTGCGGGCTGCGGTGGCCAGGGTGACGACGGCGACATGGACGGCGGCGAGAGGCTTCGGCCGTGGTGGGGAGAAGGGGTTACGGTGGGCGGGAGGCTAAACGCAAAGAGGGGAACGGGGCAGAAGCTCACAGCGGTCTCGATGGAGGCTTCGGCGGGCTCGGGGGAGGCCGAACGGTGACGCGAGGGCGGTGGAGATCCACGGCGGCCGGCAGTGAAGAAGACGACGGTGGCGAGGATGCAGCGTGTCCCTGGTCGCTTGGCTCATCGAGGACGATGCGGGAGACGAGGTGGAGCTTCTGGGCACGACGAGAGGGCGAGGGGGAGGCGGTGGCCGCGGTGGTGCTCGTCAGCGACGGCTGGGCGCGTTCGGTGAGGTGGGGAAACGGCGAGGGAGAGAGCAGGGGGAGAGCAAGAGCGGTCGGGGCGGTGCGTGGCGTCGCGTAGGGCATCCAGACGAAGAGGGGGAGAAGCAGGAGGTGGCGGGGAACGTGGCCCCGGCAGGACGCGTGGCCGCGCGCGCCGGCGCGTGCCCCTGTCCTCCTGGCGCGAGGAAGGGGATGACTGGCACGTCCAGCTGGCTGGGCCGGCCTGCTGGGCCGCTGGGCCAGGCCAGGCCGCACAGTGCCAGGCCGCGGGTGAGTCCAGGTAGGTTTTTCCTTTTTTTTATCTTTTCTATTTTCTGACATCTGTTTTGATTTAATAATAATATTAAATCATTTTATTTCCTTATGCCAATTTTTATAGAAGCTAGTTATATTATTCCAGAGTTCCTTAATAAATGGCATAATTTTTGGACATATATTAAATATATAACTAATATATATCCAATGCAAATATTTATGCATTAATTCCAAATGCCCAAAATAAATACTTATGAGCTCTTCAAAATATTGGTTTGATTTTTATCTCTGCCCAATATTTTCAGAGAGCAACATGAACATTTTCTTGGACCTTTTTGGGGCAATTTTATTTGGGTCATTATCAGAGATGATTCTGAGGGTTCACAAATCCTCATTTCAAATTTAAATGAAATTTAAACATGATGCACACATGACTAGCTAGTCTAGGTCATACCAGAACTAGGGATGTGACTACTCGCCCCCACTTGAAAGAATCTCGTCCCGAGATTCAGGGGTCGACGGAAAGAAAGCGGGGTACTCCAGTCGAAGACGATCTTCTCGCTCCCAAGTAGCTTCTCTCTCGGAATGATGAGACCACTGAACCTTGAGAAACTTGATATTATGACGTCGAGTGACACGCTCTGCTTGATCAAGAATGCGAACTGGATACTCTCGATATGTGAGGTTATCTTGGAGATCAAGCGTTTCGTGGTCCACTCCGCGGATAGGATCCGAGAAGCAACGCCTGAGTTGAGAGACGTGGAAGACATCATGAACTCGAGAAATATGTGGGGGTAGTTCCAATTGGTAGGCAACCTCTCCTCGTTTAGCGAGAATGCGAAAAGGACCAATGTAACGAGGAGCCAACTTGCCTTTGATACCGAAACGATGGGTACCCTTCAAAGGAATAACCCGAAGGTAAGCTTTGTCGCCAACTTCATAAGTTATATCCTTATGATGATGATCATACTGGCTCTTTTGACGAGACTGGGCTGTTTTCAAATTCTCACGAATGATGCGAACTTGCTCTTCTGCCTCCTGGATCATGTCCGGTCCAAAGAATTGTCTTTCACCGGTTTCTGATCAATTCAAAGGTGTTCGACATCTTCGTCCATAGAGAATCTCAAAAGGAGCTTTCTTGAGACTGGATTGATAGCTATTGTTATAAGCAAACTCAGCAAAAGGAAGACATTTCTCCCAATCCATACCGAATTAGATAATGCAAGCTCTAAGCATGTCTTCAAGAATTTGATTGACCCTTTCCACTTGACCACTCGACTGAGGGTGGAAAGCGGTACTGAAGGAAAGATGGGTTCCCATGGCAGTTTGGAAACTCTCCCAGAAATTAGAAGTGAAAAGACTGCCATGGTCTGAATTGATCTCTAGTGGAACACCATGAAGTGATACTATTCGAGAAATATATAAGTCAGCGAGCTGACTAGCAGTGATACTCTCTCGAACAGGAAGGAAGTGCGCCACTTTGGAGAGTCGGTCAATGACTACGAAGATAGTGTTATTCCCTTTCTTGGTCCTGGGAAAGCCGGTGATGAAGTCCATACCAACTTTATCCCATTTCCATTCAGGAATAGCTAAAGGCTGAAGGGTGCCAGCAGGTCTTTAATGCTCTGTCTTAATGCGACGACAAACGTCACAGTTAGCGATAAACTGAGCAATTTCTCTCTTCATCCTAGTCCACCAGAACCTCTGGCGTAGGTCCTGATACATCTTAGTACTACCGGGATGAATCGTGAGAGGAGATTCATGAGCCTCCTTAAGGATCAGTTGCCGAAGATGTTGCTTCTTGGGAACCACCAAACGGTTCTTAAAGAAAACAACACCTCGATCATCAACAGAGAAACTACCAGTAGCTCCCTTCTTAACGTTATCCTTGATTCGAGAAATACCCGTATCATACTGCTGGCTAGTTATGATCTGATCCTCAAGAGTAGGTTTCGCCACCAAGGTAGAAAGGAATCCATGAGGAGCAATGTGAAGATTAAGCTTACAGAATTCCTCATGGAGAAGTGGTTGGCCCTGCTGCAACATGAGATTGTTGCAACAGGATTTACGACTTAGCGCATCGGCCATGACATTTGCTTTGCCTGGAGTGTAAGTAATCCCTAAGTCGTAGTCATAGATCAACTCCAACCAACGTCTTTGCCTAAGGTTCAAATCTAGTTGGGTGAAGATATACTTGAGACTTTGGTGATCGGTGTAGATCTCGCAACGTTTACCAAGAAGGTAATGTCGCCAGGTCTTGAGTGCATAGACTACAACTGCAAGCTCTAGATCATGTGTAGGATAATTCTCCTCGTGTGGATGCAACTGTCGAGATGCATAGGCAATCACATGATGATCCTGCATAAGAATGCAACCTAGTCCCTGTCGTGAGGCGTCGCAGTAGATAACAAAGTCTTTAGTGAAATCCGGTGGCACAAGTATGGGAGCAGAAGTCAGGCGTCTTTTCAGTGCCTGAAAACTGTACTCACACTGTGGGGACCACTCAAACTTTTTATCTTTCTTGAGAAGTTCCTTGAGGGGTTTGGCTACTTTGGAGAAGTTTTCAACAAAGCGGCGACAATAGCTGGCTAGACCAAGGAAACTCCTAACTTGTTTAACGGTTTCAGGTGGAGTCCAATCAAGAACGGCCTTAACTCTCTCGGCGTTGACAGCAATGCCCTTACCAGAGATTACGTGGCCTAGGTAGGTCACTTCTGGCAACCAAAATTCACACTTGGAGAACTTGGCATAAAGGCGATGCTCTCTGAGTTTTTCTAATACAAGTCTAAGATGTTTGGCATGCTCTTCCTTGTTCTTCGAGTAAATAAGAATATCATCGAGATAAACCACGACAAATTTATCTATGTACTCCATGAAGATCGAGTTCATCAAGCGGGAGAAAGTGGCTGGGGCGTTGGTTAGACCGAAGGACATGACGGTGTACTCGTACTGACCATAACGAGTGACAAAAGCCGTTTTGGGAATGTCCCCATTTCTGATTTTGATTTGGTGGTAGCCTAACCTCAAATCCATCTTGGAGAAGACTGAGGATCCAGCGAGCTGATCGTATAGGTCGTTGATCCTGGGGAGCGGATATTTGTTCTTTATCGTGACCAAATTAACGGGACGATAATCTACAACCATCCGGTCTGTACCATCCTTCTTCTTGACGAAGAGGACGGGGCAAGCCCAAGGAGAAGAACTAGGACGGATGAAACCCTTTTGCAAGGACTCATCAAGTTGTTTCTTAAGCTCGGCTAGTTCTAAGGGTGCCATCTTGTAAGGTCTCCTAGAGATTGGAGCAGTTCCTGGGATAAGATCTATGACGAACTCTACATCTCTGTCAGGTGGAATACCTGGCAATTCCTCTGGAAAGACATCCGGAAAGTCACGGACTACCGGGATATCTTCAAGGTCTGGAAGAGGGCTGGCATTAAGAGAATAGAGCTGACGCCTTGCAACTCTAGTGGAGACAGTGACTATCTTGCCAGATGGGTGTGTAAGCTGAACGGACCTGGTGTAACAATCAATCTTGGCATAATGAGCTGTCATCCAGTCCATACCCAAGATGATGTTAATATCTGTAGACTTGAGGGCTATAAGTGATGCGAGGAATACAAGTCTGTCAACAAGGATTTCGTTACCATGGCTTACACTAGAAGTTTGCCATTTGGATCCAGGAGTTTGAATGACTAGTGGAGAGGGCATATCACAAAATGACATGTTGTGCAAGTTAGCATAGCTTTCAGAAATGAAAGAATGAGACACTCTAGTATCGAACAGAACCGATGCTGGATGACAGCTGACAAGGAGTGTACCAAGAACGACATCTGGATCATCATGAGCGTTTCTAGCTGAGACGTGATGCACACGTCCATGTTCAGTGGGAGCTGACTTGACACTGATCATCTTGCCAGGTGGCTTAACACAGCCAACAGACTTCTCGGGTTGGGGTGGGGCATAACTAGCCTGAGAGCAGTCACGTGCATAGTGTCCTGGCTTCCCGCATGTGAAGCAAGTCCCTGAAGTTGGACGTGGACCCGCACTAACAAGCGGTCTACCAGTAGGCCTGGGTGGAACATACTGCTGAGCTGGGGAAGGCACCACAGAGGATGGCCTTGGTGTATATCCAAAAGGAAGAGCGGAGTTTGGAACCCAAATCCGAAGCTTTTGAGAACTAGAACCGGAGGAAGATCCCAAATCACGGGTGTGCTTACGAGACTCCTCGTAAGTGAGCTGGGCTGTCTCTGCATTAATGTCCTTGTTCACCAGAGCCTGGAACGTATTGCAATGGTGCAGGTGGAGATCACGACGCAACTTGGGGTTGAGACCCTTCCGGAACCTAGCCTGCTTCTTGGCGTCCGTAGACACCTCTTCTGTGGCATAGCGGGCGAGGTTCTCAAACTCTCTACTGTAAGCATCAACAGCCATCTTACCCTGGGTGAAACTACAGAACTCTTCTCTCTTGCGATCGATGAGGGCTTCAGGAATGTGATGCTCGCAAAAAGCCTCAGTGAAATCTCTCCAGGTAGGAATCTGACCAGCTGGAAGCATAGCCTCATAGTTCTGCCACCAAAGACTAGCAGGACCTTCCAGGTGGTATGTGACGTAGGTGACCTTGTCATCTTCAGCTACGTTCGCAGAATGGAGCTTGCGTGTGATACTACGGAGCCAGTCATCTGCATCGAGCGGCTCGATGGAATGATGAAAGGTAGGTGGGTGCAAGCGAATGAAGTCATGGATGGTCACAGATCCTTTGAACTGATGTGCGGTGTTCTCCTCGATACGTGACAACAAGCGGTTAGACTCACGCTTGTTTCTCTCCATCTCTAACATGAACTCTGTCAACGAAGGCTGGTCGGGGGGATCCTCATCCCTACCATCTCCGTGGTTCTGGCTACGAGCAACAGAACTTCACTTAGCCGATGACATCCTGAGAAACGAAACGAAGGACGGAATCAGAATCAACTATAGGCTATAGAATGTAGGACAAGGAAATTAGTATCTCTCGAACTCCTAGGGAAATTCCGGCAGCATAACGGCAGTAAAATGCTCAGAATGAGACATCCTGCTAAAATGGGGTGGTAACATACTCAACATCTTCACTCAAGGTTCTGAGATAGTACTAGACAGACTACATCGGAAGTACTCGAAACTTGGGTAAGACTCTGATCAACCAATCCTATGGGACTACAGAGTAGTAACACGTGATCCTGATAGACGGAAGAGAAAGCCTAGTTTCTTAACCCCGTAGGAAAGATAGGATGACTCAGATCAGAAGACCATGAGGTATAAGGAGTAAAAAGAGCTTTACGTTCCTTCCCACAATCAATTCCCTTACATAACTAAAGAATTTCTAGACTCAACTTCGACCAGTTTGGCTTGGCAATCCTACAGGCAGTCAGGCTCTGATACCAAAGCTGTCAGGACCCCGACTCAATGCCACATCGATCTAGCATGTAACACCTCATATCACTTTGCGGCCTCACGCACGGTATCCCCACGAGTGTCGCCTTACCTTTGCCCGAGACCGTTTGCGCCTTTTGGCACACGTATATGATAGTGTTGCTAGCATCCATATGATAAGGAGCCCGGGCTGACATGGCTAGTCGTAAACCCAAAGTGGCACAAACTTACAGGGACAGGCATCCATGACCCAGCATCGAACGTGTCGGTCATTAGCGAGTGAATCCAGGCTGTAGCACTGGGCTAACAGGACTCCGGTGAACCGGGCTGTAGCGGGCTAACAGGACTCCGGTATTCATCGCGTGACATTTCTCCGAAGGGACGGACACAGGAACGAAGAAGGACACATGCCCGCCAGCCTAAGTGTTCCGTAGCAGTAGCACGCTACCATGGCTCAGTGGAAGCACTAGGAGACATTTCCCTGTAAGAGAGGCTACTAAGGATAAACAACTAGATAGTCAGATCCCACACATAGCAATACACATTACACGTATGCATAACATGAAAGTATGTGTTGTACAACATGGCATCACAGCATAACTCAACAACTCATATAGATAAGGCTCAAACAGCCATCATAGCACTTATTGCAAACAGGGGTCACATGACCCATCATACAGAGCATACAAGCAACAAGCGGAAGCATTACATGTCTGGGTACAGACATCTACAAATGAAAAAGGCTGAAGAGCCTGACTATCTACAACATCCGATCAAGATCGTAGCTGAGGTACAAGCTACTTGTCGAAGTCCACAAGATACTAGTAAGACCGAAGTCTCCGCTGCAAAAACATAAATAAAGCAACATGACTACAAAGGTACTCAGCAAGACTTACATCAGATCCTATCATACATGCATTTGTATCAACAGGGTATTGTGGGGTTTAGTTGCAGCAAGCCAGCTTTGACTCTGTGGCTATCCTGTTCTACGACTACCAGAACTTCTTTGAGGTGATATGGCGCACACGAGTCCACTAATCACCACACAATACACTACTATGGATTCACCCCCGTCTCCCTACGAGAAGGCCATCCATAGCACTCACACTTGTCTTGAGCATTTTATAGTATCCACTTCAAGTTGTCTATGTACCATGTAAGCATCCAAGAAGTCCATATCCGTGGACCCGGCTATTCGAATAGATCATGTTAACCCTGCAGGGGTGTACTTCTTCACACACGCTCTCGCCACTTACCGCCATGTACACGTCATGTATCTCAGCAACCTTCAAGCGGAAGCCTGGCGAGGGTGTCGGCCACAACCTGACTAACCACACAAGACTCTAATCCAGGTTTATCGCCTATTCGGGTTACATCCGCAAGGAGATCCGGCCGGGGTGTCGCTCACGGCCCCAAACGATGTGAGCAGGGTTCCCAAGCCCACCATCCGGGTGCCACTTGGTACACCGTGCCACTGTGCCTAGTCTTTCCCAAGCCCACCTGGCCGGGTGCCACTTGGTAGACTACTAACACTACCTACAAACACCAGAAACTAGTTGCAACTCCTGGACAGAGATCAAGTTGGTTAATAAGTCGAGAGAGTCAATTAAGGATCCCAATGTGTGGTAGTATCAAGTCATTGGACAAGATACATAGAACTCAGTGCTTAAGAACGGTTCTAGTGAGACAACCCACCATGTACTCCTACATGGCCTCTCACCGCTACCTTTACCAAATCGTGTTCACACACTTCACTCTCAGCATCAGAACATAGAGCACTGTACTCCAATTCATTCCCAATGAATCAGACCTGACACACTCTAAGCAATAGGAGGCATATCATGGTAGGAACACAACATGGCTCAATCAACTCCTACACATGCTAGTGGGTTTCAACTATTTACTGTGGCAATGACAGGTCATGCAGAGGAATGGGTTCAACTACCGCAGCACAAAGTAGCAGTGAATCGTTGTTGTCCTAATGCAATAACTGAGAGCAGGAGCGAGAGAGTAGGATTGTATCGGAATGAACAAGGGGGTTTGCTTGCCTGGTAGATCAAGAGAGGAGGCACTGCTTCACAGACAGGTACTCTGGAACGGTCTCCGGAGCAGGACCTATCGAGAAGGAACGGTGTCGACAATCAATACACAACATATGCAACAATATGATGCATGATCATGGCATGTAGATGTGATGTTGTTTGTGCTAATGCATCTAGCATTCTATTTGGAAGAGATCCATTTGAACCAAGGGTTCAAATGCAACTCTAAATTATGTCTCTTAAAATGCCATAATGTGTTTTCTGATATACAGCATGTATAAGTTGGTTTGTCATGCCTGAAACTAGTACAGATGGAAAGATTGCATTTTTCTGATAATTTTTCATATATAACTTATTTCAATCTGAGCTACGGTTGAATTTCTATGATTTTTTGAAGTTTGAATCATTTTCTGGAATTTCCTGATAAATTTAAAATCCAGAAAATGAATAACTGCGTCAGCCTGACGTCAGCGTGACGTCAGCGAGTCAACGGGTTAGTCCAGGTCAAACCTGTCCAATGGGACCCATATGTCAGTGTTTAACCTAACTAATCTAGTTTAGTTAGTACTAACCTAACTTAATTAGCCGGGGGGTTATTAGCAATAACCTAAACAGGGTTAGGCCGGCGGGGTCAAAGCGGTCAAACCCACCGGCGTTTAGCCGCCGGCGAGGCTGAACGCTGCGGAGGGCTCGGGACCGCGTCTCCGGCGACCAAAAGGGCCGCGGAGACCATCTGCGAGGAGCCCAGGCTCGCGCGCATCCAATGGGACACGCGGGAGACCGTGGGGGTGCTGGAGCTCGCCGGAGCGGAGCTCGGGGCGGCGGCCAGAGTTCAGGCTTCGAGCGGGAGCGGGCTGTGGGGCACGGGGAGGCCACCCGAAGGGCTCTGCGGCACCCTCGAGGCACTAGGAGCACGGGGACGCACTCGGTTGCGGGCTGCGGTGGCCAGGGCGACGGCGGCGACATGGACGGCAGCGAGAGGCTTCGGCCGTGGTGGAGAAAAGGGGTTACGGTGGGCGGGAGGCTAAACGGAGAGAGGGGAACGGGGCAGAAGCTCACACCGGTCTCGATGGAGGCTTCGGCGGGCTCGGGGGAGGCCAGACGGTGACGTGAGGGCGGTGGAGATCCACGGCGGCCGGCAGTGAAGAAGACGACGGTGGCGACGATGCAGCGCGTCCCTGGTCGCTTGGCTCGTCGAGGACGATGCGGGAGATGAGGCGGAGCTTCTAGGCACGATGAGAGGGCGAGGGGGAGGCGGTGGCCGCGGTGGTGCTCGTCAGCGGCGGCGGGGCGCGTTCGGTGAGGTGGGTAAACGGCGAGGGAGAGAGCAAGGGGAGAGCGAGAGCGGTCGGGGCGGCGCGTGGCGTCGCGCGGGGCATCCAGACGACGAGGGGGAGAAGCAGGAGGTGGCGGGGAACGTGGCCCCGGCCAGACGCGTGGCCGCGCGTGCCGGCGCGTGCCCCTGTCCTCCTGGCGCGAGGAAGGGGATGACTGGCACGTCCAGCTGGCTGGGCCGAACTGCTGGGCCGCTGGGCCAGGCCAGGCCGCACAGTGCCAGGCCGCGGGTGAGTCCAGGTAGGTTTTTCCCTTTTTATCTTTTCTATTTTCTGACATCTGTTTTGATTTAATAATAATATTAAATCATTTTATTTCCTTATGCCAATTTTTATAGAAGCTAGTTATATTATTCCAAAGTTCCTTAATAAATGGCATAATTTTTGGACATATATTAAATATATAACTAATATATATCCAATGCAAATATTTATGCATTAATTCCAAATGCCCAAAATAAATACTTATGAGCTCTTAAAAATATTGGTTTGATTTATATCTCTGCCCAATATTTTCAGAGAGCAACATGAACATTTTCTTGGACCGTTTTGGGTCAATTTTATTTGGGTCATTATCAGAGATGATTCTGAGTGTTCACAAATCCTCATTTCAAATTTAAATGAAATTTAAACATGATGCACACATGACTAGCTAGTCTTGGTCATACCAGAACTAGGGATGTGACAGATGGTTCTAACCTTGTACTCACTGCCGATCGGGGAGATTTGGGACGCCATGGATTTGGGAGGAGGGTTAGGATTAGTGGAACTGCCGTAATGTGAATGGACGGGACGACTAGGAGCGAACCGCCGTAGTATTAAAGGACGTGCGGGGACGAGTAGGAGCGAACTGCCAGCGTGCGAACGGCAGGGTAGTGGCTTTCCATTCTCCCATGATACGGGCTTCCGAGAGCCCTTGGATCTGAGATCGAACGGTTGCATGGAGTGATTCTAGACCTATGGGTGAATATCCTATCTTGGAGGGTTATTCTGCAAATTTTCAGCAACTTAGCATGCGACCGTTTGATCTCAGATCCAAGGGCTGCCAGCAGCCCGTATCATGGTCGTGCCTACCACGACCGTCGCGTCGCTCGCGCGGTCGCTCCCTTGGAGATTTAACACGGTGCGTTAGGCTATCTGATGTTGGCATGTCATACATAGTCATCTCTTAGTCACTCATACTACAACAAGGTTTTATAAGTGTATTTTTTTACTTCTACCTATCTCTTTCTTCGTACTCCCTCTGTCCCATAATATAAGAACATTTTTTACACTAGTGTAGTGCCAAAAACGTTCTTATATTATGGGACACAAGGAGTACTTGTATTTATTGCATTTGCCAAGGAGTGACCTCTTCCAATGAAATGGTGTTGCTAAGTTTGCTTCATTTAATTAGCTATCGACTCAAAATTGTCTTTTCACCTAGGTACATGCGCTTAGCACCATTTCTTCCTTGGGTCACCAAACTAGTCTCTCTTCTTGATTAACTTGCCACATCAGACTTTATGCCTATGTGGCAAGCTTAAGCACCTGTAGGAGCAAGTAAGGTGCCCGTCCGTTGCACGGAAGAGTGAAATGCATTGATCGGGGTGTTGTTTATTTTGACAAAGGATGTGGGGGTCATCTCATGTGTAACAGGTATCGATAGGTTTCTTCAGATATTATTTCATCTCTAGAGCTCAGAAACATCCGGGTGAAATAGATAAAAAAGTATCTTTTGCAAACAAAAGCGTTCAACTGTTCAACCTGCATCCAAAACTTGTGAAGAAATAACTCTTATTGTGCTTTGCAGGAAATGGTTCATCATAAGTCTTTCACCGACACCGTAGTAAAAATTCATACATGGAAGATTCTATACTAAACCATAAATGGATACACTTTTATTCATGCGCGATACTCCAAAAGGGCAAGATCATGCATGGAAGTCTCCACATGCTTAGACAGCGGATTACATTGAGCGAAGACTAATGATCAACATTTAACTTAGTAATGCATATGTCCAGGTGAACCTCCTTGGAGTCTCCATGCACATTGTTGAGGGACAAATAATACCATGCGTCTTCCATGTCCACATCAGCGGGAAGGTCCCAGCTCGGCAGAGTCCAAGTCAGCTTGACGTAGCCAGTGTCGCCGCCCATGGACCTCCGAGGGGTAGTAATAGTGAGCACGCACCCGTACATCGGCCTTGTGTCAGTGTCAGCGTCAGTGGCGTCGCCCCTGACGCACACTACAGAGATGTGGCGGCGGCCTGCGTGGGCCTCGCCGGTGGCCACGATCAAGAGGAAGACGCTGTTGTACTCCTCCGAGACTAGCAGGCGGCGCTGATCCTCCAGCGACTCCGGCATGGTGAATGGGTAGCACGTCTCGTACTTGATGTTCTTTGCCAAGGTCCAGTAGTGATTGTCGCACGCCTACGTCAGGTGATGCACGTTGTCCGCCGGCGAGCCCCAAAATGGCACCGGGCACTCATAGCAGTAAACGAAGGGCTCCTTGGAGACATCGACCAGGCCGTCCATGAAATGGGAGTGGCTATAGGGGACGTTCCGCCAGTTGAATATATGAGCAAGTTACAACGAGATTTACTACAAAAGAAATCATGACGGCTATAACAGAGATTAAACTAATCATGCATACTAGCATAGTAGATGAACAGATTGACTCTAGGACACAGACTAGAAACATGAATTCTACCATGTTTTCGAACAGGAAGGACAGAAACACATATGGTGCAACAAGAGCAGCACGATTGGCGTTGAGGTTGTCGCCCATGTCGTTGAGGAAGAGGTTGCCGAGGTCGGGGAAGAAGTCGTCGACGGTGAAGTCGTGGCTGCTACCAGTCGCGAGAGTGCGCTCCCCAAATGTCAACAATGCCCGCCGAATGGAGCGCAGGAGGGAGTGGCTATAGGGGACATTGCGGCCGCCGAATGGAGCGCAGGAGTAGCCCACGAAGCAGTAGACGGTGCTCCTCCCTAGTCTCTATTCTTATCTCTATCTTTACTACTCTTCTTTGTTTTTTATAATATACTAGTTGTAGTTGTCAAATCGAATAGTGCTGCACCGTCCACTGCACGCCCGGCTGAACACGCCTCGTCGCCTCCATTAAACCCGCATGCAAACCAAGAAACCTACTCCGGCCCGCGGGAGGAAATTTGCCAGTTGCCGCAGGAGGGTTATTCTGCAAATTTTCAGCAACTTAGCATGCGACTGATTGATCTCAGATCCAAGGGCTGCCAGCACCCCGTATCATGGTCGCACCTACCACGACCGTCGCGTCGCACACGCGGTCGCGCCCTTGGAGATTTAACATGGTGCGTTAGGCTATCTGATGTTGGCATGTCATACATAGTCATCACTTAGTCACTCATACTACAACAAGGTTAGCTATAAGGTTGGCTATAAGTGTATATTTTTTTACTCCTCTCTATCTATTTCTTCGTACTCCCTCCGTCCCATAATATAAGAACGCTTTTGACACTAGTGTAGTGCCAAAAACGTTCGTATATTATGGGACACAGGGAGTACTAGTATTTATTGCATTTGCCAAGGAGTGACCTCTTCCAATGACATGGTGTTGCTAAGTTTGCTTCATTTAATTAGCTATAGACTCAAAATTGTCTTTTCACCTAGGTACACGCGCTTAGCACTGTTTCTTCCTTGGGTCACCAAACTAGTCTCTCTCTTCTTGATTAACTTGCCACATCAGACTTTATGCCTATGTGGCAAGCTTAGCACCTGTAGGAGAAAGTAAGTACAATAGTGCGTTTTACATGGCATTTTTGCATATGTGGAGGAAAGAGAGGCAAGGAAAAAGTGGAGAAGTGGGCTCTCATGCAAGAGCCAGCCTCTACTACATGGTGGAGCATTGGGAGAGGCACCTGTATGGAGGTGGTCAGGAATCGGGAGACTCACGCCGGTCGTAGCGCCGCAGTTAAAATGATAATGGCAAGTCAAATCACGGGGCACCACCTGTCCAGCAGTAACTCGCTGTCAAATCACACAACCCAGCGCTTGCAGCAGCCTACTCCCTCGTCTTCTCGCGTCTCTGTCAAACCGACTAGGCGGAACTGCCCCGCCGCCTACCGCGCAGGAAAAGCCCCGCCCTTGACTTTTAAATAGTATACAGTATACTAATTTTGTATCCATGGAAGCAAAGTGTCTAGAAAACGGCGGTACACATGTACGGAGTATACAGCATGCCCGTCGCGTTCGCGTCACAACCCAGACGGTCGGTCGGTCTGGCATGCTGCTCTCCGAATGGAACGCGCGTCATATTGCGTTCGCACACACTTGTGGGACGGCAATTGGGAACCGACCATAGGCACATTCCCCGGCCCCGCAAGTCGGGTGACTTAATAGAAGAGGGAGACGACCGATAGTGCTAGAGAAGTGTTGTACTACGTTGGTGCCTGGACAATCCTTGCAAGACACGGAAGATCAGTTCGTCCATGCATGTGACCAGACTCCAGTAGACACGCCTAGATTGGCTATCGTCTACATATCGTGCAGGTTGTGTTGTACATGGCTGTAGTTGTGGTGAGAAATCTAAAAAAAGGTTTCTCGTCATCTCACAAAATTAGGTGTCATGTGCTTCGGATCACTGCGAGGGTTAAACAGCGACAACTGAGTTGGGCTAGTCATTGGGGGCACATGCACGAACAGTGACTACTCGGCTGCCATCTAGGTCAAGCCGGCTATGTTAATTAGGACATCTATCGACGGACCCCTCTTCTACGAGTTTATCTTTAATTTGAGCTTTGTTCCTCGTCTAGTTTGTCCGTTGGGATTCATGTTGTCTCCTTTGGGCAGTGAGGTTATGATTTCTTGTCATGTGGCATTTTTTCGTGTTATATGTTATAATCTGGCGCTTCAGATCAAAATGACGACAACTGCGCCTCCAGGCCACGTGCATGAATACTTCTCGATAGTCATTGACGAGGTCAAGCCGGCTCCGGCAAACAAAAGAAAACTAAGTACTGCTCCACTATATGGGAAGGAGCCTCCGCGCTTGCTTGCTAGTGTTGCTCTCTTCACACTGTCTCGGCCTCTCCAGATCTAAACACGACAGCGGTGGCCAAACACACTCTCTCTCTCTCTCTCTACTCACCGCTGGTCACAGATCTAGCCAGATCCTCTCTGCCAGGGAACGTGGGAAGGTGCAATGTTCACGCGGTCGTCCTCGGCGATGGCTCTTACCCACTTGTCGGGGGGATGAACCCCGGGCAAGCAATGGAACCCGGATCCTCTTCAAAAACAGCGGGGCCCGCCCCGCCCCGCAAGCCGACATGTGCTTGACCGGGTCGCTCGACCCGGCAGGGCCCGCAACCCGGCCAAGCTCTCCGACGCAGCAAGGTATGTCAACCCGGCCACAGCAACTGGCACAGGGCAACTCGACCCGGCGCAACCAAGGCTTCCACGGTAAGCTACCACCACCTATGGCGTCCACGGCAACCCAGCCACGGGTCAACTCCGATCCCATCCAGGCCGTACGATGGGACGAGACCTAAACCACCGATGACCAAGACAACAGTGTTTCCACCATGCTTGTGGTCACCCGGGGCATGGCAACAGTGCCCCTCACCTACCCGCTGACCAAGGCTGGCATGGCAACAGTGCTCCCGCCCTCACCGCTGACGACAGCAAGCGGCGGCCTGACGGAGAGCACTGTACACGACTCGACTCGGCCACGCCCTGACGATCGACAAGACGGCGCACAGTCCCCCTAGGCACGCAGGGCCCGCGCCTAGGGGAACTCAGCGAACCACAAGCCCACAAGCGGAACCTAGCTCGGGGTCCCGGGCACCAACAATACGGACCCACGGACTCGGCATATTACCATTGTAACCCAGGGTGGGTTGATCTATAAAATTCCCTAGGAACCCACGCCCACAGGGGCATCGCATTGTTATCATCATACGACACACAGAGACGAAAAGCAAGAAGCAGAAGCATAGGACTAGCCACCCAACAGCAGAACCGGAGAGAAGGAGCAGCCCAGGCCTTGGCCAGCTTCCTTCCTCCTCCATACAGCTCCAGGAGCAACATTGTACTATCAATCATCCAACCAAACTCGGCAGGACTAGGGGTGTTATCTCTCCGGAGAGCCCCGAACCTGGGTATGTCCGGCGTCCCGCACCCACGCATGCCAACCTCGCCTCTGGAGCCCACCAGCGCCCTCGAGCCTCCTCCTCTCTTTAGCCATCCCTTGGCATCTGTCGTGCGCCCACCACGGCAGTTGGCGCCCACTGTGGGGTAGCTCGAGGAGCTGGCTGGGAGCATGCTTCAGACGGGGCCCTTCTCCTACACCGACGAGTCTGTCGCGCTGGAGGACGACGTCGGCGGCACGCTCGCCACCTCCTTCGCCGCGCTCCGCATCTCCGATGCGCTCGCGGCCGACGAGTACCCCAGCGAGGTGCTTAGCTACTCCGACTCTCCCCTTTCCATCGGCGGTAGCATTGTCGTCGTGGGGATGGACGTCCATGTGGAGGTTTACGCCACGGGCGATGGCGCCTCTTCCTCGTCGAGCAAAACGAGGAAGGCCGCGGAGGCCAGGGCCACCACGGAACGGACCGAGTCGTCCGACCCGCTGCGCGCTATGATGGAGAGCCTCCGCATCCCCATCGACACCGATGTCGACGCCACCAATGTTGCCGAAGCCCAAACCTAGCTCGAGGATAGGCGCCAGCAAATGCTGGACCTATCCGAGATGCTGGCCGCCACCAGGCGCCGCCTGGAGGCCGCCCAGATGGAGAACGACACCGCTCATGGAGTTACGCCCGCCACGGCCGAGCCAAGCTGGGTCGCCGACGTGCGCGCCCGGGGAGGAGCGATCGGCCGAGCCTTCGGCACCGTCCGGACCGTCTATGAAACCCCAGTGAAGAACATGCGCGCTCCGGAGGCAGCCGCGGTCAGCCTCGACCAACTCGCGGGCGAGGAGCTCAAGGAGCACATCGGGCGGATGCGCGAGCTCCTCCACACCGCCAGCACCCAGCGGGATCGCCTCAACCAGCTCGCCAAGCCGGCGGGATCCGGCTCCACCCGTCTTGGCGGACCCAACGAACTTCTGCACACGGCTTCCTCGCCACCCGGCGAGGGGCACTCCAGCCAAGCCCAGACTCGACGCAACCTGGCCACCACCGCCACCGACGCTCTGGGCAACGAGCCCGCCCCAGAGACCCAGCACGGACGCGGCCAGCTTGCCCGGTGTCTGGCTCCTACCGACCTGGCCCCTCGGGGCCTGGCTGCCAGTCGACTCGGCCCACGCGCCATCAATGACGCCGACACGCGGCACCGCCTCGATCAGCTTGCTCGCTCCCTAGAAGTGAAGGAGAGCGGCGCTATCAGGCCGGCATGCTTCATCCCACGCATCTGGTAGGAGCCCTTTCCGAAAGGGTTCATGCTTCCCCGCGACACCCCCAAGTACAATGGGACCGTCAAGCCAGAAGACTGGCTCACCGACTACACCACGACCATTGGCATCACCGGTGCTAATCGTCGTCTAGCGTGCGCTACGCACCGCTCATGCTCCAGGGGTCGGCCCGCACGTGGTTGAACAGTCTGCCGATGGGAAGCATCAACGCGTGGGTCGATTTCGAGGATGCCTTTGTCCGCAACTTCACGGGGACCTACAAGTGACCCGGTCACCCTAGCCAGCTCGCCATGTGCGTGCAGGGGCCGACAGAGATGGGTCGCGAGTATCTCACACGCTGGACCGAGCTCTGAAACAGGTGCGAGTGCATCCATGAAGTCCAGGCGATCTAGTACTTCGTCAGCGGGTGCCGAGACGGCACCCTCCTCAAGAACAAGCTCTTACGCTCCGAGCCGGCCACCATTGCTGTGCTCATGGTGATGGCGGACAAGTACGCCGACGCCGACTCCGCCATGAAGATCCAGGTGGCGCTGGACGAAGCCGTAAAATCAAAGCCGGTTCCACCTCCGAAGCCGGCCGGCGAAAGCAGCTGGCAGCAGCATCACCAGAACAACAAGCGCAAGGCCGACCAGCTAGCGCAGCATCACGACAACCGGCTCGTCGCGGCCGCCGAGCCCGCGGCGGACCCGGCAGCGAAGCGCCGGTAGACCGGCAAGATGGCATGGCAACCTGCCATGAGTTTCAAGAGATGCTCGACGCCCCATGCAAGTACCACAGCGGCGCAAGGCCCTCCACGCACACGCTTCAATAGTGCGCCATCACCAAGCGCATCATGAGGGGAGACTTCCGCCTCCTTCGGCTCCGGCTCCAACTCCAGGCGCAGGGCAGCCGCCTCCGCCTCCACCGCCGCCTCCCGCCGGCGGCGCGATGCGGAACGATGCCTACCCGAACCAGAACGCGGCCTACGTCATCTTCACCAGCCTCGGCGACGAAAAACGCAACGAGCGCCTTCTTCGGCAGGAGGTGAACACCATCGTCCCGGCCAAGCCGGATTTCATGCACTGGTCGGATCGCCCAATCACCTGGACCCGTGAGGATCATCCTGCGGTCATGCCGAGTCCGGGTGGATACACCCTCGTCCTCAACCCCACCATCGTTGCGCGGCACACATGCAAGTTCTATCGAGTCCTCATCAACGGCGGCAGCAGCATCAACATCCTCTACCGCGACACGATGACCAAGCTCGGCCTCAAGGCCGAGGACCTAGAGCAAACCCGGACAGTCTTCCACGGCATCGTGCCCAGCCTTTCCTGCTCGCCCATTGGCCAGGTCCGGCTCGATGTCCTGTTCGGCGACAGCAGCCACTTCTGGCGCGAACCGATCTGGTTCGAGGTGGTGGACCTGTCCAGCGCATATCATGCTTTGCTAGGCCAGCCTGTGCTCGCCACGTTCATGGCGGTTCCCCACTACGCGTACCTAAAGATGAAGATGTCGGGTCCCAAGGGCCTCATTACCATCACCGGTGACTACCGCAAGTCTCCGGAGTGCGCCCGAGACGGCGCCAAGCTAGCCGAGTCGCTGGTCATTGCCGAGGAGTGGCGCCAGCTCGACCGGATCGTCGCCCTGGCAGGCGAGGCCTCCGATGCGTCGATCCTGACCTCGGACTCGGCCGACAAGGCTGCCTTCAAGCCCTCCAAGGAGACCAAGAAAGTGAAGCTCAACCCTGAAGACACAAGCTGCAGCAAGTACGTTGTCGTAGGCGCCCGCCTCGACGGCAAATAGGAAGGCGAGCTCGTCGACTTCCTTCGTGAGAATCGGGATATCTTCGCATGGAGCCCCAAGGACATGCCGGGTATCTCGAGGAAGTATGCAGAGCACAAACTTCACGTCCGCAAGGACGCCAAGCCTGTCCGTCAACTCCTCCGACAATTTTCTGAAGAGAAGAGAAGAACCATTGGTGAAGAGGTCACTAAGCTTTTGGCGGCCGGCTTCATAATGGAAGTGTTTCACCCCGAGTGGCTGGCCAACCTAGTCCTCGTCCTGAAGAAGAAGAAGACCTGGTGCATGTGTATCGACTACACCAGCCTCAACAAGACCTGTCCCAAGGATCCGTTCGCTCTCCCGCGGATCGACCAAGTCATCAACTCGACCGCCGGGTGCGAGCTCCTGTCCTTCCTGGACACTTACTCCGGCTACCACCAGATCAAGCTGGACCGGCCGATGCGCTGAAGATGTCCTTCATCACGCCCTTTGGGGCGTACTGCTACATCACCATGTCGTTCGGGTTGAAGAACGCCGGCGCCACCTTCCAACACTGCATACAGAAATGCAAGCTGCCACAACTTGGCCGCAACATTCACGTATATGTGGACGACATCATGGTGAAGACCAAGCAGCACCTCATGCTCCTCGACGATTTGAAGGAAACATTCGCCAACCTCCATGAATACAAGGTCAAGCTCAACCCGGAAAAGTGCATTTTCGGCGTCCCAGCCGGAAAGCTACTCGGCTTCCTTGTCTCGGAATGCGGCATTGTGGCAAACCCGGAGAAGATCAAGGCCATTGAGCGCATGCGCAAGCCGGCTCGGCTGTGCGACGTCCAGAAGTTCACCAAGTGCTTGGCCTCGGTCAGCCGGTTCCTAAGCCGGCTGGGTGAGAGGGCGCTCCTCCTGTACCAGCTGATGAAGAAGACAAGCCCGTTCGAGTGGAATGGCAAGGCAGATGAGGCCTTCCAAGACCTCAGGCGCATGCTCTCCACCGCACCAATCCTGGCCGCGCCAACCGACAAGGAGCCGTTGTTGCTCTACATAGCCGCAACCTCACGGGCAGTCAGCACGGTGCTGGTGGTCGAGCGACCAGAGAAGGGCAAGATCCAAGCCGTCTAGTGGCCAGTCTACTACCTGAGCGAGGTGCTCTCCATTTCCAAGCAGAACTACCCGCATTACCAGAAGATGTGTTATGGCGTGTACCTCACCGCCAAGAAGCTGAAGTAGTACTTCCAAGAGCACGTCGTCACCGTCGTCAGCATGGCGCCTATCGGAGAAATCATCGGGTGATGGGACGCCTCTGGCCGGGTCGCCAAGTGGGTGATCCAGCTAGCCGGCCACACCATCCTCTATGAGCCCCGGACAACGATCAAGTCTCAGGCCCTAGCCAATTTCCTCGTCGACTGGACCAAGACCCAGTACTTGCCGCCACCTCCCGACTCGACGCATTGGCGCATCCACTTCGATGGGTCCAAGATGCGACTCTGCTTAGGGACCAACATCGTACTGTCATCTCCGAAGGGCGACCAGCTCCGCTACGCGCTCCAGATCCACTTCGCCGCCTCCAACAATGTCGCCGAGTATGAAGCCCTTGTGCACGGCCTCCGGCTTGCGAAGGAACTCGGCATCCGGCGCATCCTATTCTAAGGCGACTCGGACCTGGTGGTGCAGCAGTGTTCCGGCGAATGGGATGCCCGCGACTCCAACATGGCAAGCCACCGCTTCCTCGTCCAGAAGCTGTCCGGATCCTTCGAGCGCTGCGAGTTCCTCCATGTCCCGCGTGCGGAGAACGAAGCAGCTGACACGCTCGCCAAGATCGCCTCGTCATGACAAGCCATCCCGTCCGGCGTCTCCCTCGAGCACCTGCGCAAGCCTTCCATCAAGCCATCGCCGGACTCCGAGTCCATTCATGTTCCAGACGACCCGGCTGCACCCCGGCCACCATCACCCCGGACCCGGATGTCACCATCCCCAACCCGGGGGCTGATCAACCCGGCTCGGGGGCTATCGACCCGAAACCCACCCTGGTGGCCGTCTTCGCAGTGGTTGCAGCTCCGTCTTGGGCTCTCCCGATATCGGAGTTTCTGGAGAACGGGGTTCTCCCCATGGACGAGATCGAGGCTCGGCAAATTCAGCGTCGGGCATCCGCCTACAGCATCATCAACAACGAGCTCATCAAACGCAGCTCTACGGGTGTGTTCCAGCGCTGAGTCGAGCGGGATCGCGGCATCGACATCCTCCTCGACATTCACCAGGGCGAGTGCGGGCACCACGCTGCATCACGATCCTTGGTGGCCAAGGCGTTTCGCCATAGTTTATATTGGCCCACGGCCCTCGAAGACGCCGAGTCACTCGTTCTCAAATGCGAAGGGTGCCAATGCTTCAGCAAATGCAGCCACCAGCCGGCGTCAGCGCTCCACACCATACCGATCGCCTGGCCCTTTGCGGTCTGGGGACTCGACATGGTGGGACCATTCAAAACCGCTCGAGGCGGCATGACGCACTTACTGGTGGCAGTGGACAAGTTTACCAAGTGGATCGAGGCAAGACCTATCAAGAAGTTGGACGGGCCAATAGCCGTCCGGTTCATCAAGGACATAGCGGTGTGCTACGGCATGCCGAATAGTATCATCACCGACAACGGCAGCAACTTTGCCAAGGGTGCGCTCGAGCAATACTGCTCCGTCTCCGGTATCCGCCTCGACCTGGCCTCCGTGGCACATCCACAGTCCAACGGGCAGGTCGAGCAGGCCAACGGACTCATCCTGTCCGGCATCAAGCCGCGACTCGTCGAGCCACTTATCCTCTCACCCGGCAGTTGGCTTGACGAGTTGCCAGCAGTACTCTGGAGCCTGTGCACAACACCGAATTGGTCGACCGGGTTCACCCCGTTCTTCCTCGTCTATGGATCCAAAGCTGTCATCCCGACCGACGTCGAGTTCGACTCGCCGCGCGTCGCGATGTACACCAAAGACGAAGCAAGAGAGGCCCGCGAAGAAGCCATCGACTTGCTCGAAGAAGCGCACCTTCTGGCACTTAGCCGTTCGGCTATCTACCAGCAAGGCCTGAGGCACTACCACAGCAAGAAGATCAAGCCTCTCGCATTCCGTGAAGGCGACCTCGTCCTCCGACTCGTCCAAGATTAGGCAGGCCAACACAAGCTGTCCTCTTCATGGGAGGGCCCGTTCATCATGAGCAGAGCCTTATGCGACCGCAACTCCTACTACCTCATCGACGCGTGCAAGTCAAAGAAGCGCAAGAAGGACACCGCCGGCAAAGAAACGACCCGGCCGTGAAATGCGGAACTCCTCCGCCCATTTTACAGTTAGCCGCATGAGTGTATGTATCGTCGCCTTTTGTAAATGCATCAAACTACGGGGTCCCCGAACGAAACTCGGGGGCTACCTTTTGCCGACCAATTTATTGTGTCCATATTTATCTGCATCACTTTACCACTGAACCTGGCCACCGGCTTGACTCGCTCGACCCGGGGGCTTGGGGGCAGGCCGGCTCGGTTGCCACCCCGCCGCCTTGGTGATTCCTGAAAAAGTTGGGACGCCGCGGTCCCCCACTTTGCCCTAAAACCGCAGATCCAGCTTTGGCAGTCGGCGGGCAAGCACAACGGGCCAAAGCTCCTTTACGACTCATACACTAAGTCAAAGGCCGCCGGGTCGACCAACCCGGCCCGTCACTCGCCAAAAAAGTAGCCGCACGACCGGCTGCTCGCCAACCAGCCAAGCCGGATTGCCGCCAGCCGGCCCAGTGGGTGTTTCGCTCTCGCTCAACGCTTCTAAGGACCCAACTCATGCGCGCACCTCTCGAAGAATCGAACACCTTGTCACGGGCCAGAGCCTCGGCCGTCTGACTCGCCGGGGGGTTGAGAAAGGAAAAATGCATGAAATCGGTTCGAAAAAGCGGAAGGCAAAGAGCAAAAAAGCACTCACGACATTCACACACAAATATTTAAAACAAAGGCCCACGGGCCGAGTTCATTACACCCTAAAACAACCCCCAGTGGGTGGGTGGACCTGCTACTTAACAAATTCTGCGTAAAGTATCTCAGGCATCTCCAGCGCCGCGTCGCGACGTCGACGGCCCTCCTCTAGCGGCCTCCGGGTCCGGCATGACACCGGTGTCCTCCTCAGCATCCGCGTCACCGTAGACGCCCGTCTCCTCCGAGATCCCCTCCGGGTCATGGAGAAGCAAGCCGTAGTCGTTGCCATCCATGGCCGTGCCGTCCTCCATCCGCTCCGGATGGAACTCGTCGTGGAAGGCGAACTCGGAGATGTAGCTGGCCCGGGAGGCGATCCGGTGCAACAACTGATCCGAACCAGCTGGCCTATCAGCACGTCCAGTTGAAGATCCAGATGCCAAGACATCGCGAATAGAAGCGCCATCTCAGCACCGGACGGGCGGCGGAAACACGCTGCTCGCCAAGACGGTCCGGGCCCATCTCCAACCAACACGCCAAGCGCGAGAAGCTGCGCGGATGGACGGAGTCCGGCCACAGGGCCACCATCATCGCGGTGCCAGCCTGGGACAGCCGCTCCATCTGCGTCCCCAGGACCCGCAGGCGGGCCTCTACAGCGGCAATGATCTCCGGGAAGGTCCACGCCACCCGCGGATCTGTCCCAGACCCGACAACGTCGGTCGAGTCGCGTTGGTAGCGGACGACTGCCTCCGCCAGCCGCTGCGTCTCCGGGAAGGCCCCTGCCGCAAAAGGAAGAAGCAAGATTAGAAGAACTACAAGGAAGAAAAGTCGGGTCCCGACCCGGCAAATTACAAGAAGCAGCACTTACTAGAGAAGGACTCTTCCAGGTGCTGCGCCTCGAGCAACATACCACGCCGCCCCCGCTCCACGACGCGGTCGCGCTCCCCGAGTGCCTTCTCCAGATCAGCTGCCTTAGCAAGGGCCGCCTTCAGCTCGGCGTCCTTGTCTTCGGCCACCTTCTCAGCCACCTCCCGGCGACGAGTCTCATCCTGATGAGCCTCCTCGGCTGCGGCGGCCCGCTCCCGCAGGCGATCCACCTCGGCCTGAAGCCGGCCCTTGTCGTCGGCCAGCTGGTCGCGCTGCTGGTCCGCCTCGGCCAGGGACCACTGAGTCTCCATCACCTTGGCGGCCTCCGCCTTCAGAAGCTCCACCTCGGCCTCGAGGTGGCTTTTGTTACCCGCCAGCTGCTCATGCAGCCGGTTGGCCTCGTTAAGAGACCTCCGGGCCGTGGCCGCCTCCGCCCTCGCCTGCGCCGCCTCGACGCCAAGCCGGCCGGTCTCAGCAACAAGCCGGTCATAATGATGACCGGCCCGGAGCAGTCGGGTCCGCCAAGACAGCACCTCGGCTGCAAAGAAAAAGAATTCAGCAGAAGAAAAAAGACAAGACTTAAGATTTGGCCCAACTGTTACAACAGTTGGCCCGAATCCCGGGGGCTACACCAAGTGGGTGCGCTAACGCGCCCCCACTAGAAAAGAGCATGAACGTACCCGCGGTGAAGCAAAGCTCCTCGTCCTTGGCAGTGAGCTGCTCCTGGAGCTCCCGATGCTTGCCCAGGAGCCGGTTGAAGGCGGCAACCCGGAAAGCGTCAAGATGCTGAAAGAAGATAGAAGTCAGAACAAGGCCAGCAATCTAAAGATTTGACCCAACTACTACGTAGTTGGCCTGAACCTCGGGGGCTATACCCAGTGGGTGCGCTGGCGCGCCCGCACAATGAAGAAATCACAAGGAAACAAAGAAGAAGGACTTACCAGGACGGCGCGCTCCAGGTCACGCGTCCGCTCCGTCTAGGCCTGGGCGAAGGCCTCAAGCCGCTCTGTCCTGCCTCGCAGACGGCGGCTAACTGCATCCAGCACCGCCTCCTCCTGGGTCTGGGGCCCGAAGACGGTCGCGCCCCCGCTCTGCACGGGATGCGGCATGGTAGCTCGGCGCCCGCCCTGCCGGGGCACCAAGGCGTGCCCCCCGCTGGCCGCTTGCGACGCGGCCAGCACCTCCTCCGACGCCCCTTCCGGCGCCGACGGCGACCCGGACGCCGGGACGCCCTGCGTCGCCACCTCAGGCACCGCCGCCCGCGGTGCCTCCTCCATAGCCGATGGCGCCTTCGGCGCCGCCGCCTGCGGCGTCTCCTGCAGGACATGTTGGGGGTTGGGTGCGACATATGCCAAAGGATGGCATATCATGATGGGGGCGAGTAGAACATCGCCGGTGCCTGGAAACGGGATGAGGCGAAGACATGCACGCTGGCGGATCTTACCCAGCTTCAGGGCTCTCCGAGGAGATAACACCCCTACTGCTGCTCTGCGGGGTCTCCGCATGATCACTAAGGCAAAGTGAATACAAGGGTGCTCCTAGAGCTGTTTCTGGAAGGAGAAGGCAAGGCTAGCTCTCTCCCTCCTTCGTGTTCTATCTAATGCTACTGGATGCCAACCCTTTGCATGGGTGCCCTGGGGGGTTTATATAGGCCTACCCCCTAGGGTTACAATGGTAAAACCGGCTGGGTGCGGGTCCCAGCCATCTGTCTCTCAGGCGCCGTCTTCTCCGCCGACTCCTGGGGCCCGCCGACTGGTGGGTCCCGCCGACTGGCCTGGTACGAGGGCGTCATCCCGCATCCGCCGCGGGCGGGTCTTGCCAGCGGCGGATTACTGTGTCCGTGCTTCTAATGACGCGGGCTTGGTCATGGGGTTATGGCAACAGTGCCGCCGCCTGCGGGCGATCACTGTGGCCATTCCCCGGTCGCATCTGGTTAATGGCGCGTGGGGCCCGTAGGAGGGGCCGGCCGGCTTCGGGGGGCCGACTCCCAACGGGTCCGACTCTCGGCGCGCTCGCCGTCTTCAACACTCTCGCTGACTGGTAGGCCCCGCCATCTCCGGGCCGTACAGACAAGGCGTCGTGGGTACAGGGCCCCGCCCAGGGGCTGATGTCAGGGCTGGCATGGCAACAGTGCCGCGCCGGGCGGAGATCTCCGTGAGTACGGCGCACTGTGGCCATGCTCGTCTTTAATTACCGGGTGGTTGGGAGTCGCGAGCCGACTCCTCATAGTCGGCTTCTTTGGAGTCGGCTCCGGGACTCAGCCGAGACGAGAGTCGCCTCAGGGACTCGGCTCGTCTCGGAGTCGCCTTCTGGGACTCGGCTCATCCTGGAGTCGCCTTCTGGGACTCGGCTTATCCTGGAGTCGCCTTCTGGGACTCGGCTTATCTTGGAGTCGCCTTCTGGGACACGGCTCATCCTGGAGTCGCCGTAGGTACTTGAGGGGCACAGTCTGCCCCGATGTCTTGAAAGGTTCTGGGACTTGGGTTAGCCTACCCGTGGCCCATTACTTCGACAGTAGTCCCCGAGGCTGGTGAGGCTCCGAGGTCGATACGTCGTGTGCCTCAGTTGTTTCATTCTTTAGAAAGGGGGAAAGCAAGCTTTGAGGGCCGCCTTTCTCCAAGCCGATTGGCTGGAGTCGGATTCGACGAGAGCCGGCATGCTCAAACCGACTGGCTGGAGTCAGATTCGTCGAGGGCCGTCTTGCACTTTGGGGAGTTTCGTATGTCGCGGCGGGAATCAGGCGGCGTGCCTGATACGCTTCCCGTGGTTGCCCGCCTTGGCCCCGTTGCACGGCGCCACGTGGCAAGGGCAGTCTGCCTGCACACGCGCATGACGGGACTGCTCGTCAGGCGGGGCCCGCCACTACCGCGCCTCGGCGCGCGAACGGATCCGTTGCAGCTGTGCGGGCGGTTG
>NC_041385.1:186500827-186528654 GCF_002162155.2 Triticum dicoccoides | reverse complement strand
CTGCTCCCCCGCCTCCTCCTGCTTCTTCTTCCTCCAGCCGTCGTCGCACCACGCCGCACCGTTCCGTAGCGATGAGCTCTTCCTCCGCCGCCGCGGCTCCTGCCGTGTGTTCCGGCGTTTGGGACGGCTCCGAAGTGGATGACGATGCCATCGAGCACCTTTGCAAGACGCGCCGGCTCCCCGGCGCGAACTTGGTGCGAGCCCGCGCCCCGCCGGCGGGGGAAATAAGGCCGACGCCGTAGGAGGGAGAGCGGGTTATATTCCGCTTGCACCTTATGCGCGGCCTGGGCCTGCCGGCGAGCGGCTTCCTTCGCTCCTTCTTGGAGTTCAACGGACTCCAGCCGCACCACCTCACCCCCAACCCGGTGGTGCTGCTGGCCGCCTTCGCCACCCTGTGCGAGGGTTTCCTCGGTGTTCTCCCCACTATCGAGCTGTGGGGAGAGCTCTTTCAATCCAAGCTGGGCACGCACGTCGCCGGCGTGCCGGCTCAATGCGGCGCCTTCATCGCAATGCGCAGGTCGACCGCGGACAACCCATTCCCCTCCATCACGCTGATCAAGTCGGTGAAGATGTGGCAGCGTTCGTACTTCTATGTGAAGAACGTCGCCGAAGAGTGCGACTGGGTCAACCTGCCGCCCTATGAGGCCGGCGCGCCGGCTGGGAGGCTTCCCAGTTGGTCCCACCGGGCCCAGACACTGACTCCTGACGGCGCCGCCGCCATCGCACGACTCCGGGTGCTGACGCAGTCGGAAGGCCTGGTCAGGGCTGACTTGCTGGCCGCCTTCGTGGCGCGCCGAGTCCTCCCTCTCCAAGGCCGACCTCATCTGATTAGTCAGATGAGCGGCCGCCAAGACCCGAGTCGGATGTGCACCTGGGACATGCCCCATGTGGAGGTGGCGAAGATGGTGAATCACATCGCGAACTGCGAGCTCGCGGAAGATTGGCAGTTCGGCAAAGAGCCGTATTCGCGTGCCAACCCCCCTCCTGTGGTAAGTCGTATATTTTTGCTTTCTGTTTTTCTTTGCAGCCGAATCCGACTTCTGATCTTCTTGGCTTTCTTCGAGTCAGAACCCTCTCATCCCTCCCGCAGCCGGCGCCACTGGACAGCCCCGCGACTACGCTCCAGATCGAGCGGAGAGCGATGTCGAGGACCCCGACTTGGGGGCTGCAGGATGGAGGCCGACGCCGAAGGCGGAGGAGGGGGAGCGGAAGGCGGCCTCCGGACCTCGGCGACCTTCGCCGACTGGCCAGAAGACGACGCCGAAGGTGATGTCGTCCCGCGCCGCCAACCCAAAGCCGGCCATCCGGGCGCGAGTTCTTCTGTCGGCTTGACCGGTCAAGTCGGCACGAAGAAGCGCCGAGCCGTGCCGAGTTCGCTCGGCGGTCGGCCAAAGAAGTTCAAGGGGGCGGCCGCCGCGACCAAGCGGGAGGAGGCGGTCGCGAAGGCCAACGCTTCCGCAAGGAAGTGAAGAAGCCGCCGCTAGTCTCTGCGTAAGCCTTCACCACCTTTGTCTTGTTTTCTTTGACGAATTCTTTCCGAGTCTTTTTCATTCTGTTTTCTGCTTCAGGGCCCCTCTTTCTCTTGAGAGGGTCGCCGTTCCCTCTATCATGGGGTCGGCCGAGACGTCCGCCAACACCCGGCGGATTGACCCCGCCGCCGACCTCCGGGAGGCGACGGAGTGCAATGCACGGGAGAAGCGCGACGAGGAAGAAGCCGACCGCCTGGAGAAGGCGGAGGCCGAGAAGGCGGCGGCCTCCGCCCAGAAGAGGCTGGAGGAGGCCGAAACCGCCGCCGCGACCAAACAGCGGGCCGAGGAGGCCGCGCGCCGCCAGTCGGCGTTGCTAGTCGTACCGCTAAGATCCGCGCCGCCGCCCCCGGAGTTCACGGGGTAGACTGGAGAAGACGGCGGGAGCACCCCATCGTGGAGAGGGACAGAGGCGAGGCCTCAGCATCGGGCACGGCCTCGCCGCCACCGCCGCCTCCACCGCATGGCAAGCAGCCAGCAGCCCCTCCAGTGCCGCCGGCTGAGGACGAGGCGGTGGCGAGGCTGCTTCTTCAAGTTGCCTCGCCAGCGCGCCGCCGTCTCGTGAAGGCGGTCTCGGTGCCGCGCTCCTTGGAAACCGGCGCCGCCAACTCGGCCATTCCAGACGCCGAGGCGTCAAGTGTTGTGCCTACTGGATGGGTGCGAGGAGGCGGCGATGGTCCGTTGAACCGGGCGCTCCTGGATGTGTAGGCAAAGCTGCGAGCTGAAGGAGAACCATTCAGGGCTGCACCAGGGCGCATCTGGCGTCGCGAGCGTCTATCCGAGTATGTTTTCCTTTTTTGACTTTGCCTTTTCTCATTCTTCTCTGTGGGGCGCGCCAGCGCACCCACTGGGTGTAGTCCCCGAATTTCGGACCGGCTGCTGCACAGGCGGCCCGGAACTCAATCTGGCGAGTTCCTCATTTTTGTTATCGTTTGATTTTTATTGCAGGAGTACCACAACCTCCGCGTCACCACCTACAACCGCAACATTGAGCGGCTGGAGAAGCGGACTGCCGACTTGTCGGAGAGCCGGAGTAAGTTCTTCTTCTTTTCCGTGGGGGCGTGCTGGCGCACCCGCGGGTTGTAGTCCCCGAGATTCGGGCCGACTGCTGAGAAGTCGGGCCGGATCTTCCCGGCGATCTTTGCTGCTGACGACTTAACGTCTTTCTCTTTGTTTTCAGAGGCCAATGCCGCTCTTCAGGAACAGCTGGGTGAAGTCAGCATGGCCCTTCGTGCCAAGGAGGAGGAGTGCGGCAAGCTCGCCAAAGAGCGCGACTTGCTGGCCGAGCAGTTGGCGGAGCAGAAGGAGCTGCTGAAGGCGGCCCAGGACGAGGCGGAGAAGAAAGAGACCGCCCTCCTGGCCGAGTTCGAGATGGAACACTCATCCTGGACCGATAGGGAGGCGATGCTGACTTCCGGCTTCCACGAGATCGAGGACATTGTCGATGGTGAGTTTCTTTTCTTTCTTTCCTTAAGCTGCCGACTGCAAGTCACGCCGACTGCTGATTTTCTCTTTGCTTCTTTCTGTTTTGGGCAGATTTCTTCCCTGGCCACTCGCAAGCGGTCAATCAAGCCATCGAGGCTGATCGCGAGACGCGGAGGGCGAATGGCGAGGAGATCGCCGCCAACGCCCCGCTGACCGTCGATGAACAGCTGCTGAGCATCGAGACCCGTCTGTGGCCGGCTCATCGGTTGCTGCACCGGCTTCAATGTGCCGGGGCCCAGGCGATCTTCGCCCTGTGGCCAGGGATGCCGGCTCTGCGCACCGCCAGTCGAACTGCCGACTGGCTGGAGGTCGCGGCCGGCCGTCTTGAGGCTTGGAAGGGTTCCTCGGCCCGGGCTGGAGCGCGCCGGGCCTTGGAATTTGTCAAGGCTTGGTATCCAGGGCTGGACCTGGACCGGCTGGCCGCGTTTCGGTTAGAGGTCCAGGCAGAACTGGCGGCTGTGGAAGGCACCCTCATCGAGCGTGCAGCGGCGATCGCCGACTACACCGACACCAGCGTCTTCGTTCCCGAGCGGGCCGCGAACGGCGAGGAGGTGCCTCCGGAGTGGTTCGGGATGAATCCCGACTATGGCGAAGACTCGGCGGAGGTGATCGGCTCCAGCATCGAGGAGGAAGACGAGGCGGGGGACGAGGACGAGACGGAGGTGCCAGAAGACAGAGCGGACGACCAGCCTCAGCTCGATCGCGCCTCCAGCAACGAGCCGCGTCCGACTGGGCTAGCTGCCGCCGGAGGCGACCAAGCCGAGACTGCCCAGCCGACCGCCCCAGCGCCTGACACCGCCGTCTCCGCCAACCCGCCGAACCCGTCTGCTGCTCCTTAGGCTGCCGTCTTGTCCTTTCTTTATCTATTTTCATAGTCTTTGAAGAACTTGTTAATTTGCACACTTCCACCCGCGGGGTGTATTTTGAACTCGGCCAGAGGCCTTTGCTTATGTAAATATCTATTTGCCTTCTATCTTTCCTTGCTTATTGCTCTTTTGGCTTTTTCCTTTGCCACCTTTCCATAGTCGCTGCTTTGCCAGACGGACAGCCGTTCCGCGGACTGCCGCAAGTCAAATGCTTGGCTACTTTAGGGAAGGCAAGTACTTCGCCTTTTTAGAGTTTTTTAACAAGTGGGATAGAAGGCAGAGAGCCGACTATTCGAGAGTCGGCTCCGCAGAGAGAGGCTGGGAGCCGGCTTGGGCTGTGCATACGCTTTGAGTCCTTAGCCATTTTTTCATGTGCGCGCTTGTTCTTGCTCATACTCTGCCTACCAACAGTCGCTCTGTGAGCTGCGGCTTTCGACAGGAGACGGCTTAAGCGCAACACACTACTTGTCCGACTATAGGAAGCATTTCATAGCGCAAGACGGCGAGTCCCTGGGCCGACTAGTCGAGCCCGGTGCCAAGCGGCATAACAAAGAGTAGCATACTCGGAGGCATAATTCTTATCATACAGATAGCAAAAAAGGGCAGTCCCCGAGCTCGTCTCGAGGGCCCAAAGTCTCGGTACTTTAGCACAAAGGATAGCGTGGTACAACATTAACTGTAAAATCTTCGGAGAAGATTCGCGTTCCATGGACGTTCTGACTCCTTGCCGGAGTCGTCCCTCTTGCGCGCTCGAGGTTTCTGAGCGTCGATTAGGTAGTAGGAGCCGTTGCCCAACACTTTACTGATGATGAAAGGGCCTTCCCAAGGCACCGACAACTTATGCTGGCCGGCTGTTCGCTGAATCAGCCGGAGCACAAGGTCGCCCTCTTGAAACGATCTCGGCTTGACCTTTCGGTTGTAGTATCGGCGCAGACTCTGCTGGTAGATGCTGGACCGGCTGAGTGCCAACAGCCGGCCCTCTTCCAGCAGGTCGACGCCGTCTTGACGTGCCTCTTCAGCTTCCTCTTCGGTGTACATGGTGACTCGTGGAGAGTCAAACTCTATATCCGTCGGGATGACGGCTTTGGCACCGTAGACGAGGAAGAAAGGCGTGAAGCCGGTTGACTTGTTTGGAGTCGTGCGCAGACTCCAGAGGATTGCTCGTAGCTCCTCAACCCAACAGCCGGCCGAACGTTCGAGTGGTTCGACCAGTCGAGGCTTGATGCCGGACAGGATGAGGCCGTTTGCTTGCTCCACCTGGCCGTTTGATTGCGGATGGGCAACGGACGCTAAGTCCAGTCAGATGCCCTGCGTCGCGCAGAAACGGGCCAAGGCACCTTTGGCAAAGTTTGTGCCATTGTCGGTGATGATGCTGTGCGGTATGCCGTACCGCACCGTGATGTCGGCGATGAAGGTCACCGCAGTCGGGCCGTTCAACTTCTTGATGGGCTTTGCTTCTATCCACTTGGTGAACTTGTCCATCGCGACAAGTAGATGAGTTAGGCCACCTCGGGCCGTCTTGAATGGTCCCACCATGTCCAGGCCTCAAACTGCGAAGGGCCAGGCGATGGGGATTGTTTTCAGCATGGAAGCCGGCTGAAGTGGCTTGGAGCAGAACTTCTGGCACCCTTTGCATTTTTGAACTAACTCTTTAGCCTCTTCCAGGGCAGTCGGCCAGAAGAAACTGTGCTGAAAGGCTTTGGCGACGAGTGCTCTTGAAGCTGCATGGTGGCCGCACTCGCCCCGATGAATGTCTCTGAGAATTGCTTGGCCTTGTTCTGGCTCTACGCAGCGCTAGTAGACAACAGTGACACTGCGCCTGACCAGCTCTCTGTTGACTATGGTGTATGCTGCCGCTCGGCGTTGCACTTGCCGAGCCAAGATCTCATCAGTTGGCCGCTCTCTGTTCAATAGGAACTTGAGGATGGGCTGCGCCCAGGAGGGTGCTGCTATTTCTCCAACCGCCACCACAGCGACTTGGACAAGGGCGGCTGGGTTGGGAGGCGGCGGGCTGGAGTCTGCGGCCGCTTGCTGGATTGACGGAGTCCCCGGGCCGACTGGCGCAGTCCCTGGGCCGACTGGCGCAGTCCCTGGGCCGGGTTCTGAAGTCCCTGGGCTGGCTTCGACTGTGATTTTCTTGGGGCCGTCTGCTGGGGCTCTTGAGTCGGATCCGACTTCTTCGGGAGGAGCCGGCACAAAGATGGAGTCTGATTCTGGTGAAGGCTTGATAGACGGCTTGAGGAGGCGCTGAAGAGCGACGCCGGAAGGTATTGCTTGGCGGGTGGAGCCGACTCGTGCCAAGGCGTCTGCTTGATCATTGTCGTTTCTTGGCACGTGAAGGAACTCGCACCCCTCGAAGTATCCGCTGAGTTGCTGCACTAGGAAGCGGTAGCTCGCCATGTTTGTGTCTTTGGCGTCCCAGTCGCCAGATGACTGCTGGACCACCAAATCGGAGTCGCCATAGCACACGATCCGGCGAATGCCGAGTTCTTTGGCAAGCTGGAGCCCATGAATGAGCGCCTCGTATTCGGCGATGTTGTTGGAGGCGGCGAAGTGGATCTGCAGCACATACTTGAGCTTGTCGCCTTTAGGGGAGGTGAGGACGATGCCGGATCCCAGGCCGGTGCGCATCTTGGAGCCATCGAAATGCATCCGCCAATGGGTGGAGTCGGGTGCTGGCGGCAGGTACTGGGTCTCGGCCCAGTTGACGAGGAAGTCGGCCAGTGCTTGCGACTTGATGGCGGTGCGGGGCTGGTAGTAGATGGTGTAAGGAGCCAGATCTATGGCCCATTTGGCTACTCGGGCGGAGGCGTCTAGGCTTCCAATGATCTCGGCCAGCGGAGCCGTGCAAACCACGGTGATTGGATGCTCTTGAAAGTAAGGCTTCAGCTTCTTGGCGGCAAAATGCACACCGTAGCACATCTTCTGGTAATGGGGGTAGTTCTGCTTGGAGGTCGACAGTACCTCGTTCAGGTAATATACCGGTCTCTGGACAGGGAGCACCTTGCCTTCCTCTTTGCGTTCGACTATGATAAATGTGCTGACTACTCAGCTGGTAGCGGCGATGTACAGGAGCATGGGCTCTTTAGGAGTCGGAGCCGCCAACACAGGGGGAGTAGTCAACATCTTTTTCAGCTGGAGAAATGCTTCATCCGCCTTGTGGTTCCACTCGAAAAAGGTGGTCTTCTTCATCAATTGATACAAAGGGAGAGCTTTCTCGCCCAGCCGACTGATGAATCGGCTGATGGACGCCAAGCAGCCGGTGAACTTCTGCACATCTAACAGTCAGCTGGGTACTTCCATTCTCTCGATGGCCTTGATCTTCACCGGGTTGCACTCTATGCCGTGCTCAGAGACCAGGAAGCCAAGGAGTTGGCCGGCTGGTACTCCGAAAACGCACTTTTCAGGGTTGAGCTTGATCTGGAATCGGCGCAGGTTCTCAAAGGTCTCCCTGAGGTCTTCTAGCAGCGTCCCACGCTTCTCCGTCTTCACCACCACATCATCCACGTAGACGTGGGCATTCCTGCCGAGTTGCTTGAGGAGGCACTTCTGCATGCAACGCTGAAAGGTGGCACCGGCATTCCTCAAGCCGAACGTCATTGTCAGGTAGCAGAAGGCTCCGAATGGTGTGATGAAGGCGGTCTTCAGTCTGTCTGCCGGGTTCAGCTTGATGTGGTGATATCCTGAATATGTATCTAAGAAACTCAGCAGCTCGCATTCGGCTGTGGAGTCTATCACCTGATCGATTCTTGGCAGGGCAAACGGATCCTTTGGGCAGGCTTTGTTGAGGCTTGTGTAATCAATGCACATCCTCCATTGCTTGTTTTTCTTCAGTACCAAAACTGGGTTTGCCAACCACTCTGGAAAAAACACCTCCATGATAAAGCCGGCCGCAAGAAGCCGGGCTATCTCTTCTCCAACAACTCTTCTCTTCTCTTCTGACAGGCGGCGCAAGGGCTGCCTGACGGGTTTCACATCTGGCCTGACATGTAGCTTGTGCTCGGCGAATTCCGTCGGTACACCTGGCATGTCTTTGGGGGACCATGCAAAGATGTCTCGATTCTCACGGAGGAAATCGACGAGCTCACCTTCCTATTTACTGTCAAGGTTTGTACCCATGACAGCGTACCTCTCTGGGTGCTCCGGGTCCAAGGGTATCTTCTTGGTCTCTTTGGCTGGCTTGAACGAGCCCTCGGCTTCCGACTCCTTGGGGTCGGGCGACATCTCCGGCTGCTTTCCGGCCATCGCCATGACCCGGTCAAGGAGCCGCTTCTCAGCTGCGATCACCAGGGATTCGGCCAGCCGGCTGCTCTCGGCCGCACAGGCGGACGACTTCCTGTAGTCGCCGGCTACGGTCAGAATTCCCTTGGAACTCGGCATCTTCCTCTTGAGGTAGGCGTAGTGAGGAACCGCCATGAACTTGGCCAAGGCAGGTCGGCCAAGCAGTGTGTGGTATGGGCTTTCAAGGTCCACTACTTCGAACCAGACCGGCTCTCGGCGGAAATGATCTTTGTCTCCGAAGAGGACGTCTATCAGGATCTTGCCGATTGGTGAGCAGGAAAGGCGGGTACAATACCATGGAACACAGTCCGGTTGCTCTGTAGCTGTCTTTGCTTGATTCCTAGCTTCTCCATGGTATCTTTGTATAGGATGTTGATGCTACTGCCTCCGTCTATTAGCACTCTCGAAAAGCGGGCAGCCCGCCTATCAGTGGCCAAGGTGGCACCTAGGACCAGGGCATAGGAGCCCGGATTCGGCATCACCTCTAGGTGATCCGCTCTGCTCCAACTGATAGGCTTCTCGGACCAATGCATGAACTCTGGAGTATTTGTTGCCACTGCATTTACTTCTTGCTGCTGCTTCCATCTGCTCCGTCGATCGTCAGCCACACTGGTGAACACCACATAGGCTCCATGCTCTTCTGGGTACTCGTCTTGCACTGCGCCGACTGGCCGAGCAGCCGGCTGCTGGGGTGGCGGCGGAGGCGGCGGCCCAGCAGGCGGAGGGGGAAGGAGGTCGTCTCCCTTGGCGACTCTGGTGAGCCAGTGGCACTTTCGGGTGGTATGGTTTGACGGCTTCGCGCCACTGTGGAACTTGCAGGGACCATCCAGAGTCTGCTCATAGGAAAAGGCCGGCAACCAATTGGACTTGCCGCCTTTCTGCCGTTTGGCCGGGGGCTGCGCCTCCGGCTGTTGATCTTCGACCGTCGCAACCTGCCGACTGTTGGAAGTCGGCTGTTGGGCCTTGCGTTTGTTGTTGCTCTGTTGTTCGCGCCGACTGGTGTCTCCAGCTGGAGTTCTGGGAGCCTGAAGGGCCACCTTGCCAGCTGCATTGACTTGAATCTACGTCTTCATGGATGAGTCGGCTGTGGCGTACTTGTCTGCTATGACCAGCAGTTCGTCGAGGGTTTCCGGCTCGTCGCAGAGGAGCCTGTGCTTGAGGAGGGTGCCTTCTCGGCACCCGACAGTGAAGTACTCGATAGCCTGCACCTTGTGCACGCCCTCGCAGGAGTTCTGAAGCTCGCCCCAGCGCGTGAGGTAGTCGCGTGTTGACTCATCAGGGCCTTGCACGCACAAGGAAAGCTGGCGCGGCTTGGGAGGTCGCTTGTCCGTTCTCGTGAAGTTGCGGATGAAAGCTTCGGTGAAGTCGACCCAGCTGTTGATGCTGCGAGGCTTCAGACAGTTCAACCATGTCCGGGCCGTGCCCTGAAGCATGAGTGGTACGTACTTCACGGCAAATCGCTTGTTGCCGTTCGCTATACTAACGGCCCTGGAGTAATCGATCAGCCAGTCTTCCGGCTTCACAGAGCCGGTGTACTTGGGTGTGTCTCGGGGGAGCATGAATCCTTTGGGGAAGGGCTCGTCACGGATGCGGGGCCCAAAGCAAGGCGGACCCAGATCGTCTTCTTCTTCCAGCGCCAGGGATCAGTGGAGTCGGTCGATCCGATGGCGGGCATCGTTCTCTCTGACTCCCTCTCGACGGCCGAGCGGCCGCCGAGAGTCGGATGCTCAACAGGCGGCGGGGAAACTCACCGCTCTCTTCTTGGTGGGGGAGGCAGGTAGTCGTCCCGCCGCTCCACTGCTCTCGGACGGCCGTCTTTGTCGCGCTCAATGGTGACGTGAGTCCGACTGCGACTGACAGTTGGCTCCTTTTCTTTCCTTCTGCGGACTCCACCAGTCGGCGTCCGAGAAGTCGCACCTTGAACTCGGCGGGGAGGCAAGTCGTCAGTCCGTTGCTGCAGCGCATCCGTGCGGCCGCCGGCTGCGTTCTGTGTAGCGACCGCGTCGAGGAGCTGCTAGACCCGCTCCGTCATCATGCGGCGCTCCTCGCCCTCGAAGTTCTTCAGCTCGTCAGTCGCCGCTTGGGCGGCGCGGATGTTCTCCGCAGGGGTGGCGTATACTGGGCGTTTAGCCCCGAACAAGTCAGCGATGGTCGCGCCGCGTTGCCGGACCGCACCTAGGAGGCTCGGCCCAGTCGGAGTCGGCGAGCCGCCCACGGCGCGATCCATCTCGCGCTGGTAGGCTTCTGACAAGCGCCTCATGCTCGCCAGCCTCTTGGCGCCTTCGATGATCTGAAGGCGGCGTATCTCCAGCGTCTCGGCGTCTGCGTCCTCTGGAATGGGCGCAGTTAGGTCTTGCATGGCCGCAGCGAGCGGGTCCTGAGCTTCTTCACCGGAGCGCTCATCGTGACTGATGACGAGCACTTCCGTGACGGCGCTTCCGCCGCTCTCCTCGTAAGGAATCGGCTCGCCGTAGACCACCACGTTGGTGGGGAAAGTGTCAACTGACACGGCGTCGGAGTCGACCAGCATCGGGTCGGTGGAGCCTACGGACTCCAAGTCCACGGCAGGCTCGCCGGCGACGTGGAGTTGGTTGAGGAGGCCCGCGAGGAGACTCTCGGGGCCACCCGTGCCTGCGTCAGATGCAGGCTCGTCAGAGAGTCGAACCTCGCCGACAAGTTCGGCGAGGCCGCTCGCTGCACAGGCGGCCTCAGCGCTGCGCAGCGCATCGATGCAGACGCCATCTGGCGAGCCTGGCTGGCTGCGCTCTCCAGGGAGGAAGAGGGTTCCCGTCCAGAACAGATCTCTGGACGATGGTGCACCAGGCCCCACGGTGGGCGCCAGATGTCGGGGGTTGGGTGCGACATATGCCAAAGGATGGCTTATCATGGTGGGGGCGAGTAGAACATCGCCGGTGCCTGGAAACGGGATGAGGCGAAGACATGCACGCCGGCGGATCTTACCCAGCTTCAGGGCTCTCCGAGGAGATAACACCCCTATTACTGCTCTGCGGGGTCTCCGCATGATCACTAAGGCAAAGTGAATACAAGGGTGCTCCTAGAGCTGTTTCTGGAAGAAGGAGAAGGCAAGGCTAGCTCTCTCCCTCCTTCGTGTTCTGTCTAATGCTACTGGATGCCAACCCTTTGCATGGGTGCCCTGGGGGGTTTATATAGGCCTTCCCCCCAGGGTTACAATGGTAAAACCGGCTAGGTGCGGGTCCCAGCCATCTGTCTCTCAGGCGTCGTCTTCTCCGCCGACTCCTGGGTCCCGTCGACTGGCCTGGTATGAGGGCGTCAGCCCGCGTCCGCCGCGAGCGGGTCTTGCCGGTGGCGGATTACTGTGGCCCGTCTTCTAATGACGCGGGCTTGGTCATGGGGTTATGGCAACAGTGCCGCCGCCTGCGGGCGATCACTGTGGCCATTCCCCGGTCGCATCTGGTTAATGGCGCGTGGGTCCCATAGGAGGGGCCGGCCGGCTTCGGGGGGCCGACTCCCAACGGGTCCGACTCTCGGCGCGCCCGCCGTCTTCAACACTCTCGCTGACTGGTAGGCCCCGCCGTCTCCAGGCCGTACAGACAAGGCGTCATGGGTACAGGGCCCCGCCCCAGGGGCTGATGTCAGGGCTGGCATGGCAACAGTGCCGCGCCGGGCGGAGATCTCCGTGAGTACGGCGCATTGTGGCCATGCTCGTCTTTAATTACCGGGTGGTTGGGAGTCGCGGGCCGACTCCTCATAGTCGGCTTCGTCGGAGTCGGCTCCGGGACTCGGCCGAGACGAGAGTCGCCTCAGGGACTCGGCTCGTCTCGGAGTCGCCTTCTGGGACTCGACTCATCCTGGAGTTGCCTTCTGGGACTCGGCTTATCTTGGAGTCGCCTTCTGGGACTCGGCTCATCCTGGAGTCGCCTTCTAGGACTCGGATCATCCTGGAGTCGCCGTAGGTACTTGAGGGGCGCAGTCTGCCCCGATGTCTTGAAAGGTTCTGGGACTTGGGTTAGCCTACCCGTGGCCCATTACTCCAACAGGACGCCGCCGCCTCCACCACCATCAGCCCCCGCGCGCTCGACCACGTCGGCTCGCGGCAGGGTATCGCCCCCCACCTCCGCGACCTCCTGGTCGGGGATCACCACCTCAGCCCAGCCCCCACGGCCGCGCTCCCTCACCGTCGACGGTTCAAAAACCGTCGCCGCCACCACCGTGCCCTCCAGCATCTCACGCCAGGCCGACTCCACGCCAGATCGCGCCCATGCCGCCACCGCGTCGGTCCAAGCCTGGACCGACGCCGCCTCCAGCTCCACCTCGGCCCGGTTTCTGTCCCGCCAGGCTAAGGCCTCGGCGTCGTCCGGATCCAGGCCGAGGTCTGAGTCGCCTCGTCCCTCCTCCCCGGCCAGGCCAGCAAGGTCATCCCTCCTCCCCTTCGACGGCCGCGGCCTCCGCCGCCGCCCTCGCCAGCGCGATGGGTGACCTGAAGAAGAAGGCAAAGTAAGCAAAAGAGACAAGAAATCCCGGCGCGAGCAAGAAATAAAACTCACCCCGTCAAGACTGGGACCGGGGCCGGCCTCCCGTGCTTCTTCTTGGCCGGCCTCCCGGGCTCGGTCGGGTCCGCCGCGTGCTTCGATCAGCTAGGTCGCGGCGCGACGCTCTCCTTTGCATGCGGGCGGCTCGGCACCGCCCCATGCGAGGACCCGGCTCCGGACGCGTCGCCACCTACCCTGCCCAACGCCGCTACACCAACAACCGGCGTCAGCATCGCCTTCACCGCGACATGATCAACAACTCAAGACAAAATAAAGAAGGAAACATGCAAGACTTACTGGCTCGGCGCCCGGCGCCGGCGTCAGACTCGGCCACCTCCTCGCCGCCTCGGGCCGCGGGCTCCTCCGGTGCCACCGGCGCCAACTGCAACGGAGCCCGGGCGTAAGGGTGCTGGATTGCGTTCAAAAGAACCTCCGGCGTCGCGTCGGGACGAACAAGAAGATGCGCGCGGTAAAGTAAGAAGACCAGACGCTCACCTGCAGCGCCGGGTTTGACTGGCTATACGGCGCCTTCCCGAATCGCTAATCCTCTCCAAGGTTGGCCTTCGAGATGTCGTTGACGCCGTGCGCGACCTGCTCCGCAGACAGCCACGTTGACCCCATTCGGTTGGGATCCTAAAGGCCAATCATCTCGCCAAGGAGGCGGGAGCACCTCTGAAGTGGGAGGACCCGGCGGGTCATGAACGCGGCAAGGAGGTCCGTGCTGGTGAGCCCCTCCTGCGTCCTCATCACTGTCACCCGCTCGCAGAGGTTGACGATCTCCTGCGACGGGCGTCGGAGCGAGTAGCCCCAGTTCGTCTTTGCCCGCGGCGACGCGATGACGAAGGGGGGAAGATCGATATGGTCCGCGCCATGGTTGCGTACGTTGAAGAAAGAGTTCTGCCACTTCTTGGCAGAATCCTCGAGCGGAATCTTAGGGAAATCTTCCCCCGACCGCTTGGAGATGACGGCGGCACCGCAGTCGGCGAACTCCCCGGCCGACGGGCCCTGCTGCTTCAAGGAGAAGAAGCGCGCCCAGAGGTCGATCGTCGGCTCGACCCCCAGGTACCCCTCGCACAGGGTCACGAAGCCGGAGAGTTGGACGATGGCGCCGGCGCCAAGACGGTGCGGTTGAAGCCCGAAGAACTCCAAGAAGGCGCAGAAGAAGGTGCTCACTGGCAGCCCAAACCCGCGCTCAAAATGAGTAAGGAAGACAACGTGCTCCTGCCCCTCGGGCCGGGGCCTTTGCTCGCCGCGCGGCAGGCGGACGCCGACGTCCGTCTCCCGCGGCAAGCGCCGCGAAGCTCGAAGCTGCGTAATGTCCTCGGGGGTGACATTGGAGCCCATCCAAGAGCCCGACGGCAGCGCCATGGATAGAAGCGGGAAGAAGAAGACGAGTGACAAAGGAAGCTCTGCTCGGGGCTGCGGGCGCAGCTGTGCGTCAGTGGCAAAAAGCAGAGCACGAGCAGGGGGGCATGAGGGTGCGAGCAAGAATGGTGTCCGCCGCCCCCTTGCCCCCCTCAATTTATAAGCCCCGGTTCAAACGTGGGGAAGTGGGATCGTCTGCATGCACCCGCTCCACTACCCCGCAATAAGTGTGCACGTACGCGCGCACTAACTGCTCGGGGAAGTGCAACCGACCCCAGACGCCACGATAAATCCGCACGCGTGGCCCGAGGGCACGCGGCGGCAGGCCCCCGGCCCGTCACCCAGCCCTGTCACTCGCATGGCCTGTCAGGCCCCTCCAACTTCCGGGCGCCACATGCCGCCTGCGCGAAGCCCAAGGGATCGCCTCAAGATTCGACGGACTACTCGGTTCCCGCCACGGCCGGGATGCCGTGATCCGGTTTCCGAGAAAACCGACACACAGCGGGTGTTGCTGAACCCGGCGTTCGCAGAATCCGCCTTGCTCAAGGGGGAAACTACGAAGGCCCACTCATTAGAAGACGGTGGACCTTCACAGCTTCGGGGACTACTGTCGGGGGGATGAACCCCGGGCAAGCAACGGAACCCGAATCCTCTTCAAAAACAGCGGGCCCGCACCGCCCCGCAAGCTGGCATGCGCTTGACCGGGTCGCTCAACCCGGCAGGGCCTGCAACTCGGCCAAGCTCTACGACGCGGCAAGGTATGTCAACCCGGCCACAGCAACTGGCGCAAGGCAACCCGACCCGATGCAACCAAGGCTTCCACGGCAAGCTAGCACCACCCGTGGCGTCCACGGCAACCCAGCCACGGGTCAGCTCCCGTCCCATCCAGGCCGTAAGACCTAAACCACCGATGACCAAGACAACAGTGTTTCCACCATGCCTGTGGTCAGCCGGGGCGTGGCAACAGTGTCCCTCACCTACCCGCTGACCAAGGCTGGCATGGCAACAGTGCTCCCACCCTCACCGCTGACGACAGCAAGCGGCGGCCTGACGGAGAGCACTGTACACGACTCGACTCGGCCACGCCCTGACGATCGACAAGACGGCGCATAGTCCCCCTACGCACGCGGGGCCAGCACCTAGGGGAACCCGGCGAACCACAAGCCCACAAGCGGGACCCAGCTCGGGGTCCCGGGCACCGACAATACGGACCCACCGACTCGGCATATTACCATTGTAACCCTGGGTGGGTTGATCTATAAAACCCCCCAGGAACCCACGCCCACAGGGGCATCGCATCGGTATCATCATACGACACACAGAGACGAAAAGCAAGAAGTAGAAGCATAGGACTAGCCACCCAACAGCAGAACCGGAGAGAAGGAGCAGCCCAAGCCTTGGCCAGCTTCCTTCCTCCTCCATATAACTCCAGGAGCAACATTGTACTATCAATCACCCAACCAAACTAGGCAGGACTAGGGGTGTTATCTCTCCGGAGAGCCCCAAACCTGGGTATGTCCGGCGTCCCGCGCCCGCGCATGCCAACCTCGCCTCTGGAGCCCACCAGCGCCCTCGAGCCTCCTCCTCTCTTTAGCCATCCCTTGGCATCTTCCATGCACCCACCATGACACCACTGCTGGGCGCGTCCTGATCAGCCTACCTTGCCGTTCTTTCCCAAGCACCGCTGGCGAGGGAGGGCCTCCGACCCCTTCTTCCTCGCTGTCGTAGTGTGGGCAGATCCAGCCTCCCGCCGCCCACCTAGCGACATCCCGGCGACCATTAGGTAGAAATTCCTTCGAAACCGGCCTTGCTCTACTTCCCGAGCACCTGACATTGCTGAATTTGTATCTTTTACTATTTCTCAGGCCCCCTCGTAGATAGGATCGATCGGCTGTTCAAAAACGACCTAATTTTTTTATGTTTAAGAGGTAAAACTAGTTCATACACTCGAATCTAGTACTACTTGGTTCAAACAAGGAAGAAATGGTGTGGGGGGTGGGGGAGGATTTGTTACCTGAATCTAGGACTTGGTCGAAAGAGGAAATAATGGGGGCGAAAAGTAGCATAGACTGGCTATCCAACTGGTCTCTAGGTCTAATAGGGAAATAAAGGGAAACGCGGTACAAACTCAATATAAACCCGATCTATTGGTTGAAAAAGGAAAGAAAGTGGGGACTGGGGGACAAGTCAACAGAGTAAGTCCAGCACTAGATTTGCTAGCCTCACATAGTATAAGGTGGCTATACCGAACAAAAATGGGACCAACCCAGATATCCTGTTCTGATGTTTGTTGCCCCGAGCCACTCTTATGTAATGCCACTGGTAAAATGTAGCAGTCGCACTGTTAAAATTAAGGACACGTTAAACCAATGTTGTTTTCAATGTAATGCCTCCAGTAATATGAATCAATGGCACTTCTTTACATGTCCTGCTAAAATTTCCCATTAAGATAAGTTGATTCTTTTCGTTAGAAATGCAACTGTCCTGGTCCGCCTACTCTCCCGTGCCCAAAGTAATGTCGTATTTAACGGTTGCCATAGTTAATCCTAATCCCCACACTAATATCTAGCAATGCCACTGCTTTAGAAATTGCTACTGTCCTTGTAGGATTGCCATTCAGATAAGGAACATGCTTCTTTTCATTTGATGCATGTTTCATCACTTGTTAGTCACCCTCCTTTCCACCTTTTTTGTGCAAACAGAGATATACATTTCACGCTCGATCTTAGTTGAACTGCACAAATGATATCCAAATTATAGTTGAGCATTCCAGGAGCTTCACAACCAACCTTGATGTTGCTCAATTTTATTGCAACTAATGAAGAAGAAGCTCTGTGGGTTTCATTTTCTGATGGAAATGGAACCGGGGCTGGAGCCCTTTTCTTAAAAAAAATTGAAGAAGCTGCTAGCTCACGAGAATTGCTTCATTTTAGGTGAACTGCACCAAAAGGTCCCATGAATTGAATCATCCATGTTGGTGACTGAAAGAGCCAGCTTCAGCATCCCAGTCTAAGCACCCCCGGCCTCCATCCTTGCGACGCACGGTACACCTCGTTTGCCACCTACTTGACCCTAGTGTCACTGATAAAATGAAGTAATAATACAGTTAAAATAGAGAGAGTGTCATCTCTATCATTTCATTTCCAATGTAGATAAAGAAAGTGCTTCTCTTTGTTAAAGTATGTTTCATCAACTAGTCCCATTGTTAATGTTTAAGCGTTTCTGCAAACTGGGGTGCTTAATTTTAGTTGATATGTACAAAAATAGAGATTTGAATGTCTCAAGGCGCCTCCTTGTACTACCGCTGTACACTGATGTTCATCACTGGCAGAAGGTGTATCTGGGAGATTTGGGATGATGTCCAGTATGAGGCGTACCGTATGAGGCGTCGCAGGGCCCATCTCACCCTCGCAGCATGGCATACTATGATACTATCACAATATAACATTCTATTTATTTTGTGTGTTTCATCAACTAGTGCCACTATAATGTAATCACGCTTTTTCAGTATCTGTGCAAACAGGGTTATTCAGCTGCATTTTGGTGGAACTGCACAAATGTACGTATGGAACCGGCATATATGCAGAGTGCAAGGTGTGCCAAGTAAAAATTACCGACACCAACCATGCTGCATGCACGCATTGGCATCCACCACCACCAGTGGGATGTGTGGCGCTCTCTGTGGATGGATCTTTCTCGGCAGCAAATCCTCTAACCAAATACTAGTAGCTTATATTGGCAGTTTTCTAGGGAGTACTCTTTTCTGAAAGAAGCACCAATCTATTTTTGTTTATTTGTACATTGTGTCACAACTTTGACCCAAAGGTCCAGAGCTATTTTAGGGTGATTGGCGTAGTACTCGAAGACTGATTGTAAGCATGATTTTCATTAGTTGTCACACTGATTGTAAGCATGAGCAGGTGGAAGATTAGGTTAGTGTGAAGCTTACCTTAAACCCTACCGCCGCCGTTGAAACGAGGCGAGCGTTGAGGGAACCGTGGAGAACGGCGGGGAAGCGACGTCACGCCATCCGGCCTCCTCTTGCGGTGGGAGAACGAATACTCCTATGGCTCCGGCTGGCTCTGCACCCTCACAAACGGCACACCATACTCGATCGATTCGTTATCCTCTAGGTGCTCGACCTTCGACCTGTATGCCCACCACCTCCGCCTGACTGTCGCCTCGGGCGAATCTGTCTGCTGCATCACCCATAGGAGATACTCCATGAACTCGGAGGACTGCGGCGTGCCTGTCGCCGAGGAGTACATGTACATCACCGCCCTCATCGCCGCCATCTCGCTCTTTCGCATACATTGCCACATGGCCCGCACCGTCCTCGAAATCTCCCACTCATTGTCAAACCAACTAAGGATCTCCTTCAACCTGGCTAACTTTGCCTGGTCGCCGCCGGCGATCTCCATGATTCGTTGCTGCATTCTCTCCATAGATGTCCTTCTGAGTGGTCCGGTGCTATCTTTGGAAGATGGGAGGAGAGACGATGGTCTTGCAATAGAGAAGAGGGAGAGGCGAGACGGTGGTTTTGGAATGGAGATGATGGAGAGGAGAGGAGGTGGTTTTGCAATGGAGAAGATCAGAAGAGGGAGAGGCGAGACGGTGGTTTTTGAATGGAGATGATGGAGAGGAGAGGAGGTGGTTTTGGAATGGAGATGATGGAGAGGAGAGGAGGTGGTTTTGCAATGGAGAAGATCAGAAGAGGGAGAGGCGAGACGATGATTTTGGAATGGAGATGATGGAGAGGAGAGGGGTGGTTTTGCAATGGAGAAGAGGGGAAGGAGCGAGCGGCAGCGATTTAGGATTGGGCGAGAGGGCCGGCGCGCTGTGACTGGATCAAAATCAAAATCAATTAACCCTTCAATTAAGAAAGCGACCCCACATTAACTAGTCTCCCTTTTATTCTGGGTCATAATTGACCATGATTTTTGCACATAAAATATATGTTATACATTGCAAAAATAATATAATTTGAAAGTACATTCAGATACGAACCAAACGATACAATTTTTGGTGACGTGCATTCACATTTTTCTTGTCAAATACAGTACGTGGTCAAACTTTGACCCAAAATACGCAAAACAACAAAAAAATACTTCCAAGACCAGCGCCGCTCTTCTGCTCTTCTCCTCTTAAACCACCGCCGCTCCTCTCCTATTCCAATCTAAATCCAGCGCCGCTCCTCTCCTCTTCCATTTCAAAACCACCGCCCCTCCTCCCCTGTTCCAGTCCAAAACCAGCGTCGCGCCTCTCCTATTCTAATCCAAAACCAGCTCTGCTCCTCTCCTCTTCCATTCAAAAACCACCGCCGGCGAGTGAAGGTGCTGTGGAGAAGTATATCGATGGAGGAGTACAAACGATACGTGAGGATCGCAGACAGCGACCCTGTGAAGCTAGCTAGGATGTTGGAGATATAGTCTTGGTTTGACAACAAGAACCAACTAGCAGCGACGGCGACATCCATGGCCAAATATCTGCAACAGAGCGAAAAGGCGGCGATACTCCCGGAGGGAGTCGTGCCGGAGTACATAGAGCTGCACCTCTAGGCCATGGAGCAAATAGATTCACCAAATCCGATCGTGAGGCAGCGGTGGTGGGAGTATCGATCCCAGATGGAGCATCCACCAGAGATTGAAGGATTGAGCATCTACAGGGTGCCGTTTGTGAGAGTGTCCTGCCAGAGCGAGCCGGTGGAGTCTTCGTCGACCGAACCCAACTACAAGAGGAGAAAAGCAGTTGGCCCGATGACGCTTCCCCGCCATCGTCTCCCTCGCCGTTCACATCGTCTCATGGGGCAGCTGTCTATCGCCGAGGAATAGGAGGGAGCTGCCCCCCCCCCAGCCTAATAGTCGGGCAGGTTGTGAATTGCCAGGAGGATCTTAGGGTTGTCAGTATTTGCAGGTTGTGAATTGTGTTTTGTGTTGTGTATTTTGAGAGTACTTTCAGATATGAATGTCTTTTGAATTTCAGATTTGCCGTATTGAGCATATGAAGAATTTTATGAATTCTAGAGATTTATTTTTAGCACTTAAAAAATGTAGTTTCATAGGAGTATAAAAGTGCAGACGAGAAGAAACTACAAGTTTCAATTTCAGATAAGAAACTGCAACTTTTAGAGGCAGAGCATTTATATTAACACGGCCTTTTCAAACAGGGTTAACATCATGTTGGAAGTTTTAGAACTACCAGCCAGTTAACATCATGCTGATCAACATTCATGCATAGCACATCTTCATATGATGCACAGTCAAAATGCCCACACAATGTCGATTGTGTGAAACACAGAGAAAACGAGGGACGAAGTTTTGGCAAGTGTTGGACGTGGTTTTGGGCTGCCCCATCTAGACTTTCATTTTTAACATGCGCAGCCCACGACCTCGGATGGGAGGGCCTGTTTATATTTTCCTAGGGTCTTCATGTATCGATCGGCCTATGGACCTCCCATCCGAGGTTTTATTTTTGGCAGCCCAATTTATGTATTTTTTTTGAAGAAAACGCAGAGGTCTGTTCTATTTTTCTATATAAGAATAGGAACGCCAGGTCCAGCTTATGTTTCCCTTCTAACTATATTATATATATTTAAATTATTTTATATGTTATTATATATTATTTTTATTGTGATCATATATTTAACAGATACTTACATATGTAAGAAAACAATATCCCACATCTTATTAACTTATAAAAATAATTTCTTAACAAATAAAATCCTAGATTGTTTTGGCACGAAAATCCTAGTGATTGTGTACAAAAGCTTGGTAAGATTTAAGGATGAATGTAATAATATCACTTATTATTTAAATATATTTATAACAAAATGCTCAGCCCCTTTTTATTTTTTTGATAACATTGCTGACCCAACCCAACATTATAATTAGAATCAGCCCAGCAAAATCGTGTATTTCGAGAAAGTGCAAATGGCCTGTAATTTTTTAGGAAATAAAACAAATGGGCCGCATGGACGCTACATTATTTGTTCACCCAGCACAGCTAATGGATGTAATTCAAAAAAAGATCAAATTGACTGTAAATTCTAGCGTGCAAAAAAAAGACTATAAATGCTGAAAAAAATGGGTTGAATACGTGCCACATTTTGGAGGCTGAAATGTGGGCCAATAGGTCAAAGCCAACGCAAGTCGTTGTCAATTTAGCCAACAAATGATTCTGACATGTTAGCCGTTGGATTTACATCCAACGACCGGCATCCATCTTCAATCTCTCGTCTTCTTCCTCCAGCGCCGCCGGGACCACCTCCCGCATCCTACTGCTAGCAGCTCTGCTTAGCAGGCTTCACTATGGAGTGCTACTGCACCGTTGGCCAGGCCATCCCTCCACCCCTCCACACCTCCTTTTCTTCTCCACCGACTGCCGAACCACACCGCACTAGAACCATTTAACCCTCGTACACCTCTCCATCTGCGACTCTACTCCCACGTCTTCCCATCTCCGGCTCGTTGCTGTCCGGGGCCTCGCTGTCGTCCACCACCTTGGATGCGCTCGGCGCGGCATGGTCAACGTGGTCAACGAATGACACCATCAGAAGTAGACTGTGCGTGGAGAGTTGTCACAGCCCTAGTTTAGCCTTTGCTTGTCCTTGCATGATCATCATGTCTAATTTCTGAAATTTGAATTGAAGGAATTTTCAAAGCCTCAGAAACCTTTTAAAAATAATCAACATTTAATTCTCATCAAATGAGTCCAAAGAAATGTTCCTGTTACTCTGTGAAAATATTGGTAAGAGGTAAAATTCAAACCAATACTTTTGGAATCACAGAAATATTTATTTTGGGCCTTTGACTTAAACCAATGACATATTTGAGTTGAACTTATTTCTGTTATATAAGAAATAAAGTTCAAATATTTTGTAAGTTGCCTGTGACCTTGGACTAGTTCCTAGGCTCACATAACAATTTACAGAAAGTTAAAAAATGGTTTGATGTTTTAAATCAAATCAAAACCAATTGCAGAAAATAGAAAACAGAACAAATTAAATAACAGAGAGAGAGAGAGTTAGTACCTGGGCCACTTACCTGTGCGGCCCAGGAGCCGGCCCAGCCCAGCTGGCCGATGCCAGTCGTCTCCCTCCTCTCGCCAGAAGGACGAGGGGCGTGTGCCAGCCGCACGCGCCCACGCGTCCATACCACCTCCTGCCTGCTAGCTTGCGTGGCGCCGCGGACAGACCCGCGAGAGCCGTCTGGATACTCTGACCGCCCCACACTCTCCCCCTCGTCTCCCTCTCGCCCTCTCCACCATGGCCGAGACGCCCGCGAGCTCACTGCCACCATAGCCGCGGCCACCATGCTCCCCTCACCGCCCCTCTGAGTCCGCAAGAACCACCGACGATCGCTGCTTCGCCCCACCCTAGACCCAAGCGCTGGGATGACCTGCATCACTGGCTACTCCCCCTTCTTCATCCTCAGTCACCGGAGATCGTCGCCGCCGATTCATCGTCCACAGGCCCTCCCCGAGCTCGCTGACCCCCTCTCCGACCCCGCTATGAGCTCCTCTTCCACTCTCCCTAGCTCCCGTGCTCGTTTGGCCTCCGTAGTCGCCGTTTCCACCGCATCCGAAAGCTCCCCGCCGCCGGCCATGGCGTTGTCGTGGCTAGAGCCACAGTGGCTCGAAGCCAAGCTCACCGAAGTGCAGCACCAGGAGCCCGTAGCCACCACCAGCTCCTTCTCCCGTGCACCGTAGCATCGAACCCAACCCCATCAGAACTTCGGCCGCCGCTGTCGAGCTCGCCGACATCGTTTTCGGCGAACCCCATGTCCAACCACTTGCACCACTGGATGTGGCAGCTCCCCAGCTACGCGTAGCACATCTCCACCGGCGATTTGGTCACCGGAGGACCAAATCCAAGGCCCTCCGCCGCGTATGACCTCGCCGGCGTCGAGTCGCCGGCGGGTTTGACCCCGCTGACCAGGGGTTTGACCTCCCTGGGGTCAACATGCGTGGGCCCTGCCCCTGACTAGATTAGTCTAGGACTAATTACCCCTACTGACACTGACAATGGGCCCAGTGGTTGTTAATTTGATTAGTTAGAATTAATTAACCATGTTAGTTACTTGTGTCACTGACATGTCGACCCCACTGGTCAGGTTTGACCTGGACCGGGTCAGTTGACCTGCTGACATCAGCCTTACGCAATGCTGATGCAGTAAAGCTTTTTCTGGAATTAAAATAAATCGGAAATAATTAGAAATTCCAGAAAATAGTATAAACTTCAAAAATTCATAGAAATTCAACCGTAACTCCAAATTAAATAAATTATATATGAAAAATGATCAGCAAAATCCAATCTATCCATCTGTACAATTTTCATGCATGTTAGAGCAACCTAACCTTGATTTTTAGGTGAAACAAGTTAATGCACTAATATGACCTCTTATTTTGGGTTTGCATTTTAATCCTTGATTCAAATGAACTCAAACCAATCTGTTCTAAGTTGCATTAGCCAAACACACTCATTGCCATGTCCTTTGCATGCATCATAATGTTGCATATTGCCATGTATGATTGTGTGTCGATGTGTTCTTCGTGGTAGGTTCTGTCTCCGAGGATATTCATGAGTATCCAACTGAAGGGCAGTATCCCACTACCACTCTGTCAGGCAAGCAAAACCCCCTTGTTCATTCTGATACAATCCTATTCTCTCGCTCCTGCTCTCTTTTACTGCATTAGGACAACAACGATTCATCTGTTACTTGCTGCGGTAGCTGAACCCCTTTATCCTCTGCATGACCTGTCATTGCCACAGTAAATAGATGAAACCCACTAGCATGAGTAGGAGTTGTTTGAGCCCTGTTGTGCCTACTCATTCATGCTGGTTTGTCATGCCTGCTACTTCTTAGAGTTGAGTCAGGTCTGATTCATCGGGGATGACTCAGAGGTGTGTGAACATGTCCTACTGTGTGTGAGCTAAGTGTGTGAACACGATTTGGTAAAGGTAGCGGTGAGAGGCCATGTAAGAGTACATGGTGGGTTGTCTCATTGAAGCCGTCCTCAGGAACTGAGTTCTGTGTTTGTGATCCATGAACAACTACTACCACACATTGGGATCCTTAATTGACTCTCTCGGCTTCTTAACCACCCTTGTCCTCTGTCCAGGAGTTGCAAGTAGTTTCTGGTGTTTGTAGTATGGTGGAGACCGTGGGCAGTGCTGACTGGAGGGGTGGGCTGTGATGCGATAGGCACGTGGCCGGGTATGCCGGGCGCCCGTTTGGTGTCGCGAAATCCTGTACACATCGTTCGGGGCCGTATGTGGAAACCTCGGCCGGACTCCCTGCGGATGGAACCTGAATAGGCGATAAACCTGGACTAGAGACTTGAGTGTTTAGGTAGGCCGTGGCCGACACCCTCGCCAGGCTTCCGCTTGAAGGTTGCCGAGGTACATGACGTGTACATGGCGCTAAGTGGCGAGAGCGTGTGTGAAGAAGTACACCCCTGCAGGGTTAACATCATCTATTCGAATAGCCGTGTCTGCGATAAAGGACTTCTGGGTTGCCTATATAGTTCATAGACAAGTGAAAGTGGATACCCTAAAATACGCAAGATAAGCGTGAGTGCTATGGATGGCGTTCTCGTAGGGAGACGGGAGCGGATCCATAGTGGTGTATTGATATGGTGAATATGTGGACTCATGTGTGCCACCTCAAAAGAGTTACTTGCAGTCGTAGTTCAGGATAGCCACCGAGTCAAAGCTGGCTTGCTACAGTTAAACCCCACCATCCCTTTGTTGATAATGATGCATATGTAGCTAGTTTTGATGTAAGTCTTGTTGGGTACATTTGTACTCACGTTTGCCTATTTTATGTTTTGGTAGAGAGACTTCAGTCTCACTAGTAGTTCCGCATGAACTTCGACGTTTAGCTTGTTACCTCAGCTACGATCTTGTGCCCTTGGCAGGATCTGGTAGATAGTCAGGCTTCTCAGCCTTTTTCATTTATAGATGTCTGTACCTAGACATGTTAAAGCTTCCGCTTGTGCTTTTACTTGTATGCTCTGAATGCTGGGTCGAGAGACCCATGTTTGTAATATCTTGCTCCTCGGAGCCTACTGAATAAAATACTTGAGTTGTAGAGTCATGTTGTGATGCCATGTTGTATTTGCACATATCGAGCATATTGTGTGTATGTTATTGAAATGCTTGGTATGTGTGGGATCTGACTATCTAGTTGTTTATCCTTAGTAGCCTCTCTCACCGGGAAATGTCTCCTAGTGCTTCCACTGAGCCATGGTTGCTTGCTACTGCTCCGGAACACTTAGGCTGGCCGGCATGTGTCCTTCTTCGTTCCTGTGTCTGTCCCTTCAGGGAAATGTCATGCGATGAATACCGGAGTCCTATTAGCCCGCTATAGCCCGGTTCACCGGAGTCCTGCTAGCCCAGTGCTACAGCCTGGATTCACTCGCTAATGCCCGGCACATTCGATGCTAGGTCATGGATGCATGTCCATGTAAGTTTGTGCCACTTTGGGTTTACGACTAGGCATGTCAGCCCGGGCTGCTTGTCATATGGACGCTAGCGACACTATCATATACGTGTGCCAAAAGGCGCAAACGGTCCCGGGCAAAGGTAAGGCGACACCTGTGGGAATACCGTGCGTGAGGCCGCAAAGTGATATGAGGTGTCACATGCTAGATCGATGTGGCATTGAGTCGGGGTCCTGACAAGAGGCTGACAGCTGGGTCCACGACCGCACACAAGGAAATGCCTCCTTATTACGCGCAAAATAATGATTCCTCCACCTGACATCTGGGACCCACCGGAAGGGCATTTGTATTTCGTGAAAAAAAGTGCCCCCCGCTGACATGTTGGACCCACCAGCTATCTTCACACGCAAGGAAGTGCCTCCTTATTACGCACAAAAAATGAATACTCCCCCTGCCAGCTGGAACCCAGCATACTGGGAGGCTGACTTGTGGGCCTACCAAGTTGACGGGGACGGAGGGCTTTGTCAACTTAGTCAATATGAACGATTCTAGCTCCTGTTATCGTACGATGTTCATCCAACAGCCGTAGTGCTTCTTCAACCTCTGGTCTTCTTGCTCCAGCCGCCCAAACCAGCGCTGGTCATGTCGCGTGCTCCTGCCTCCTGTGGCCGGTTGTGATGCCGCGGAGGCCTCACCACCCCCTACTACTCCCACCGCTGGCCAGGCCATCCCTCTACTCACCCACACCCCCTGTTTTCTACGGCGACAGTAGCCTCACACCGCAGCCGAACCAGTGAACCCTCGTACTACTCTTCGCGTGGGCATCAACTGCTGCGTCTTCCCCAGCTCTGAGTCATCCCCTTCTTAGGCCTCGCTCTCATCCACCGCCGTGGTGCTCTTGGCACGGTGTGGTCAACGTGGTCAAGGAACGACTTCCATCGGACGTGGACTGTACGTGGAGAGGCTGACAGCTGGGTCCATGGCCGCAGCAAGGAAGTGCCTCCTTATTACGCGCAAAATAATGATTCCTCCACCTGACAGCGGGGACCCACCAGATGGGCCATCGTATTTCGCAAAAAAAACATTTCCCCCTGATTGCTGGGACCCACCAGCTACATCTTCGCATGCAAGGAAGTGCGTCTGGGCAAAAAAACGATTCGCCCCCCTGACTGCTGGGACCCACCAGCTACATCTTCGCACGCAAGGAAGTGCGTCTGGGCAAAAAAATGATTCGCCCCCCTGACTGCTGGGACCCACCAGCTACATCTTCACATGCAAAGGAAGTGCATACGGGTAAAAAACGATTCGCCCCTCTGACTGCTGGGACCCACCAGCTACATTTTCGCACGCAAGGAAGTGCCTGACAGTCGGGACCCACCTGGTCGAAGTGTACATAGCGTTGGCATTCTGGTCGTGAATGTGTATGTACATATATACTGGTCGATGTAGAGGCGCGCATGTGTCGTAGTAGAGGCGCGTACGTGTCGTAGTAGAGGCGCGCACGTAGCATGTACACGTACGTACAATGGCCAGGGTGCAAGAAAGAAAATACGGCCACGTACGTACATACGGGCGGGGTATCGAACGCCTACTCGCGCATACGTACGGCCAGGGCTCATGTACATGACTGGGCCGGAACGGAGAAACAGCGCCGTCGTCGTGTTCATGGGGAGGCAACAGAATGCGTTGTGTTCATGGGAAGGCAACGGAATGTGTCGTGTTCATCGGGAGGCAACGGAACGCGTGGGAGCCAACCGGCTGGGTCAGAACGGAATGCGTGGTCGTGTTCATCGGGAGAGCTTGGACGGAACAGGCGATGGAAACGAGTCCTGGCGTACCGCAGAACGGAGGAAACGGCCTTGTGTTCGACCGGCCACGTTCGAAACGGGATCCTGTTCATCTGGAGGGGTGTGGCGTATCGCAAAACGGACGAAACGGACCTCCTACGGTCGAACGGGGGTCCTGTTGATCGGGAGGGGTGTGGCGTATCGCAAAACGGACGAAATGGACTTGTGTTGGAGTGCTACGGTCGAGACGGTGGTCCTGTTCATCGGGAGGGGTGTGGCGTACCACAAAACAGGACTCCACGGGATACTGTTCATCTCCACCGTCGACCTCCTCCATCCTCCACGGGCTACCGTCGACCTCCTCCAGCCTCCACCGGCTACTGTTCAACCACCCCTCCACCGTCTACTGTTCAACCATCCCTCCACCATCTACTGTTCATCCAGCCCTCCTCACCACGGGGTCCTGTTCAACCACCCCTCCACGGGCACCCCTCCACTGTCTACTGTTCATCCAGCCCTCCACAGCACGGGGTCTTGTTCATCCAGAGGCAACGCCACCACTCA
>NC_041385.1:186475947-186500622 GCF_002162155.2 Triticum dicoccoides | reverse complement strand
CAACGCTCACTGTTTATCCAATCGATCGGCTTCAATTAGCAGTATTAGCAAAGGAATCGCTCGATCGGGTTCAGTTAACAGCAATCGATCGATCGCTCGGGTTCAGTAACGCGTAGCCTGCAGTGCAATCGCTCGGGTTCAGTTAGAGCCCAACGCCTCGCTCGGGTTCAGTTAGAGCCAACACCTCGCACACACGCGCGTACGTGGACGAGAGAAACGTGCATCGCTTGGCCCCCGACCTCCCACCGTAACCGGCAACTCCCCGAAATTTTCCTCCCCCTCGCTTCTACCACGGTTTTTTCCGTCATGGACGGCCCAAAGAATGTCATGCAACTGCGTCTTCGGCCCGCCCAGGACGAAAAGCCCATTTTCTATGATGATACCGGGTTTTGTCACAATTATGGTCATAGAAGTGTCATATGTATGACAGAAAAAAATTTCGTTCGGCCCAAAATGTCACGGATGTGTCTTTTTTTTGTAGTGCTCCCCTAGGGCAGCCACCCCTCCCGGCTTGGGGGGCAAGTTTCCTAGGCGTGGGGGCGCCCAAACCCATCCAGGGTTTCCCCTGTGGCCGTCGCCCCTCCCCTAGGGAACCCTAGGGAGCCTCCTCCTCCCCCCTTCCCCCTATATATATTGAGGGAGAGAGAGGGCAGCCGAACCCCTTCCCTTGGTACAGCCCCTCCCTCCTCCAACGCCTCCTCCTCCTTCGTAGAGCTTGGCGAAGCCCAGCAGGAGAACCACAAGCTCCACCACGACGCCGTCATGCTGCCGGAGCTCTCCCTCAACTTCTCCTCTCCCCTTGCTAGATCAAGAAGGAGGAGACGTCCCCGGGTTGTACGTGTGTTGAACACGGAGGCGCCGTCCGTTCGGCGCTAGATCGGATCTTCCGCGATTTGAATCGCCGTGAGTACGACTCCATCAACTGCGTTCTTGTAACACTTCCGCTTAACGATCTTCAAGGGTATGAAGAAGCACTCCCTTCTCACTCTCGTTACTAGCATCTCCTAGATTGATCTTGGTGACACGTAGGAAAATTTTGAATTATTACTACATTCCCCAACAGTAAAACCCTACTCCATGCTCTTGTTTATATCAATGGAGACGTATCAAGTACAGAGTTGATCTACCTCGAGATCGTGAGATGTGTTCTAACTCTAAGGCTAGGTGAATGATATTGCGTTGGTCTCCCTTCTACGAGCTAAACCCCCTGGCTTATATACACGCCAGGTAGGGTACCTAGGGTTACGAGGTCGGCATCTAGGAACAAGGCGGCTGGTGAAATCTTGGAGTAGACGTCAAGTCTTCGGTGATAGTAGTCTTGATCACACCTCCCGCGTATGACCTCCAGAGTCTATCTTGACCACCAATGAGGGCCCATCGGCCCAACCCGAGAAGACAGGCTGACGAGGTTAGCACCCCCTAATCCAGGACACCGACAACCGACATGTGTCCTTCTTTGCTTCTGTGTCTGTCCCTACGGGGAAATGTCAGGCGGTGTTTATTTAAGTCCTTTGTAGCCTCGCTACGACTCGGTTACACTCGCTATTGACCGACACATGCATTGCTAGGTCATGTATGCCTGTCCCTGTAAGTTTGTGCCACCTTGGTTTATGACTAGTCATGTCGGCTCGGGTTCTCTGTCATATGGATGCTAGCAAAACAATCATATATGTGAGCCAAAAGGTGCAAACAATCCCCGCCAGCTAAAGGCGGCAGCCGTGGATTACCATGCATGAGACCGCAAAGTGATATGATGTGTTACATCCTAGATCGGTGTGACTAAGGATCGGGGTCCTGACAATAGAGCTGCTAGGTTCAGAACTAAGCAAGAATTCCTAGAAAAAGCGATACCGCCCACTTTTTATCATAATCATGATGAAGATACTAAAATGATTGGTGCCTCACCTATTGAATCTTTGTTTAGTAATATAAAACTTGATAAAAAACGGGCTGGAGATGAGTCAACTTGGAGAGGTCAAGACTTTAGGTAGTAATGTGCCCACTACTTCAGATTACAACGACTTTAGTTATGATATTTGCTCTTTGGCTGAATGTATTTCCTTGTTGCAATCAGTGGCGGAGCTAGCCTTTGACATCAGGGTGGTCCGCCCCAATTTTTTTCATAAGCAATATGAATATATGACATGTGAACGTTCGAACTAATTATCAATATCATAAAGAAATAGATCACGAACACACTAAAATTCTCAATTAAATCTTCATTTTGCATAAAGAAGCCTACATAGTAAATACTACATGGACCATAGTACATACCTTGAGAAGTTCAAAAAGACTATGTTTATGGCTTACGCTTTTGCATTGCCATGAAGGTATCAATTATATCATATTCATTCACCTCGGAGAAAGCATCCCTCTCAATGTATGTGACTAGGCAATCAAAAGACTATCACTCATCATATTTCTCAACTTGCTCTTGACTAAACTCATGGCAGAACATGCTCTCTCAACATTAGTCGTTGCAACCGGTAGAATCAATACTAATTTTAGAAGCAAGTACACGAAGTGATGAACTATATTTTGGCGTAATGACCACATCATGGATTGTGGGATACGTAGCAATAATGTTGAGAACAATTTTGTAATGAGACACTGTTGGTTCATGAATTTGCTCTTTAATCACAACCGGCATACATACAAGTTCTCCAGTTTGCTCTTAGGCCATCCGGCATATTCCCTGCCTTCTTCTTGTTCCCTATCTTAATAGCTTCTCTCTTGAAAAGAGAAACAATGACCCCAACCCTCTTCATTCTGCAATAATTCTGTAATAAAAATTCCTTTCTATCAATACACAATACACAAGTAAATTGAGGCATTATGTGCAAACTGAAAGTGTGCAAAATGAAAGTAATTGAGGCAGAAATGATAGTTGGCTTCATTCAAGACAACTATAATGAAATAATTGAGGCAAAATCCAAGCCTTTGTGGCTTCATTCAAGCAAGCTATAAGTTTACATCAATTCTGAATATAGACCAATTTAAGCAAAGTACTTGTGCAAAATTATGTATGTGTTCATCAGTTCATGTACATGAAATTGGGGCAAAATAACCAAACCCTAAGTCTGAAATTGAGGCATTTGGGTACCTTAAATTGGTCACGGGTTTGCCGTCCTGGTGGGGCTTTGCAGGGGGCGGCCAGGCTGGCTAGACCGAGCGGGCGGTCGGGCGGGAAGATAGAAAGGGGACTAGGGGAGGTGGGAGCCTCCTAGGCGGCTGAACTCCAGGCTCCGACCGACGACTAATGGAGTCGCGAGGAATGGCGACGCCAAGACGATGAGGCGGCTGGCCGGCTAGGTGTTAGGGTGAGGTGGAGCTGCAGAGGAGTTGGTGTGCGAGGGGGGCGACCGGGCGAGACGAGGGTTCTACTCGTGCTTGGACATCCCCTGATGCGTTTGTCCCTGGATAAGTTACTTGGCCATTTTTCTCTCTCTAGCCCAATTAGAGATATAGTAGGTTGTTAAGCACATTCAAAATCCCAGGGTGGGCCACGGCCCATTCTGGCCACCATGTACATCCGCTCCTGGTTGCTATCCATGGTAAATTCACCCAATACTTATGAACAAAATAAAGCATTCACTAAACATATTGTAGAAGCTATAATAAAAGCTTGTGAAGAAAAGCTAGAGTTGGAATTTTCAATACCTAGAAAATTGTATGATGAATGGAAACCTACTGTTAAAGTAAAATTAAAAATTATGAGTGTAATGCTTTATGTGATTTGGGTGTCAGCGTTACCACTATACCAAAATCTTTATGTGATGTGCTAGGCCTTACCGATAGGGATGAATGTTTACTTAATTTGCACTAAGCGGATTTCACTATTAAGAAACCTTTGGGTAGAATAACTGATGTGCTTATTCTTGCAAATAGAAATTATGTTCCCGTTGATTTCATTGTGCTTGATATTGAGTGCAATCCGTCTTGTCCTATAATACTTGGTAGACCATTTCTACGTATCATAGGTGCTATTATTGATATGAAAGAACGTAATGTAAGATTCCAATTTCCACTAAAAGAAATGAATGGAAAACTTCCCTAGAAAGAGAATTAAGCCACCATATGAATTTATTGTGAGGGCCACCTATGGAAGTAGTATGAAGGTTGACAACACTTGAAACATTGCCTTATGCCTAGCTAGGGGCGTAAAACAATAGCGCTTGTTGAGAGGCAACCCAATAATCATCTTTATTTTTCCTCTTTCTTCTATATTTTTGAGTATTCATACAATTATGATGTTGTTATGATTGTGATTTGTGGTTTAATTAGTGCATATGCCAAGTAGAGCCTTTGGCATGATTTGGTTGATAGTTGATTTGATTTTGTGAAAAAACAAAAACACGCTCAGTTCTAAAAATCACTGGAATGTGCTTTTGATCTAATTTTTTTTACACATGATTAATATACAAATTGCCCATGTTGCCCTACTTTTTTAGAATTTTTAGAGTTCCAGAAGTATGGTCATTATTCAGATTACTACAGACTGTTCTGTTTTAAACAGATTCTGTTTTCGCTGCATAGTTTGCTTGTTTTGATGAACCTGTGAATTGTATCGAGGGGTATAAGTCATGGAGAAGTTGGAATACAATAGGTATTATGCAATAATAAAATATGAATGGGTTCATAACAGTACCTAAAGTTTTTGATTTGGTTATTGTACTAACGGATCTCACGAGGTTTCTATTGAGTTTTATGTGCTGAAGTTTTCAAGTTTTAAGTGAGATCGCGATGGATGAAGGAATAAGGAGTGGCAAGACCCTAAGCTGGGGATTCCCAAGGCACCCCAAGATAATATTCAAGGATACACAAGCGTCTAAGTTTGGGGATGCCCCAGAAGGCATCTCCTGTTTTGTCTACCAACTATCAGTAAATTATTTGGATCTATATTTTTTATTCATCACATGATATGAGTTTTGCTTGGAGCGTCGTGTATTATAGTGGTCTTTATGTTTGCTTTTTGGTTTTCCACAATCATCTTTTGTTGGACACACCATTTGACAGGAACACACATTTATTCGTGATTTGTTAGAATACTCTTTATGCTTCACTTATATCTTTTGAGCCAGGTAAGTGCTCTAATGCTTCACTTATATCTTTTGAGACAGGTAATTGCTCTAATGCTTCACTTATATCTTTTAGAGCACGACCGGTGGTTATATTTAAAAAATAGCTGCACTCTCATGCTTCACTTATATCATTTTGAGAGTTTGATAATAAGTAATGGCAATATGCATGGGTTATGAAATTGCTCCTAATAGGAGCACCAGCTGCACCCCTCCCTGCATTCCGCTGGTCCCGCGCGTCAGCATGCCTTGTCGACGCATCTGGCACCAGAGGAGGAATCAGGATGGCTCTGGCTGCACCCAGCTCCCATATTTCAGCGAAGCTGCGATGATCACCACGGACGAAGGCGACCCATATGCAAGGGGCTCACGCTCGACCAACATTCTTGACGAACCCTAACTAGCTTGGCACGGGAGGTCCTAGTAGGCGCCTTAAGCGCCCCCGAAGAGAACTGGCGCTCAGTGGAGAACTAGTGGGCCGGCCCGTAGAACAGAGAAATATTGTAGTGCAAAAACCACCAAAAAAGTCGTGCGTCACGGGGAGTCAAACTCAGGCCGCACCTCTCACGCAAGATAATGGATACCATTGGACCATTCGCCTACAAGTGATTGATTGCAGCGCCACTACTTAAGAACTATTCTAGCGACGCTATTTTAAAGGAAACAAGTTCACTACTATGGGAAAAAGTTTCACCAATTGATCGGTCTAGTGAGTTGACCATTGATTGTTCAAAAAATGTGTGTCGGTTTTTTGAAAAATTAGGAATTAAAAAATCATTCACAAAAAATGGTTCACTGGTTAAAAAAAGGTTGACGAATTTAAAAGAAAAAAGTCACCAAAATGGAAAAGTTCATTGATCTTCAATAAAAGTTCATTGATTTTGGAAAAAGTTCATTCGATTCGAAAAAAGTTCATCGATCCTGAAAAAAAGTTCATCAAATTTGAAAGAAAGTTCATCGAATTTGAAAAAAGTTCATCATAATTGAAAAAAGTTCATAGATTCTGGAAAAAAGTTCATCGAATTTGAAAAAAGTCCATCATAATTGAAAAAAGTTCATTGAATTTGAAAAAAGTTCGTCGATTTTGAAAAAAATTCAGTAGATTTGACAAAAAGTTCATCGAATTAGAAATAAGTTCATCAAGTTTGAAAAAAGTACATCAAAATTTAAAAAGGAAAGGAAAAAAGAAAGAAAGAAAATATAAAAAGAAAAAAAAGGAAAAAGGATAGAATAAAAGAAGGGAAACATTGCTTCTTACCAGGTCTGACTTGGTGGCGGGTTGGTAAACATAGCGTGGTAACGCAGAGGGGAGGTCTCTAGTTCGATTCATCAGGAGCGCATTGTTTTCCATCCGCTTGGGCCGGCCCAGTTAAATCGTTCCAGCGATCCTGGTTTTGCGAATCTTCTAGAGGTTTCTGGCCGGGTATTTCCCGGTTTGGCGAACCTTTTAGGATATTCTTGAACCGGTTTCTCTGCTTCTTTATGTTATAATATCTTTTTTCTGCTTCTTTTTTTCTTTCCTTCTTGGTTTTTCTTTTCCCTGTTTATTTCGTTACAAACTTTCAAATATTTGTTCGGAATTTCAAAAAATGTTCTCGTTTTTAAAAAAAATCAAGTTTCAAAAATATTCAGAAATTTCCAAAAATGTTTTTGTCTTCCAAATTTTGTCCCCAAGTTCAAAAAATGTTCGTGTTTCAAAAAGGTCCGAAATTTCAAAAAATGTTCCCCCTTTCAAAATATCTTCACAACAAATTATATTTATGTTTCAAAATATATTCAGGAATTTCAAATTATGTTCTCGTTTTCAAAATTTGTTCATAATTGTTCTCAAAAATGTTCATGCTTAAAAAATGTTCACGGTTTCAACATTTTATTCGCAATATCAAAGAATGTTCACATGTTTCAAATTTTGTTCGCATTTCCAAAAAAGTAGAAATATGTATTTTGTTCGCATTTTTTTAAATGTCATAAATTTATGTTCTGGATTTGAAAACGGTTATTGTTTCCAATTTTTGGTCCAAAATTGTTCATGATCTCAGAAAATATTCAGGAATTATAAAAATTGTTTCCATTTTTCATAATACGTTCATTTTTTCAGAAAATGTTCAAATTTTTAAGAAGTGTTCGCATTTAGGAAACTGTTTGGGATTTGCTAAAATTATTCCTCTTTCTTGAAAAAATAGGAATTACAAGAATGGTTCATATTTCAAAAGAAGTTTGGAATATAAAAAAATTACGGCATTTCAAAACTGTTCACAATTTCAAGAAATGTTCCTAAAATGTATTTCCAAGTCTCAACCCCCGTTGTGTGTTATTATAGGATCTTGCGCCTATTATGACCAGCAGCTGATGTTTGTTCGATTGGCTAACAGGTCGTGGCTAGGAGCCTACGTCGTGCGAGGCCTAATCCTGCATGTCGCGGATTTTATTTTATTTTGTTGTGTCGAGCGATAGGAAACAGTAAGCGCATGTCGTTGGGCCGGCCCAGGCGAAGGGCTGCCTGTGCGAACCCCTACCATTCTGCCGTAGAATGTGGCAGATAGGATGTCCCTAACCGGCGCCTGCAGCGCCGAATAGGATTTGCCGCTTGGCATGGCCTGTAGTAGGACAATGATCCATCCATGTTGGGTTGGGCTGCTTGCCCATCCAAACCAGGTGTGACGTCAATCCGCGGCTCACTGAAACATGACAAAGAGAAGCGCCTTCTCAAAAAAAAAGACAAAGAGAAGCGGGGTGCGGGGAAATACGAAAACTCTTTTTTTTGCATGGAATTTGTGAGAGTTTTGTTCAACAAAAGCATTCGCCGAACAGTCCGCCAATAGGCTACTGATCAAGAAGCTAGGAGTAGAGTCTATCCAGCTTTCAGTCACTGTAAGCGTCAACCCACGCTTAGCACAGAGATGTGCAGGACCGTTTGCTGTTCTTATTACATGTTGAATAGAAAAAGACATAAAACTAGGAGCTAGCTCTCCAATTTCTAACAGGATAGGTGCTATCACCGAGCGACCGGTATAGCAAGAATTCCAGAGGTTAACTGCCTCTAGACAGTCGGTCTCCATGATCACATGCGTGTAGCCTCGAAGTGTAGCAAATATCGCTCCTTCCTTCAGCGCAAGAGCCTCCGCAATTAGAGGGTCTGTGACACCTGGAACTGGCTTACACCATGCACCCTTGAAGCCCGATGAAGAACGAGCAACACCTCCCAGCCCTGCATTCCCATCATCAAGATGGACTGCTGCATCTGTATTGATCTTTATATGCAGGTCGTCGGGGGGCTTCCAACCATAGCCTGGCAACGTAGAAGTGAGCTGCCTAGGTAGCTCGAGGATGGCTAAGTCCTCGCGAATCCTCCTAACAGAAGCTGCAGGATCCCATCCGTCCCAATCATGTGTTAGACGGTTGCGTGACATCCATATAGCCCACATAACAGTCATGAAGATCGCCCTCTCTCTGTCCGAGAACCGAGAGTCACAGACAATGTCTCTAGTCCATGTTTGCGGGTGGAGGCGCGGTAGATGAACATCAAACAACAGTTGTGCCTCCTCCCAGAACCTACGTGCATGCAATGATCGCCCTCCAAATAGCAGACGAGGACTTGGGTACCGAAGCTTGTAAAAATTCTGAGTCGGGGAAGTATCTGCCCTTCATAACCCTAGCACACAGGGATTCTGGGTTCATCAAGAAGCGCCACCCGTGCTTCCCTAGCAGTGCAAGGTTAAATAACCGAAAATCTCGAAAACCCATTACACCTTTGCATTTAGGTGTAGCCAATTTGTCCCATGCAATCCAGTGGAGGGATTTCCGATCAATGGAGCTCCCCCACCAAAACTTTGCCATATTTGAAGTTAAACCCTTGCACACCTTCTTTGTTAAGAGGAAACAACTCATGCTGAATGTCGGAATCGCTTGCACAATGGATTTCGGTAAAGTCTCTCTTCCTGCACACGCGAACAGTCGTTCCGCCCAGCCTTGCATACTGCCTCGGGCCCGATCGCCTATATATTCAAAAGTTCCACTATCTATCTTTCCCACAGCAGTCGGTAAGCCGAGATAGCGTTCAGAAAAAGCTTCAACTTGCACCCCAAGAAGTTTCTTCAGAACCTGCCTGACATCTGCAGGTGTATTAGGACTGAAAAAGATGGAGCTCTTGCTCCTGTTTACACTCTGGCCGGTAGCATCACTATAAATTTGTAAGATCTCATTCAGCCTAACTGCACTTTCCTCATTCGCCTTGATGAAGATGAGACTGTCATCTGCGAATAAAAGATGACTCACCCAAGGTGCTCTGAAACTCACTCTAATACCTCTATCAATGAAGGTACCGTAGGACTTCAAGAGCGCCGTGAGGCCTTCAGCACATAACAGGAACAGGTAAGGGGATACCGGACATCCCTGCCGAAGACCTCTGGAAGGGTTGAAATAAGGCTGCAGTTCTCCATTAACACGTACAGAAAACCGCACCGATGTGACACACTTCATGATTAGTCTTACCAGATTAGCGTCAAAACCCAACTTCAAGAGCATTGCTTGCAAGAAATGCCACTCTACTCTGTCGTAAGCCTTCATCATGTCAAGCTTAACTGCACAAGTGTAATTCTTTCCTTTCTTCCGTCTCCTCATAGTGTGAACACTTTCAAATGCCACAACCACATTGTCAGTGATCAACCGACCTGGGACAAAAGCACTTTGTTCCTCACTAATTATATCATCCAAACACATACGTAATCTGTTGGCAATAACCTTGACTGCCAGTTTGTAAAGCACGGGACAAAGTGATATAGGACGATACTGTGAGATGCTCTGGGGGTGGCATACCTTAGGAACCAACATGATCGACGTGTCATTGAGCCCCATTGGAAGTTCGCCTCCATTGAGAAAAGCCAACACCGCTTGGGTTACATCATCTTTGAGCAACTGCCAATGCCGCTGGAAAAAGCCTGCCATAAAACCATCCACGCCCGGCGCCTTGGAAGGCGCCATTTGAAATAAAGCACTGTGAACTTCTTGAGGTTCGTACGGTTTACACAGGAGCTCATTCATCTCCGGCGTGACCCGGTTTGGAACATGCGCTAATAACGCTTCAGTGTCACCCACACCTTGCGTTGCATACAATGACTGATAGAAGGCCTGAATCTCTGCCTTGTCTTCCTCTTCATTTGCACAAGTAGAACCATCCTCCCTTCTCCGGCCAACTATCCGGTTAATCCGTTTCCTCTGCCTTGCTTGTGCTTGAAAATAAGCCGTGTTTCGATCGCCATCGCGTAACCACGGAACTCGGGATCGTTGCCTCAACCAGATTTCTTCGAGCCTCATGGCTTCTCTCAATTGCTTCATTATGCTTCTCTCTTCATCTGATGGACCTCGTCCCACTGATTGATGACGCAGCTTATCCAGGCGTCGCTGAAGATTGCGAACCGTTCTTGTTAAGCTGCCAAACTCTCTGGCTCCCCAGGGCTCAAGCTGGCGCTGTAAAGCTCCCAGCGAATCCATGATGCCTTGCAGTCCAGAACCTCGGTGCTGCTCCCGCCATGTGTGTGTGATTAAGTGCTCATAGTCCTGATGTGACTGCCACACATTCTCATAGCGAAACTGCTTCGCTCCTATCGGCCTCTGCGTGAATGTGTGATCTCTGAACTCCGCAATAACGAAGCAATGATCAGACTCCACCACACACACATGCCGAACCCACATGTGATCATATCGCTGCCTAAACTCCTCGTTGGCAAAGGCTCGATCAATCCTTGCTTTAACATTTGCATCCCCCGGCTGGCGATTATCCCAGGTGTATGCAACACCCGTCCACCCCAGATCTTGGAGAGCACACTCACTGGTTGCTTCCTGGAACTCTCTCATTTGGCTGATCGGCTAAAATGATCATCTTGATACAGAGTTTCGTCGAAGTCACCAATACACATCCATGCCGCATGAGAAATAGCATGAAGTGCTCTTAGGAAGCGCCAGCTATGGTGTCGATCAGCTGCTCTCGGTGCTCCATAAAAACCCGTCAATCTCCACGCACTTGAACCCGGTACACCATCCCGGACCAACACATCAATGTGACTTTTGCTAAACGACTTAAGTTCCACATCCACTTCTTTAGACCAGAACAGCCCCACACCACCACTTAGGCCGTCACTGTCCACTGCAAAACTACCTGCAAACCCTAGTGTATGCCGCAAATCCTCCACTCGTTTGCCTCTGATCTTTGTCTCCATAACAAAAACCAGCTCGGGCCCTTCTTGCTTCACCACAGTGCGAAGCTCTCGAACTGCCTCGGGGTTCCCAAGCCCCCGGCAGTTCCAGCTTAATCACCTCATTGCGACTGGCAGGGCTAACCCGCAGCACCTGCAGAACTTTCTGAAGTTGTTGGTGTGTCTCTCTTCTTTTTTGGCGCACGCTCCTCTGCGTCCCCATTGATATCCTCTCCACTTGCTTGCGCAGGATCATGCTGAATTAAAGCATTCTGGTTGTCCACATGCGGTTCTGCTGTAAGCAAGGTGTAACGCCCTCGATGCGGCTATAGCTCCCACGTGTCGAGGCACGACTTAGAGACATAACCGCATTGAAAGCAATGTCGCAAGTTAGGCAATCATTACAACATCCCATGTAATACATAATAAAAGGGGGAGATAGCATAGTTGGCTTACACTCGCCACGTCACATCAGAGTACATAAATAACATCCATCAAACAATCACTCATGGCCCGACTACGGCGCCAAAAATAGAAAAAGAACCCAACATGCGACAAGGTCCTGAATCGATAACCCCAACTAGGCACCACTACTGATCATCCGGAAAAGACATGTAGTATCGCTGAGAGTCCTCGTCGAACTCCCACTTGAGCTCGTAATCGTCAACTGGAGTAGAAACACCTGGACCTGCATCTGGAGTTGTAGTATCTGTGAGCCACAGGGACTCAGCAATCTCGCACCCACGCGATCAAGACTATTTAAGCTCATAGGAATGGATAAGGCAAAAATATGTGGAGCTGCAGCAAGCGTCTAGCATATGTGGTGGCTAACTTATACGCAAAAGAGAGCGAGAAGAGAAGGCGAGGCACGAGCGAGAAGCTAAAGGAACATCCTGCGCAAGCATAACTCCAACACCGTGTCCACTTCCCGGACTCCGCCGAGAAGGGGCCATCACGGTAACACACACGGTTGATTCATTTTAATTAAAGTTTAGTTCAAGTAATCTACAACCGGACATTAACAAATTCCCATCTGCCCATAACCGCGGGCACAGCTTTCGAAAGATCAATCCCTGCAGGGGAGTCCCAACTTAGCCCATGACAAGCTCTCGCGGTCAACGAAGGAATAGACCTCCTCCCAAGACGTTCCGATCAGACTCGGTATCTCGGTAACTCAAGACACTTCGACAGGTTAAAACAAGACCAGCAACACCGCCCGAATGTGCCGACAAATCCCGATAGGAGCTGCACATATCTCTTTCTCAGGGCACATTCAGATTGTCTTAGGTACGGGTAGGCCAGCCCAGAGTTGCCCCTGGTAGCCACCGGTAGCTGACAGGTGGACCAACACTCAGAGGAGCACTGGCCCGGGGGGGTAAAATAAGATGACCCTTGAGTCTGCAGAACCCAAGGGAAAGAAAAGGCTAGGTGGCAAATGGTAAAACCAAGGTTGGGCATTGCTGGACAAGCTTTAATCAAGGCGAAATATCAAGGGGTTCCCATTATAACCCAACCGCGTAAGGGACGCAACAATCCGGGAACATAACACCGATATGACGGAAACTAGGGCGGCAAGAGTGGAACAAAACACTAGGCGAGAGGCCGAGCCTTCCACCCTTTACCAAGTATATAGATGCATTAAGATAACATAGCAATATAGTGATATCCCAACCAGTAAATAAATGTCCCAACAAGGAACGGCTCCAATCTTCACCTGCAACTAACAACGCTATAAGAAGGGCTGAGCAAAGCAGTAACATAGCCAATCAACGGTTTGCTAGGACAATGGTGGGTTAGAGGTTCAACATGGCAATTGGGAGGCTGACAAGCAAAAGGTAGGCATCGTAGCAGTGGCAAAGCAAAAGAGCGAGCAAACTAGCATAGCAAAGATAGTAGTGATTTCGAGGGTATGATCATCTTGCCTGCACAGTTGTCAGAGTTGACTGGATCCACGCAAGCAAACTCAACGGGCTCCTCGGTAGCGAACTCGTCTCCCGGCTCTACCCAACAAGACAAACAAACAACAAGGATACAATCAACCACGGCAAGACCAAGCAATATGATGAAATGACGATATGCTATGCGGGATGCGATGCGGGATGCAAAATGCAAGATATGACAGGAAATGCATGAACCTGGCATCAACTTGGAAAACCAAGTGTGCCACTGGATAGAGGGGATGAATCGCTTGAAAACGACATAAAGATCATTGGAATCGGAGCTACGGTTTGGAAATGGCGAGCGTTTTAAGATAAGACACCGGTCTGCGATTTACAGCAAGTAGGCATCTAAATGCAACGAAATGAACATGCTACATCCACCAAACATGAAAACAAAATACATGGCAGTGATGTACACAAGATGGTTGACAAAACACTAGCACTGATCCATAGGCAAATTCATCCATTAAGAGGTTCAAACAAGCATGGCTAAAACGCAAATGCAAAACAGATTTCAGACTTAGTGAAATTAACACTAGTCTGAAATTTCAGATCACGATGCTCTCTTCGGAGCAGCAAAACAACATGATAGAAAACCTGAACATGACAAGTAAGAACATGGCATGGAGCTACTCAACAAGCTTAACAAAACACCCAAAGTGACCTGGGGCCAAAAGGGTTCACAAAATACTCTACCGAGCTCACGAACATAGCTCGAACACAATCAGTTTTCAGACTTAGTGAAAACTGAGACACGCTGAAATATAACTCACGAAGGCATGTAAACGAGCTCGATGCACTCACTACGGTGCAAGTCATGGCAAGGAAAGCATATAACCAGCAAGAAGGCACAAAGTTCTAGCTACATATAGCAAGAACGAAGGCATAGCATGCATGCAACACTAACGGTAGCATCGGCAAAATCGCAAACAAGTTGACGATCTGCCCGGATTAACAACGAAGCAAAAGTTGAGCTCGATTGAGTCAACCTAGAGCACTCCACATATGCAAACAAAGACATGGACGGATAGAGCATAACATAATTATCAAAACTCCCTTACTGATCATCCTCAAAAGAGGCACGGATCACTAGGAAACAAGCTGGACATATAGCATCACGAACTAAAATATCCCAGACTTAGTGAAATCACTAAGTCCCTGAAATCTGCAATCTCAGGTACCTCTCTTCGCAAGCCTGCACAAGACAACACACACATCCTAAAAATGCATGGGTGGCACCTCTGGAAAGAAGGCAAAATGCTTAACAATTCATCCCAAAGGGGCACAGGCATATCATGCACGAATTAAACATGGCAAAAATGACAAAAGTGCATGATGAACTAACGGATCTGCAATTTAACTCACGAAGCCTCCTTCTAACAGCATTTTGGGCATCAAGATGACCTCAAATGCAAATGATGCAATGGAATGAAATGATGTACATGTCGAGGCGAAGATTTTGATATATCATATGCCCAAAACAGAGCTACAGTTACGGAGATACGAGTAGTCAAAGAATGCATAAAAAATCTGGGAGTTAGGGTTTCGGGGGAGAGAGGGTCAACCTAGATCTAGATCCGGCTACTGTAGCAGCACTGTAGCACCCGCGCGAGTTCGCCGGAGACGGCTCGCCGGAGCCGGTGGAGGCGGCCGGAGCAGCGGGGAGAGGCCGGGGCGGCGCCGGGAAGGTCGGGGGAGGCCGGTGGCGGCGCCCGGCGGCGGCGGTGGCGGCCCGCGCGCCGGCGAGGAGGTGCGGGCGGCGGCCGGCCTCGGGCTCGCCGGAGATGACCCGCGGCGGCGACGGCGGCTCCGGTCGCCGGAGCCCGAAGAGGCGGCGGCGCGCGTGGAGGAAGGAGGCGGCGGGGCGCGCGTGGAGGAGCCGGGTCGCGGGGGCCGGATCCGGGCCTCCCGGCCCGCGGCGGCGGCGGCGAGGAGGTGCGCCTGCCACGTGGCGGCACCGGAGTGGTCGGGGGCGCCGGCGGACGTGTCCGGTCAGGCGGCGGACATGTCCGTCGGTGGCTGGGAGCTGTTTTTTTTAGCTAGGGTTTCGGACGGGGGAAGAAGAGATCCGAATGGAGGGGGTATAAATAGGCATAGAGGGAGCTAGGAGAGTCCAAATGAGGTGCGGTTTTCGGCCACGCGATCGTGATCGAACGCTCTAGGACATGGAGCAGAGTTTGGTGGGTTTTGGGCCAAATTGGGGGGGGTGTTGGGCTGCAACACACACGAGGCCTTTTCGGTCCCTCGGTTAACCGTTGGAGCATCAAACGAAGTCCAAATGACACGAAACTTGACAGGCGGTCTACCGGTAGTAAACCAAGGCCGCATGGCAAGTCTCGGTCCAATCCAGAAATGTTTAATCCCCACACACGAAAGAAAGCTAGAAATGACCACCGGAGGAGAACGAAGCGCCGGAATGCAAAACGGACAACGGAGAAAATGCTCAAATGCATGAGATGAACATGTATGCAAATGCAATGCACGAGATGACATGATATGCGATGCATGAAAAACGAAAACAACACAAGGAGACGAAGACCAGAACCCGAGAAATAAATATAAGTTAACGCCGGAAACGGCAAGAGTTGGATACAAATATGGAAAGTATATCTGGGGCGTTACAACACTCCACCACTACGAAAAGATCTCGTCCCGAGATCTAGGACTGAAAGAACTCCGGGTACTCAGAACGGAGGTGATCCTCGCGTTCCCAGGTAGCTTCACGGTCGGAATGGTGAGACCACTTGACTTTGAGAAATTTGATTGACTTGTTGCGAGTCTTGCGTTCAGTCTCTTCAAGAATAGCAACTGGGTGCTCACGATAAGAGAGATCTTCTTGGAGCTCAATGTCCTCGAAGTTGACGGTGCGGTCAGGAGTCTTGAAGCACTTTCGAAGCTGAGAGACATGGAACACATCATGAACATTTGCAAAGTTTGAAGGAAGCTCGAGTTGATAGGCGAGGTCGCCTCTCTTGCTGACAATCTTGAAAGGTCCCACGTATCTAGGGGCAAGCTTCCCTTTGATACCGAAGCGACGAGTACCTTTCATGGGAGAGACGCGGAGGTAAACATGATCTCCGATCTCGAAAACCAGATCACGGTGCTTACTATCATAGTAGCACTTCTGGCGGGATTGAGCTGCTTTGAGGTTATCACGAATGACTTTGCACATTTCTTCTGCTTCTGTGATTAAGTCATTACCCAGCAGCTGACGTTCACCGGTTTCAGACCAGTTGAGAGGGGTACGGCACTTGCCCGAACTTGCTTGAAAGCTGTTGTTGTAAGAGAATTCAGCATAAGGAAGACAATCCTCCCACTTCATGCCGAAGGAGATCACACAAGCTATGAGCATATCTTCAAGAATTTGGTTGACACGCTCGACTTGACCGCTTGTTTGAGGATGGAAAGCTGTGCTGAAGCGGATGTTGGTGCCCATGGCTTTCTGAAAAGAATCCCAAAACTTGGAGGTAAAAATGCTGCCACGGTCTGAAGATATCACTTGAGGAATACCGTGCAGAGAGACAATGCGAGAGGTATAGAGTTCCGCCAATTGAGCTGCAGTGATCGACTCTTTGATAGGCAGAAAGTGAGCCACTTTGGTGAGCTTGTCGATGACAACAAATATAGCATCATTGCCACGCTTGGACTTTGGAAACCCAGTCACGAAGTCCATTTCAATGTGGTCGAACTTCCATTCTGGAATGGCAAGAGGTTGGAGGAGACCTGCTGGCCTTTGGTGTTCTGCCTTCACTCTTCTGCAGACATCACATTCATTCACGAATTGAGCGATCTCGCGCTTCATTCGAGTCCACCAATAAGCTTGCTTGAGATCCTGATACATCTTCGTACTACCAGGGTGGATGGAGAGGAGAGAGTTGTGAGCCTCGTTCATGATCATCTTACAAAGTTCACCTTTGGGCACAACAATTCGATCCTCGAAGAAGAGAGTGTCCTTGTCATCAAGTCGGTAGCACTTGTACTTGGACTGACTCTTTGCAATACCAATCTTCACCTTTTTCACCATAGCATCAAGAAGTTGGGCTTGGCGAATCTGGTCTTCTAAGGTAGGAGAGACTTGAAGGTTGGCGAGGAAACCTTGAGGAACAACTTGCAGATTAAGTTTGCGGAAAGCTTCACAAAGCTCGGGTTGATAAGGCTTGAGAATCAGACTGTTGCAATATGCTTTTCTGCTCAAAGCGTCAGCAATCACATTAGCCTTGCCTGGAGTATACTCGATACTCGGATTGTACTCTTGAATCATTTTGACCCATCGAGTCTGCCTGAGGTTGAGATTAGGCTGAGTGAAGATGTACTTGAGACTCTTGTGATCAGTGAAAATATCCACTTTCCTTCCCAATAGAAGATGTCTCCAAGTCAACAAAGCATGCACAACTGCCGCCAACTCGAGATCATGAGTGGGGTAGTTCTTCTCATTAGGTTTCAACTGGCGAGAGGTGTAAGCGACAACTTTCTTCTCTTGCATCAGTACAGCACCGAGACCTTGGAGAGAGGCATCACAAAAGACCTCGTACGGCTTGGTTTCATCAGGCGGAGTCAGAACTGGAGCGGTGATCAATTTCTCTTTCAAAGTGTTGAAAGCAATATCACACTCCGGAGACCAAACGTACTTGACGTGCTTCTGAAGAAGATTTGAGAGAGGCTTGGCGATCTTAGAAAAGTTTTCAACGAATCTTCTGCAATAGCTTGCGAGACCGAGAAAACTGCGGAGTTACTTCACGTTCTGAGGAGGTTCCCAATTCACAATTGCAGACACCTTCTCAGGATTCACGGAAATGCCCTTGGCAGAGATGATATGACCAAGATAAAGAACCTCATCGAGCCAAAATTCACACTTGGAGAACTTGGCGAAGAACTGATGTTCTCTGAGCTTGTCAAGAACCAAACGCAAGTGCTTGGCATGATCTTCCTTGTCCTTCGAGAAAACCAGAATGTCGTCGAGATAGACCAAAACGAATTCATTGGTGTAGGGGTTGAAGATGAAGTTCATCATGCGAGAGAACGTCGGAGGAGCGTTTGCGAGGCCAAAACACATGACGGTGTATTCATATGAACCAAAGCTTGTTCTGAACGCCGTCTTGGGAATATCTTGCTCACGAATACGAATCTGATGATAACCCATACGGAGATCAAGCTTGGAGAATACTTGAGCACCCTTGAGTTGTTCGAACAGCTCATTGATGTTGGGAAGTGGGTATTTGTTCTTGATGGTCTTCTTGTTTACTGGACGGTAATCAACACAAAGTCGACTCGATCCATCCTTCTTCTTCACAAAAAGAACACCACAACCCCACGAAGAAGTACTAGGCCGAATGAGACCCAATCTTTCTTGCTCATCGAGTTGTTTCTTCAACTCCTTCAACTCTTCGGGGCCGAGCTTGTAAGGACGTTTGCACACAGGTTCCGTGCCAGGCTCAAGTTCAACAACGAATTCAACTGGCCGGTGCGGAGGCATTCCTGGGAGCTCTTCTGGAAAGACGTCTTGATACTCACAAACGACAGGAATTTGAGAGATGGCATCCAATTCACCCTTCTCATTGAGAGAAAACAACCGGATGGTATTATCCCGAGCGGCAAAGACAATGACATCCTCAGACGAATGAGTCAGTTGAATCTGCCTGGCTGCACAATCAAGCTGAGCTTTATGCTTAGAGAGCCAGTCCATCCCGAGAATAAGATCGCTATCCGAGTTGCCAAGAACCGTAGGAGAAGCCAAGAACTTGTAGTCACCCAGAGTGATAGAAACATCCGGAACGATGGAGTTAGCCTGCATGCGCTTACCGAGAGAGACAACTGCTAAAGGACTAGGCAAAAATTGTGAAGGCAACCCATGCTTAGATGAAAATGGTCTCGAGATGAAACAATGCGATGCACCCGTGTCAAAAAGAACATTTGCAGGAATATCATTAACAGGAAGGTTACCCATGATGACATCTGACGAGTCCTCTGCCTGAGCTGCATTCATCAAGTTGACCTTGGCGGACTTGGGGTTATGCTTGACCACAGCTGTACTTGCCGATCTGACAGGAGGAGGAGGAGGAAGACGCCTCTGGTTGGTACACTTGTTGGCATAGTGACCCTTCTGTTGGCACTTGTTGCACGTGACCTCTGAAAGCGGACGGTGATACGGAGCACTCGATCTTGGCGCTTGAGACGAAGACTTGTTCTGAAAGCCTGGGTTGGTTGGGTGGGAGAAACCACTGCCACCTTTGTTCTTCTGCTGATACGGCTGACGGAACGGAGGAGGAGGAAGCCAATACTTCTGCTGCTTGACCACTTGAGTAGAGGAAGACGGAGTAACATCTCTGGCACGCTTCCTGGAAGCATCACACCTCATCTGAGCAGCCTCTTGCTTCAGTGCCATGTTGTAGAACTCATCGTATCTCAACGGCTCAAAGAGGACAAGAGCGAGCTGAATTTCCTCACGAAGACCACCCCTGAACTGATAGATCATGCTCCTCTCATCAGGAACATCCTGCTTGGCAAAACGGGCGAGCTTCTGGAACAACTTGTTGTAGTCATAGACAGACAAAGAGCCTTGCTTCAGATTGCGGAATTCCTGACGCTTACTCTCAACCACACTTTGAGGGATGTGATGAGCGCGGAAATCTTGACGAAAATCATTCCAAGTGATAACACGTTCACCTCTGGAATCCTTGTACTGCTAGAACCACTCTGCAGCCTGATCTTTGAGCTGGAAAGAAGCGAACTTGACGAAATCTTCAGGCCTGACGTTGCTGCATTCAAAATGCTTGCCCAGATCCACTAGCCAATCGTCAGCATCGGTAGCCTCAACACAACCGCTGAACGTCTTTGGGCCATTAGCAAGGAACTGGTTCAGTGTAGCAAAGTGGTGCTGATTATTGCCTTGATTCCCTTGACTGCCTTGATTGCGCTCTTGGAGAATTTGCATGATCAACTGTGTGTTTGCATTAGTAGCGGTCATCACAGCTTGCCATGCTTCCGGAGGAGGCGGAGGTGGAGGCGGATCAGGATTCGGAGTCGTGCGCGTTGGAGGAGCCATCCTGAAGAGGTTGACCACCATTAGCACATTGATAGACAACAATATAGAAGCTGAATCCAACGGAATGAAAATTGCAACATATGGTCTTCACATCCGAACAGAATGAACGAATGCATTTCTCTTGAAGTGGTCACATATCCATAAATTGAGAAGCCACGAAGAATTAAGGTAGAGAAATAAATCAACAAGGTACGGATCAAGAACGAATAATCGGTAAGAAATCCCAATCTCAAACCAATATCCGTGGAAGAAGAACTAGAGCTACTAGAATTCCCACCTATGAAATTCCCGAACCTTTCTGGTTATGCAATCAGGTGTTGGGGATACAGGGGAAGCACAATATCTCACCCAAACTAGCAAATCCTACATCCAGCTGTATCCATCCTTCAACACATAACCAAGAAACCTTCGGAAACCATCTACCTCAACCTTCGAAAAGCATCCGTTATACAAGTTATGGCGATACTCCCGAACTCCCGCCCCAGTACTGGGTGGCGTCGAGGTTATCTCACCAACGAACTTTATAAAAGAGATTTTCGATGTCGGCGAACATATCTCAAGTATACCAGAATTGGAACGATAAAATTGTGACGACAACACCTCGGAGCTCAACTCCTCGGGACACTGCCACAACCCCTAAAGACAGGAGGCACCAAGAACAATGTTCTCGTCACAAAACCATCGGAACAAAACCAAGATACTCGCGTGATCCTAAAAAAAAATTTAGTGAAATTTGAGAAGAGAAGAGTCAAAACTCTACGTCAGGATGCCTTACCAGAGCGATGAGGAGACTGGGAAGTAAAAGAATTCCTAAGCTCTCCGATATATAATTCCTAAGGACTCAAAACATTTTTCTAGACACAACTCGGCTGCTAAAAACTATCAAGCAATGGGGCTCCTAAGGTCGGGGAAGGCTCTGATTACCAACTTGTAACGCCCTCAATGCGGCTATAGCTCCCACGTGTCGAGGCACGACTTAGAGACATAACCGCATTGAAAGCAATGTCGCAAGTTAGGCAATCATTACAACATCCCATGTAATACATAATAAAAGGGGGAGATAGCATAGTTGGCTTACACTCGCCACGTCACATCAGAGTACATAAATAACATCCATCAAACAATCACTCATGGCCCGACTACGGCGCCAAAAATAGAAAAAGAACCCAACATGCGACAAGGTCCTGAATCGATAACCCCAACTAGGCACCACTACTGATCATCCGGAAAAGACACGTAGTATCGCTGAGAGTCCTCGTCGAACTCCCACTTGAGCTCGTAATCGTCAACTGGAGTAGAAACACCTGGACCTGCATCTGGAGTTGTAGTATCTGTGAGCCACAGGGACTCAGCAATCTCGCACCCACGCGATCAAGACTATTTAAGCTCATAGGAATGGATAAGGCAAAAATATGTGGAGCTGCAGCAAGCGTCTAGCATATGTGGTGGCTAACTTATACGCAAAAGAGAGCGAGAAGAGAAGGCGAGGCACGAGCGAGAAGCTAAAGGAACATCCTGCGCAAGCATAACTCCAACACCGTGTCCACTTCCCGGACTCCGCCGAGAAGGGGCCATCACGATAACACACACGGTTGATTCATTTTAATTAAGTTTAGTTCAAGTAATCTACAACCGGACATTAACAAATTCCCATCTGCCCATAACCGCGGGCACGGCTTTCGAAAGATTAATCCCTGCAGGGGAGTCCCAACTTAGCCCATGACAAGCTCTCGCGGTCAACGAAGGAATAGACCTCCTCCCAAGACGTTCCGATCAGACTCGGTATCTCGGTAACTCAAGACACTTCGACAGGTTAAAACAAGACCAGCAACACCGCCCGAATGTGCCGACAAATCCCGATAGGAGCTGCACATATCTCTTTCTCAGGGCACATTCAGATTGTCTTAGGTACGGGTAGGCCAGCCCAGAGTTGCCCCTGGTAGCCACCGGTAGCTGACAGGTGGACCAACACTCAGAGGAGCACTGGCCCGGGGGGGTAAAATAAGATGACCCTTGAGTCTGCAGAACCCAAGGGAAAGAAAAGGCTAGGTGGCAAATGGTAAAATCAAGGTTGGGCATTGCTGGACAAGCTTTAATCAAGGCGAAATATCAAGGGGTTCCCATTATAACCCAACCGCGTAAGGGACGCAACAATCTGGGAACATAACACCGATATGACGGAAACTAGGGCGGCAAGAGTGGAACAAAACACTAGGCGAGAGGCCGAGCCTTCCACCCTTTACCAAGTATATAGATGCATTAAGATAACATAGCAATATAGTGATATCCCAACCAGTAAATAAATGTCCCAACAAGGAACGGCTCCAATCTTCACCTGCAACTAACAACGCTATAAGAAGGGCTGAGCAAAGCAGTAACATAGCCAATCAACGGTTTGCTAGGACAATGGTGGGTTAGAGGTTCAACATGGCAATTGGGAGGCTGACAAGCAAAAGGTAGGCATCGTAGCAGTGGCAAAGCAAAAGAGCGAGCAAACTAGCATAGCAAAGATAGTAGTGATTTCGAGGGTATGATCATCTTGCCTGCACAGTTGTCAGAGTTGACTGGATCCACGCAAGCAAACTCAACGGGCTCCTCGGTAGCGAACTCGTCTCCCGGCTCTACCCAACAAGACAAACAAGCAACAAGGATACAATCAACCACGGCAAGACCAAGCAATATGATGAAATGACGATATGCTATGCGGGATGCGATGCGGGATGCAAAATGCAAGATATGACAGGAAATGCATGAACCTGGCATCAACTTGGAAAACCAAGTGTGCCACTGGATAGAGGGGATGAAATCGCTTGAAAACGACATAAAGATCATTGGAATCGGAGCTACGGTTTGGAAATGGCGAGCGTTTTAAGATAAGACACCGGTCTGCGATTTACAGCAAGTAGGCATCTAAATGCAACGAAATGAACATGCTACAGCCACCAAACATGAAAACAAAATACATGGCAGTGATGTACACAAGATGGTTGACAAAACACTAGCACTGATCCATAGGCAAATTCATCCATTAAGAGGTTCAAACAAGCATGGCTAAAACGCAAATGCAAAACAGATTTCAGACTTAGTGAAATTAACACTAGTCTGAAATTTCAGATCACGATGCTCTCTTCGGAGCAGCAAAACAACATGATAGAAAACCTGAACATGACAAGTAAGAACATGGCATGGAGCTACTCAACAAGCTTAACAAAACACCCAAAGTGACCTGGGGCCAAAAGGGTTCACAAAATACTCTACCGAGCTCACGAACATAGCTCGAACACAATCAGTTTTCAGACTTAGTGAAAACTGAGACACGCTGAAATATAACTCACGAAGGCATGTAAACGAGCTCGATGCACTCACTACGGTGCAAGTCATGGCAAGGAAAGCATATAACCAGCAAGAAGGCACAAAGTTCTAGCTACATATAGCAAGAACGAAGGCATAGCATGCATGCAACACTAACGGTAGCATCGGCAAAATCGCAAACAAGTTGACGATCTGCCCGGATTAACAACGAAGCAAAAGTTGAGCTCGATTGAGTCAACCTAGAGCACTCCACATATGCAAACAAAGACATGGATGGATAGAGCATAACATAATTATCAAAACTCCCTTACTGATCATCCTCAAAAGAGGCACGGATCACTAGGAAACAAGCTGGACATATAGCATCACGAACTAAAATATCCCAGACTTAGTGAAATCACTAAGTCCCTGAAATCTGCAATCTTAGGTACCTCTCTTCGCAAGCTTGCACAAGACAACACACACATCCTAAAAATGCATGGGTGGCACCTCTGGAAAGAAGGCAAAATACTTAACAATTCATCCCAAAGGGGCACAGGCATATCATGCACGAATTAAACATGGCAAAAATGACAAAAGTGCATGATGAACTAACGGATCTGCAATTTAACTCACGAAGCCTCCTTCTAACAGCATTTTGGGCATCAAGATGACCTCAAATGCAAATGATGCAATGGAATGAAATGATGTACATGTCGAGGCGAAGATTTTGATATATCATATGCACAAAACGGAGCTACGGTTACGGAGATACGAGCAGTCAAAGAATGCATAAAAAATCTGGGAGTTAGGGTTTCGGGGGAGAGAGGGTCAACCTAGATCTAGATCCGGCTACTGTAGCAGCACTGTAGCACCCGCGCGAGTTCGCCGGAGACGGCTCGCCGGAGCCGGTGGAGGCGGCCGGAGCAGCGGGGAGAGGCCGGGGCGGCGCCGGGAAGGTCGGGGGAGGCCGGTGGCGGCGCCCGGCGGCGGCGGTGGCGGCCCGCGCGCCGGCGAGGAGGTGCGGGCGGCGGCCGGCCTCGGGCTCGCCGGAGATGACCCGCGGAGGCGACGGCGGCTCCGGTCGCCGGAGCCCGAAGAGGCGGCGGCGCGCGTGGAGGAGCCGGGTCGCG
>NC_041385.1:186468984-186475320 GCF_002162155.2 Triticum dicoccoides | reverse complement strand
GCCGGATCCGGGCCTCCCGGCCCGCGGCGGCGGCGGCGAGGAGGTGCGCCTGCCACGTGGCGGCACCGGAGTGGTCGGGGGCGCCGGCGGACGTGTCCGGTCAGGCGGCGGACATGTCCGTCGGTGGCTGGGAGCTGTTTTTTTTTAGCTAGGGTTTCGGACGGGGGAAGAAGAGATCCGAATGGAGGGGGTATAAATAGGCATAGAGGGAGCTAGGAGAGTCCAAATGAGGTGCGGTTTTCGGCCACGCGATCGTGATCGAACGCTCTAGGACATGGAGCAGAGTTTGGTGGGTTTTGGGCCAAATTTGGGGGGTGTTGGGCTGCAACACACACGAGGCCTTTTCGGTCCCTCGGTTAACCGTTGGAGTATCAAACGAAGTCCAGATGACCCGAAACTTGACAGTCGGTCTACCGGTAGTAAACCAAGGCCGCTTGGCAAGACTCAGTCCAATCCGGAAATGTTTAATCCCCACACACGAAAGAAAGCTAGAAATGACCACCGGAGGAGAACGAAGCGCCGGAATGCAAAACGGACAACGGAGAAAAAGCTCAAATGCATGAGATGAACATGTATGCAAATGCAATGCACGAGATGACATGATATGAAATGCATGAAAACGAAAACAACACACGGAGACAAAGACCCGAACCCGAGAAATAAATATAACTTAGCGCCGGAGACGGCAAGAGTTGGATACAAATATGGAAAGTATATCTGGGGCGTTACACAAGGGCATGACCACTTTCCTGTACACCTGATTCGGAGGGCCTCCTTTCCTCTTGTTCTTACCATTAACATGAGTATGCTTCTTTTTGGGAGAGGTGACCTCTTGATTGCCATCTCGCGTGGATCTGGCCTCCGGTGCTTCCTTTCCTCCTCCTGATTTTGCATTAGTCTGACTTGCCTGGCTTGCTCCCGAATTCTCATTGGAGGGGGATCTCTTTTTGTCTTCCGGTGCACGAAGACTAGTTTTGAACGGGAGATCCCCGTTCTCATCTCTAGTTCCCGGCGTCGGAAAGAGTAGGTCCGAGTGACCTAGACGGCCACACGAAAAGCAGAAATTCGGGACGTTTTCATATTGTATGTCATACCAGTCCCGGCTTCCTCTAGCCGCAGAATCTATGAGGATCCACCTTCGCAAAGGCTTACTGACATCAATTGTGACTCGCGTCCTCAAGAATCCTCCCATTGGGTCAAATTGCACTGATTGAGCATTCTTATCAATCTGCTTTGCCACTGCCAGCCCCCGTTTCTCGTTCCTGAGATTGAAGGGCAAGTTGGAAACCCTAGCCCACAACTGCAACTTATCAAATTGTAATTTCGATGGCTTCATGCAGTCGGAGAACTCAGACAGTATGACTGCGTGTTTGCTAATATGCCAGGGGCTACCATCCCACACGCGGTCGCGATCACGTTTGGTGGCGAATTCCGCCACGAAGATATTTTCCCCCGCCGGCCTGAAGGTCAGGCCTTTAGGGTTCCCCCAGGCAGGACGAAGAGCATTGCAGATCATTTGGATATGGAACGTGTGGCGGTGTAGAACCTTCCCCGCCAGTGACCACTTCGTCGGTTCATCATCGTCGGCATCATCGATCACAAGCGGCGTGGCCTCCTCTTCCGTCAGATCCAGTCTACCCATCGCCTCCTCCAGCCGCGCCCTTGCCGTCCGTGGCGAGGGAGCGTCTGCCTTCTCCTTCCCAGCACCGGACGAAGCCATCTCGGCGCTGTCTCCGATCCGCCCCGCCGATCGAGATCGGTCGTGCGCCGTATTTCCCCTCGAAACCCTAATCGCCTCTCAGGAGGTTTCCTAGGTTTTCGGGGAAGCCTCCATCCACTTAGTTAGCTAAAAAAATGTTCTTTTCTGAATCAATAGTCCCACCTCGGAAATACGAAAACTTGGAAACGAAAAAGTGATAGGCGTTCCCTTGTGATTTATGTATACTGTATTTATCAAATATTTCCCGAGCAGATTCAGTGAACCTGCCAGCGCAGAATTAACTACTAGAAGACGATTAAAATTGGCAACTACTCTATTAATCGCCAGCTGCGGTATAACCCATATACCTCCACATCGCGGCGGGTCCCAAGTTCTACAGCGTCGCATTACTGGCATTCCCATCATGTGAGTGATACACACACCCTCTACAAAGGTAAGGCCGGGGCGTTCCTCCGCCCGGTTGAAATTTGAGGGGCTTGGTACAGCTTTAGCATTGGAAGCAGAAGAGCAGCTAGCGAGGCCTCCATGGACATCGATCTCAACGTTCCAGCGGATGATGTCCCGGAAGAGCCGGTGCCGACGTGGGGAGAATGCCCGCAGCTGTACCTCTCGTACAGCATCGCCACTCGCAACGACCGGCTCCCGTTCCTGAAGGACGCCATCGCCGCCGTGAAGTCGTTCACGGTGCTGTCCCCGCCGTTGGGACTCGATTTTTTCGGGGTCTTCGACGGGATCTTGGGCGCCAAGTTCGTGGAGCACATGGAAGAGCGGCTGCACGTCGCCATCGCCAAGGAGATAGAGCGGGACCTGCGCGCCGACTCCCCGCGGGCTCGGGGCGACATCGTGGGCTGGTGGAGGGTGATCATTGAGGAAGCTTTCCGCGTGGTGGACAACGAGGTGGTCGCTGGTGGCCGTGGTGGCATCGATGCTCCTGCGCGCGTCGCCTCCGGGGCCCTCGCCGTGCTGGTTCTAGAGGACTACTTCGTGCTCGCCAACCGCGGCGCTTCTAGGGCCGTGATCTACCGCGGCTCTGAGGCTGTGCCGCTCACCCCTGAGCACACGCCTATGGTAATGCTTCCACCTTACTCTAATCTTTCTTCACCCAACAGTAACACCATCTAAGAATTCAGATGTATGTTCTGTTTTGTTTCAGTTCTGCAATTTTAAGCTACATATGATGTTATGAATGAAATGGGGTGTTTTAGGTTATGGTATGATCTCTTGTTTATTTGGATTGGTCAAAGAGTTTTGCAAGATTTCCTCCCCTGTGCATAAAATTTGGACCGGAGAAACACGGAAAGTTGTAGGCACGAAAGAAGGGGATCAGCAAGCCTAGTATAGTTATGTAATGTTCATTTGTACAACCGGAATGCCTGGTGCTAGCACAAATCTACTGGTAGCTATTGTTTGGCTCTGCGTGTACCTTTTGAATTGAAGTAGGTCATGCAAGCTTCTGTTCTATGTGAGAACACATGAGAGAGAGAACTTATGCTTGGAAAAAGGCATTTATTTACATGTGTTTGTACTTGAAATAGCAGCTGCCAGACCCACACTTCTCCTAATTAACAGTCAAAAATATAAGAAATTTCTCTGACTTTTTGCCTTAAAGAACTGTATATGTACTTGTTCTAGCTGTGATTTGTTCTCCAGAAAGTAAAGTGTGCAACGGTTTTGTTATTAGTCGGGCACCTGAATTTTTGTGTCCGTCAGTCAATTTTTGTAGCCATACGTTAATTACGTAGTTTTGCCTTCTGTACAATTCATCGATCGATTGATTCCATGGCCCATGTCTTTTTCAGCGTTTTCTCTATGCGTGGGGGAGAGTTTTCATTTGTGGGCTTGTAGGAGGTTGCCCGGGTGTGTATGACCCTGCATGGATGATTACTTTTCCGTAAAAAAAACATGTACTCCCTTCATACAGAAATATAAGAGCGTTCAAATCACTAGTTTAGTGATCTAAATGCTCTTACATATCTTTACAGAGGGAGTATCTTTCCATTGTGTGTATGCAACTGCATGCCTTTCTGTACTTGGCGCGTGAGTTCATGTGTGTGCATGTCATGCATTTGAAAGATGTGAGAGCGACTCTACATGATATGCGCAATTCATCTTCAACATTTGAGAGATGCTTAATCACCAGCATTGGTGCTTTGTTAGTTGAATACAGATTATACCATTATCTAAACGTATTCATACTATATGTTTGTTCTTATACATTGTAGAACAATACAAGTTCTATGTAATATGTGTCTAAGTTTTTATCATCATTTCCTTTATTTTTCTTTCTTCTTTAGTGTAATACCAATGCCCTTAATTCATTCTACCTTAGAATAATTTTTTTGTTTTTCTTTTATATATGTTATTAGGTTTTCCCATTGGACAGGCCTCTGAATGTTCAGTCCTTTTTTTTCATTTTCATGTGTGTTTGCTTCTGTTTTAACTCTTTTATGAGTTTTTTTTCTTTTTTTATGTGTATATGCTGATGATGTGTGTTTTGCGAGTATACACATAAATACTCTACAATACATGTGTAAATTATACTAGATTGAGAAAATTGCACTATTTTGACTCTTATTATTGCATATTATAAATAAGTGCAAATTGTGTGCATGTTTTTTTTTCATCATTTGTTATATATATTTTCAACTTCTTTATTTTTTTAAGGGTAATACCATCCACTAACTCATTCTAATTTCTTAGTAAACTTTCAAAATTTGTTGCACTGTTATATGTATATTCTTGCATATTATAAAACAAATTATAATTCCTGTACAAATTGTGTGCACGTTTCTGTCATCATTTTTTAGTTCATTTTTCATTTTCTTTCTTATTTAATTATGGGTAATAGCAATACCACTAATTCATTCTTTCTTAGAAAACTTTATATATATTTTTTAGTTTATGATTTCCTTAGTATATGTCTTTTTTTACTTCTTATTTAACATATATAAAGCAGACGCAGACGTTCGTACATATGCACATACAATATGTCTTTGTTTACTGATAAGGATAAAGTGACTGACAAAAAACAATCTTTTCTTTTTCTCGCTTGTGCTAATGTTTCTACCTCCATTTTATTATTTTCTTGCTCTATTGAGTCTTGTCCCGTAGTCGTTTTGATATTGCAATCGGGTGAACTACTTAATTGATGTTAAGAACAGAATTATTCTAATATTATTTACTTAAATCATAATTATTATTAAAGTTGCACATGTTTATATTTATTCTTGCACAATATGGAAGAGTGCAATAGTTAAAATGTTTCTCATATTTTAGTTTCATGCAATACTTTAATTTGAACAAAATTTGCTTATGTGCCGGAACCCTTTATGCAGTTTACAATCGCTGTTTGATTAAACATTTTAATTAGCAATGGCCGCAGTAGCAGGAAAGCTATAGGGCAAAAGATGGCAGCTAGTCAACAAGCATTTGGCATTACAAAAAGGGCGATGCTAGGCACCGGCACGCCGACCCAGCTGTTCGGCCGGTCCCGCCCCAGCTGCCCGATGTACCCAGCCCCAGTCGTCTGATCTGCCCCCCTCCCCTCCCCCCCCTCCCCCCTCGTTGACTTCTTCGTCTTCTTCTTTCGCGCATGCCGACTGTCCCTGTCGCTGGCCACCACCCCCTCAACTGGACCTCCTCCCCCCACAGTCCCACACTGCTGGATGCGTACTCCGTCCCCGTCGCCGCAGGTCTCCGTTGCAGCATCCGTACTCGTCCCTCGGTCCGGCAAGAAGTCGTCGCCCCTCGTAGCAAAAAGAACGACGCCGCCTTGAAGCACGCCGACACCCTCTATCATTGCAGCACCTAGCATCCGCTGTCGTCACTGCACTGTTATGTCGCCGACGCAGCTTCTCAACATCGCCGCTCGCCGCCATTGGCGAGTCAGGTTGAAGCTTTTTCTCTCATTGGTTGAAGATTTTTTCGCGGATTGAAGCTTTCCGCCGTGCCGATTGAAACTTTTTTCACCTAGGGTTGAAGCTTTTTTCGTAAGGATTGCAGCCTTTTCACTTTGATAGTGGCTGGTTGAAGCTTCCCCTGATAGCCTTTTCTATATACGCTTGAAGCTTTTTTGTCGATGGTTGCAACACTCGTATCGTGGTTGAAGCTTTTCTGTCAAAATGGTTGCAATTCTTTTCCACTTGCGTGGTGCCGTGGTTGAAGCATTGTCTATCTACAATTGAAGCTTTTGTGTCAAATGGTTGCAGCTTTTCCTTGTTGGGCAATGCCGATTGAAGCTTTTTCTATCTACAGTTGCAGCTTTTTTTCAACAACTATTGAAGTTGTTTTATATGACGGTTGCAACACTTGCATACGCACGGTTCTATCCATGGCAGGAGGCAGCCATGGCATCTCCCGTGGCTCGGCCCCAGCACCGGCAATGGTCGAATACAGTAATGGTGGTTGCAGCAGCGTCCCCCCTCCCCCCTCCTGTACCTTGTTGTTGGTCGCATCGCTTCTGGTCGAAGGCATCCGGTGCTCGGCCCTTCTCGCGCGCGGCCATGGCGAAGGCCACAGGTCAAGGCGACGGGCATGTCCATGGCGACAAGGGGCGGGATGGTGGTGCACGAGCTTGCTGGGCGGTGGCCGGTGCATCGCAAAAGGCGTGAGGGGCG
>NC_041385.1:186408603-186468629 GCF_002162155.2 Triticum dicoccoides | reverse complement strand
ACGTGCACAGGGATCGGACGCACGCGACGCCACTGGCCAAAGTTTCGGCCGGCGCGCTAGCGTGAAACCATTTTCCTTACAAAAAAAAGTAACTGGGACGTGATCTGTTTTCAGGCAACTAGTACATAGAGAGGAGACCAGCCCTTAGATTGAAATCTCACGGGTAAAAACAAAAGTAACTGATACATAAAAAAATAGCAGGCACCCGAGGCTCCCAAAGTATATCTGATGGAGAGGCTCCCAAATTGCAGGCAAAAATCAAAGAAAAAGTGACTGCTATATATCTGTAAGGCATTTGAGACAAAGATGTCCATATGAACTATGTAATCAGTAGTTCAGTACAGTGTATGGGTATGAAAGATGCAATTGAGTCTGCACCACTAGCTAAAATTTAGTTTAAAGCACCTGAGTGGGCCCTTATTCTGCTCCCAGGCGTTAATCTCATTCTCACCTCATATATATTATTGTTCTCTGTTCATTATGCATATGATAGGTGTTGGTCTTACTCCAATTACTTCCAGCTGCTTGTATTAGGATCCAGCGGTTTTTCATATTTAGAGGGTTTAAGCTATTTAACTTATTTTTTAAAATGTGTGTGTTGTAAAGTCACTCAGCACCAAATTGTGATAGTTTATAATGTGCAGAAAATTGCACATGATTAATGTTTAATCTGTTAGTTATGTACTTTCTTGAGCTTATCTCAAGAAGAAGAAAAACTTACACGGTTCATAATGTATTTATATGCGCAGCCACAAAATGCAGGAGGTGATGTGGTTGGATCTACCAGCAGAGTTGAAGACGTTATGCCTCCTCACGCTTTTTGTAAGTCCATATTTTTCTGGAAAAAATAGTTGAACACTAGTCTTAACTACTCTCATCATCTTTTCTTTGGTTTTTGCCTGCAATTTCCATAGTTTTCCTTTCATCTGTGACGTTGAAAGATCCCAAAAAAAAATTGTGACGTTGAAAGGTGCATCACACTCGCACGTATATATGTGTGTGTCTTAGTTCCCACATGACACCCTCATACACCCATAACTCATGTGTTTAATTTCTAACATGCATGATAAAATGGCACACCTCCTACTATACAGTTGGTAGCTCAAAGATTATGGCTACTGCCCCAGAACCTGAGGTCGTCGCAGTGAAGCGGAAGCCACGGGACAAGTTCCTGATCCTGGCCACCCGCGGGCTGTGGGACTTCGTCACTCCAGGCGACGCGTGCGCCTTCATCGAGAAAAGATTGAGCGAGTACGTGCCGCAGATCATCATGTCGTCAGGCAAGAAGCCAACAAACAGCAGCGGCCCTCCCTGTGCCAACATACTCGCCAATGAGTTGGCCGCACATGCGATCAGCAAGGGCACCAAGCACAACGTGAACATCGTCGTCATACTGCTCAAGAATTTCTGGGACCAGAGTTTTCCCTCAACTTGTAAGAAGTGATTTTGGTTTTCCATGCTCGTAGTCGGTCTTATCATTCTGCAATTGTGGTATGAAAACTTTCTTGCTGTCTTAATGATTGCTAAGGCGGACTTTGGAATAAGTTTGTTGTGATTTCTCTTGTAGCTATTTCAAGATGGATCATTGTTAAGACAACCTATGTCTTACTATTTAAGAGACAATATTCTACCAAAGAATTGAAGTATTTGGTTTTTAATTTCTTGTGATTTTGGACTGATATATCTTGAGCATTGAGAGAGGGGGATTTAAGTTACATAGTTACAGAGCTAGAGTATGTTTACCAGTACATGTTTACTTTAAGGCCCTGATTGGATCGTTGTTTCCAGCGCTTTTACACCTGTAAAATATACAGACCTTGATCGGTCGTTTTGTTTCTCAGCTGTAAATCACGTACGGACGGTGAGATACACCTTAAAAATATACCAGTGTATAGAGATACATTGATTCCAAGCGGGGCTAAGAGATGATTTTCTATCTGAGAATTGAAATTTGTCGTTTTAACTTGTTGTAGTTGTTGATTGGTATATCTTGAGCACTGAGGTAGGGGGTTGTCAGTTAGAGAGCTAGAGTATATGTAGTTGTTGGTTGGTTGAAAGATTGTGTATGTCGCCTAGAGGGGGGGTGAATAGGCGTTTTAAGATAATTACAGTAGAGGCTTGAACAAATGCATAATAAACCTAATGGTTAATTTGTCAAGCACAAAACCTACAACAACTAGGCTCACCTATGTGCACCAACAACTTATGCTAAGCAAGATAAGCAACTATGTGATAGCAAGATATATGACAAAGAACAATATGGCTATCACAAAGTAAAGTGCATAAGTAAAGGGCTCGGGTAAGAGATAACCGAGGCACTCGGAGACGACGATGTATCCCGAAGTTCACACCCTTGCGGATGCTAATCTCCGTTTGGAGCGGTGTGGAGGCACAATGCTCCCCAAGAAGCCACTAGGGCCACCGTAATCTCCTCACGCTCTCGCACAATGCAAGATGCCGTGATCCCACTAAAGGACCCTTGAGGGCGGTCACTGAACCCGTACAAATGGCAACCCTTGGGGCGGTCACCTAACCCGTACACTTTGGCAACCCTTGGGGTGGTCACCGGTACCCGTCAAATTGCTCGGGGCGATCTCCACAACCTAATTGGAGACCCCGACGCTTGCCCGGAGCTTTACACCATAATGATTGAGCTCCGAACAACACCAACCGTCTAGGGCGCCAAGGCACCCAAGAGGAACAAGCTCTAGGGTGTCCAAACACCCAGGAGTAACAAGCTCAAGGGTACCAAGCACCCAAGAGTAATAAGCTTCTCAACTTGTAACTTCCACGTATCACGTGGAGAACTCAAATCGATGCACCAAATGTAATGGCAAGGGCACACGGAGTGCCCAAGTCCTTCTCTCCCAAATCCCACCAAAGCAACTAATGCTAAGGAGGAAAATGAGAGGAAGAACGAAAGAAGAACACGAAGAACTCCAAGATCTAGATCCAAGGGGTTCCCCTCACTTAGAGGAGAAAGTGATTGGTGGAAACGTGGATCTAGATCTCCTCTCTCTTTTCCCTTAAGAACTAGCAAGAATCATTGGAGGGATTGAGAGTTAGCAAGCTCGAAGAAGGTCAACAATGGGGGAAGAACACGAGCTTAAGAGATAAGGTTCAATGGGGAAGAAGACCCCCTTTTATAGGTGGAGAAAAATCCAACCGTTATGCTCAAAGCCCGCACAAAGCGGTACTACTGCTACCCCTTTGAAAAACAACAGCGAGGAGGCAAAAGGCCAGTAGAACCGCCGGAGCGGTACTACCGCTCGACCTCACGGTACTACCTCAAATGGTAGCGGTACTACTGCTTGCGAGCGATACTAAAAAAATACTTCCGTGCCTACCTCCGCTGAGCAAAACACGAGATTTTGGTCCGGAGCGGTACTACCGATTAGGAGCTGCGGTAGTACAGCTCTGAAGCGGTACTACCGCTCAGGAACCGCGGTAGTACCGCTCTGGAGCGGTAGTAAAAATTTACATCCGCTCTAGTCGCGGTACTACCGCTGCAGCATTTACCAAAACAACCACAACTTTTACAAACGAACTCCGAATTCAACGAAACCAAGTTTGTTGGAAAGCTAATGACATGGGCTAACACAATCTTGATAGAAATATCAATAAGAAGAAAATGAGAGAAGTCCCATAAGAAAATGGTGAGAACCTTTCCTCGGATAAGACCGGTAAAACCTCCAACACCGAAAACATCATAGAAGACGCATGCGAACTCCGTTTTCGATGAACACAAGCTTGTCATCAAGATGACCATAAGCTCTAAGACTCACAAATAGAACCAAACAAGAACCAAGAAATATGATGCAAGGATGCAACGGTTTGAGCTCTCTACTAACGATACGATCAAGCTACCAACTTGAGAGCCCCCCTTGATAGTACAGCAAACGATCCTATAACCCGGTCTCCCAACTACCACCACGAGACCGGTAAAATAGAAAACCTATCAAGGGCAAATCTTTGGCTTGCACATGGTCCACTTGAGCTAGATGATGACGATCTTGACTCCCTCAAGTTAGACCACCTTTCTTGATTGCGTTGGCTCGATGAAGACTAGATGATTGCTCCCCCATAGTCCACTATGGGTGAGCCACTCTTCAGCACATCTTCACAAGTCCATTGACACCATAATGGATGGCAAGATTCAAGCACTTGATCTCTTCGTGATGCTCCACTTGAACTTGCACACGGCAATCTTGATGACGATCACCACTTGATGTCATCCTTTCCATGGGTTGTATGATATCTTTCTCTTGACGCAAGCCCATGGACACGTACCTAACCCCACATAGAACTCTCACATAGACCATAGGTTAGTACACAAAGTGTAATGGACAATGCTTACCATACCATGGGATCACTTGATCCCTCTCGGTACATCTTCTACGCTTTGTGAGTTGATCAACTTGATTCACTCTTGACTTATTCTTGATCAACCTTGAATCTTTCCAACTCTCTTCATTTGGATGATGCCTTGAAGGTAAACATGAATGACCACACAATCTTCTTCTTCAAGACATGCTTGCAATAAGCTCAACACTCACATGACCAATCTTTGGATAATTCCTTAATAGCACCTTGGTCAACTCATAAACTCCTTGAAACCAACACATGGACTTCAAGAAAAGCCTATGGACAAAACCTTTAAATATAACTCAAGGCAACCATTAGTCCATAGAGATTTTCGTCAATTACCAAAACGAAACATGAGGGCACCGCATGTTCTTTCATTGGTTATTTGAGCCGAAAAGCAAAAAAAGGCTCGCGCTATGTTCACACGCAAGTTTGATTGGTTATTTGTCATCTGGCATGCATGTGTCAAATGGCTAGCTCATTGTGTAAGTGCAAGAGAGCATGGATGCATTAAAAAACATTAGAAGGAAGGATGTCGTCCGGCCTTAGACTGAGGCCGAAAGATACTAGTGATTCGGTACAAGGTCCCAACAAGGACACTGCAACAAGCTACGATAGAGGTTCCGTGCAAGGTCGAAAAGACCATCCAACATCCAACTCCAGGTAGCAAGGCGAAGATGCCCAAGCTGGTAAAGTCAACGTTGATTAATGATGCAAGTCTTTTAACATACTAGCATGCATATACTTTATTCAAATATAAGCACAGAATAATACATCAGGACAACAACTGAATTATATATTAATCAACTAAACAGTATGGCACATCCATGACCGAGGAAGAATAACTGCAACATGGGGGAGGGTCCTAACGAACCAATGGTTCGCCACAGGAGGGGGGTCCGAGCGAACATATTCGTTCGCTCGGAAACAATCCCCACAGCGAACCTCTCAGCATAGGACCAAGGCCCAGCTTTAGCAACAAAAAAATTCCCAGCTTTTGTTGTGAGTAAAACAAAAGGCCTTAAACCTAGTACTTGGACTTGACTTTGAATAGCTAAACAAATAAATATAAATTGCCCTGAAATATATAATAAACTGCCATCAAGTTCAACATGGACTGATAAAAAAATGCCTTACAATGATATTTGCAAATGCAATGAAAATAGAAACAAAAGCAGCCGATGAAGGTGTGAAATAAACATAAGTTTGCCAAAATCTGAAACCGGCATCTATGAAACTAGTATTTTGTCCCTCATTTTAAAAAGTTAAAACAGCACAAAAAATGCCATGATGTGCAAAAAAACACAGGCACATCAAATTGACCAGGTATTGTACACCCCCAAAAAAATATATAAATTACCACATAATCTGGGATTATCATATATAACATACAGGTAGAACACAAAGAAAAATGCCATCATATATAAAATCATGCATAGCATATTTGAGTATTAGTTGTATGATGGCTAATACTCAAATATGCTATGCAAGCTAACATAAATTTGCCATGGTACACTAACAAGCTATAGAAAAAAGAGACAAATTATTTAAACTTGTCGTGGTTCTACAATTTGAGTTCCCATGTTCAACAAAGTTTTAAATTTTATGATGACAATGATTCAAAAATTTAGAATGATAAAAAGGCAAAAGGAAATTGCCAAAGATCAAGATAATAAAAATGTTGTAACGTTAAAAATAAAAATGCCATGATCCAAATATTAAAATTGCCATGCTTCTATATTTTCTTTGTCATAACAAAAAAAATAATAGCTAATGATCCAAACATTGAAATTGCTATGGTAAATAAAAATATTAAATTTACCATAATATTAAAAAACTGTCATTCTCTAAGTAGTAAAAAATGCCATGCTTTCATAACAAAAAATGCCATGCTCTTAATACTAAAAATGTCATGATTCTACGAAAAATGTCATACTCTTTATAATAAAAATGATATGCTATTTTAAACAAAGATTACATGCTTTCATAATAGAAAATGCCATTCTCTTAATACTAAAATTACCATACTTCTAAAAAATGACATGCTTTTCTTAAAAAAATGTTCTGCTCTTTATAATAAATATGCCATGCTCTTTATACTAAAAGTGTCATGCTTCTACAAAAGAAACATGACATGCTCCCAGGGATACAAAAAAATTGGCAACACACAAATCACACATTGCCAGGATATATTCTTCTAAAAGAAATCACAGGAATGTTGTTATGCAACTTGAGAAACATCCCAATTAAAAATTATCCATGGAAACTACAAAACAGCCAATTATGTTTATAGAAGGACATGACAACTTATTTTGGGGCAAAAAGGATTGTACCATGGCAACCTTTTCTGAGATTAGGGACACATGGGGGGAGTTGGGCACTTTATTCTCTGAAACTACCATGATCTAGAGCGAAAGAGTTCTTAAAAAAATGTAATGGCCATCTTTTGCCATTACCTAGAGCAAAACAGTTATAAGTTGACATATGTATCAATGAAAAAAAAAATCATGTTGAGTGCTTAAAACCTGAAATTCCACTGGCTGTAGCACAAAAAAAAAGATGATGTTAGTCAAAATCCATATTATCAACACATGGAAAAGTTTGCCATTTTGGTTCTTTGAAACTACCATGGTCTAGAGCAAGCAGATCTTTTTAAAAGTGCCATGGTGTTTTTGGGCATGACCTAGAGCAAAAACAGTTCTAAAAAATGCCATGTGTACCAATAGAAAAATGTCATGTTGAGTGCTTCGAACGTTAAAAATTCCAGTGGCTGTAGCACAATAATAAGTCTGCTAGTAGTCAAAATCCATATGTACCAATACATGGGGGAAGTTGGGAATTTGGTTTCTTTGAATCTACCATAGTCTAGAGCAAAAACAGTTTGTAAAAATGCCATTGTCTTTTTGTCCATGGCTTAGAGCAAAAACAGTTCGATAAAATGACATATGTATCAACAGAAAAATTGTCATGTTGAATGCTTGAACATGAGAAATTCCAGTGGCTGTAACACATAATAAGTCTGCTGTTAGTCAAAATCCATATGTATCAACACACTGGGAGGTTGGGCATTTTGGTTCTTGAAACTACCATGCCATGGTCTAGAGCAAAACAGTTCTTCAAAATGCCATGGTCTATTTGGCCATGACCTAGAGCAAAAATTGTTCTAAAATAATTTCATATGCATCAACAGAAAAATTCCATGTTGAGTGCTTGAAACATGAAATACCATGGCATCAGACGATAAATTGCCATGGCTAAAAATTGCCAAAAAATGCCATGGTAGTTTTGTTGATTAGGACAGATTCATTGTAGGTGCAAAAATGGAATTTTATACTGTGGTTACCATGGCCATGGGTAGCTTATTTGCCATTCGTCTATAGATCATGGCAAAAAACAGAAGAAGAAAAAAAAACTCTACTGTTGACATGGCAAAATGTATGTCCATTCTTAGAAATAGAGACACAAACAACACCGCCTATAGAGAACTTATTTTTTTGTCCATGGCAGTTCTATCAAAAAACAGTTCATGGGGGTCGTGAATCAGCACTACTACCTGCCATCTACCCTGCAGCCGCTGGACCTCGTTGCCATCTCCCCCAAATCGGCCCACCTGAGAGAGAGAGGAAGCTCGCCGGCGTCGAACCACCACTAGCTAACGAAGCCACGCAGGCATGAGCGATGACAGAAATGAAAATGGTTAGCAGTTGGGGTTGTACCTGATGGGCGTGCCGACGACGGCCAGGGAGAAGCCGCCTCGTCCCCGTCCTCACGGGGACTCGTCGTCGACCGTGACTGCCACTGCCATCGGGCGCCATCGCGGCGACCTCGTGAAGCTCTGCTGCAAGGAGCCAGGTGGGGCACGGGCGCGGAGAAGCCGCCTCGTCCCCGTCCTCGGGATGATTCGTCATCGAGCGCGGTGACCTCGCGAAGCTCTGCTGCGAGCAGAGCACATGACTGGCGCGGAAGCCGGGCGACACAAGCAGCTCAGTCTCCGGGCGCTCCAGCCGCCGGTCGTCGGGCGAGGAAGCCGGCGGTGTTGCACGCCGTGAATCCCCCTCTCAGGCCAACTCCAACTCCAAGGCACACCATTTCGTCCGTGCATGTTCATTCGGATCCTAATGGATAAAAATGCTGACCCAACATGCAGACTTTATTTTCCTCCGTTTTGTGTCCGACTGTTTCTGACCAAATTTGCTCGCGATTTGGGTCTCAAGCGGACGCAGACTGCACGGTTTCTTTTTCTTTTTTTTGAGAACGACTGCACGGTTTCTGGGCACTTCTCTTCCGGACGAGACTTGCCTGCTCCTCACGTGTGTGCCCATCCGTGCTCCCGCATATGTGGCATGATTTGATTGGAACAAAATAAGACCCGGCCCCACCTCCTTAAAATCAGGAGGGAAGATGATTAGATTAGAAAGAAAAAAGAAAAAAAGACAACCGTAGGATGAAGTGGGAGCACGAATGGGGGCATGGGAAGGGAGCAGGCAAGCCGGATCCTTCTCTTCCGTCTCTGTCTGCTGCTTGCCCGGCCCACTTGCCATCCACCTACCCATCCATCCTCTATCTTCTACCCGGTCCCCGGCCCACGCACCCAGCAGCTGCTGCCGACCTGCCATGCCACGGGAGACGAGGCAGCCATCGGGCAGAGCCCAGGCAGTGCCTCCACTGTGCTGGCCGCCGGTGCAGCGCCAGGGAACTTGCCGGCGAGCGCAAGGCACTGTGGGAGACGAGCGTCGGGATCTCCTCTGCCCACGCACTGCATGAGACGAGGCAGCTGCCAGCAGCCGTCCCTCGAGTCCGGCCCACCTAGCACGGTGCCGGTGTTGAGGTACTGGAACCCGGCGTGGAAGCCGATACGGCCCGGGTGCGCCAGCTCCACCAGGGCCGCTTCGCCAGTTCGGCAAGGCCGGCGGCGCGGCAAGGCGGGACTACGGCGCTGCGGCTCGGGAGCTCGGGGCTGCGGCGCTCGGAGCTACGTCGAGGCAGGGCGAGCGCGCGGGCAAGCGCGGCGAGTGCGGCGAGTAGCAGGGTGAGCAAGTAGGTGAGTGCGGCCGTGCGCGATGAGCGCGGCGAGCAAGCGTCCGAGCGCGGCGAGCAGCAGGGCGAGCGCGCGGGCGAGCGCGGCCAAGCACCGCCGCCGCCCTCTTCTTGCTCTCGGACTCCCTCGGCGGCTACATCGCCGATCCAATCGAAAAATGAAGATTAGATGAAGAAGAACCTAGCCATATGCTGGGCTGGGCCGCTTGCCCATCCAAACCAGGTGTGATGCCATTTCCAGTCCGCGCGGCTCACTGAAACATAACAAAGAGAAGCGGGCTTTCTCAAAAAAAAAAAAAAAAACAAAGAGAAGCGGGAAATACAATACGAAAAATTTGGAAAAAACAAAGAGATAAGCGTTCCCTTGTGATTAATGTTTACAAATATTTACCAAATAATTTCCCTGGGCAGATCCAGTGAACGTGAACCAGCTGCCAGCGAAGAGTTAACTATATGAAGACGATAAAATTTGGCAGGTAATTAATCGCCAGCTGCGGTGTGACCCATACCTCACATCGCGCCAGGTTCCCAGTTCTACAGCGCCGCGCGTTACTGGCACTCCCGTCATGCGATACACACACCCACATACAGGTAAGGCCGGGGCGTTCCTCCGCCAGGTCGAAATTTGAGGGGCCCGGTAGGTACAGTTTTAGCATTGGAAGCACAAGAGCAGCTAGCAAGGCCTCCATGTCCATGGACATCGATGTCAATGATGTCGCGGAAGAGGAGGTGTCGACGTGGGGAAAATGCCCGCAGATGTACCTCTCGTACGGCACCGCCACTCGCAACGACCGGCTCCCGATGCTGAAGGACGCCGTCGCCGCCGTGAAGTCGTTCACGGTGCTGTCCCCGCCGATGGGACTTGATTTTTTCGGGGTCTTCGACGGGATCTTGGGCGCCATGTACGCCAAGCACATGGGAGAGCGGCTGCACGTCGTCGTCGCTGAGAAGATTAAGCGGGACCTGCTCGCCCAGGCCCCGCGGGCTCAAAACGACGTCGAGGGCTGGTGGAAGACAGTCATCGTGGACGCTGTCCGCGTGGTGGACAAAGAGGTGCTCATCGGTGGCGGTAGTGGCATCGATGCTCCTGCGCGCGTCGGCCCCGGGGCTCTCGTCGTGCTGGTTCTCGAAGACTACTTCGTGCTCGCCAACCGCGGCGCTTCTAGGGCCGTGATCTACCGCGGCTATGAGGCCGTGCCGCTCACCCCCGAGCACGCGCCTATGGTAACGCTTCCACCTTGCTCTAATCTTTCTTCACCCAACACCGTCTCAGAAATTCAGATCTACGTTCCGTTATGTTTCAGTTCTCAAAGTTTTAAGCTACATATGAATGAATGAAATGGGGATATTTTAGGTTATGGCTGATCTCTTATTTATTTGGATTGTTCAAAGAGTTTTAAGCTACATATTATTATACAACTTGTACCCCTAAGCATGAAATTTGGACCCAAGAAACACCGAAAGTTCTAGGCATGAAAGAAGGGGATCAGCTAGCTAGTATAGTTATGTAATGTTCATTTTGTACAACCGGAATGCCTGGTGTGCTAGCACAAATCTACCGGTAGGTATCGTTTGGCTCTGTGTACACCTTTTGAATTGAACTAGGTCATGCAAGCTTCTGTTCTATGTGAGGGCACATGTGAGAGAGAAGGTATGCTTTGAAAGGCATTTATACCTATGTTTGTACTTGAACTAGCAGCTGCCAGACCCACACTTCTCCTAAGTAACAGTAAAAAAAATAAGAAATTTCTCCGAATTTTTGCCTCAAAGAACTGTATATATATAGATATATATGTGCTTAGCTGTGATTTGTTTTTCAGAAAGTAAAGTGCAAATATCCATGACTAATAAGCATATAATGTTCGGGATGCAGTTATTTACTTGTGTTTGTACTTGAACTAGGAGCTGTCAACTAGCAGCTGCCAGACCAACATTTCTCCTAACAGCTACTAGTTCAAGTACAACAGGAATGCATGCTGTTACAAATTGATCGATGTGATGCCGTCGCTCTTTCCGGCGTCTTCTCCTTTTACGGCTAGTTCTATCTTCTATGTGAGCAGGCCGGTAGAGGGTGGATGATGATCATAGCGTCAGACATTATGGATGCACTTTCTTCGGCAGGCATTATGCATGTTTTTAATAATATGGTTGTGTACATCTGAGGCAGAGGCCATATGGGTATATCGTCCTTTTCAAAAAGACAAGAAAATTGTGTGTCGATGCATGGCGTTGGCTGCTGCCCATAAGTAGCATTGCTCCTTCGTCCTCCTCACCATCCTCCATTATAATCATTTTTATCATATGATATATACCTGCAGTATATCATATTTTTATTTTTATCATATGATATATATTACATGTTCATGTCACACTTGTATATTTAATACAAATATGATAGATGACATATATAAGTCATTTGAGACAAAGATGTGGATATCAAATATATGTAATCAGTGCTTCAGTACAATGTTGGGGTATGAAAGATGCAATTGGGTCTCCAACACTAGCTTAAATTTAGTTTAAAGCACCTGAGTGCGTGCTTAACTTTGCTCCCAGGCATTAAACTCATTCTCACATCATACATACCATTATTGTTATGTTTTCATTATGCATATGATAGGTGTTGGTCTTACTCCAATTACTTCCAGGTGCTTATGTATTAGGATCCAACGGTTGAGGATTTGAGCTATTTAGCTTATTTTTTGAAATGGGTGTTCTTGTATAGTCACTTAGCCCCAAATTGTAATAGTTTATAGTCTATAGAAAATTGCACATGATTAATGTTTAATCTGCTAGTTAATTATGTACTTTGCTTGAGCTTATCTCGAGAGAAAAAACTTACATGGTCCATAATGTATTTATGCCCAGCCACAAAATGGAGGAGGTGATGTGGTTGGATCTACCAGCAGACTTGAAGCCATTATGCGTCGTCACGCTTTTCGTAAGTCTAACGTCTAAACTGCACATTTTTTTTTTTGGAAAAATAGTTGAACATGACTCTTAATTACTCTCTTGTTTTCTTGCTTCTTTGTGCCTGCAATTTGCGTAGTTTTCCTTTCACCTGTGACCTTTAAAGGTGCATCTCACATATATATATGTGTGTGTCTCAGTTCCCACATGAATTCAAGCTACATGACACCCGTACCCATGTGTTTAATTTCTAGTTTTCTACCATGCTTTATTTTAAACCTAGTTTTCTACCATACTAAAAAGACACACCTCCTAATATACAGGGAGCTCAAAGTCTAGAGCTACTGTCCGTAGGCTTGCTGTCCCGGATCCTGAGGTCGTCGCGGTGAAGCGGAAGCCAGGGGACAAGTTCCTGATCCTGGCCACCCGTGGGCTCTGGGACGTCGTCGCTCCAAGCGACGCGTGCGCCTTCATCGAGAGAAGATTGAGCGTGCCACGGATCATCAGGGAGTGGGACAAGAAGCCAACAAACAATAGCGGCCCTCCCTATGCGAAGGCACTTGCCAATGAGTTGGCCGCGCACGCGATCAGCAAGGGCACCAAGTGCAACGTGAACATCATCCTCATACTGCTCAAGAATTTTTGGGATCTTCCCTGAACTTCTAAGAAGTGATTTTGGTTTTCCATGCTTGTCGTCGTTCTTATCATCTTCCAGTTGTGGTATGGACACTTTGTTGTTGTCTTAATGATTGCTAAGGGGAGTTTCCAATAGGTTTGTTGAGATTTTTCTTGTAGCTATTTCAACATGGATCGTCGTTAAGACTACCTATGTCTTACTTTTTAAGAGATAATTTTCTATCCAAGAATTGAAGTATTCGGTTTTTAACTTTCTTGTGGTTCTGGACTGATATATCTTGAGCATTGAGAGGGGGGTGTTTCAGTTACTTAGTTACAGACCTAGAGTATGTTTACCAATACATGTTTACTTTAAGGCTCTGATTGGATCGTCGTTTCTAGCGCTTTTACACCTGTAAAATATACAAACCTTGATCGGCCATTTTGTTTCTCAGCTGGAAATCACGTGCGGCCGGTGAGATACACCTTATCTCTACGTACTTGCCTACATTGTGCCAAAATGATTTGTTCTATTGTTTGCAACAGCAAAACGAGCTCTCGAAGCATGTCAACGACGCCGGCGAGGCACTCAAGTACCCTCCAGGTGAAGAGTTGTACAACAAGCTTAAAGCTTTTGTTGAGGTATGACGTTTGGTAATTTGCTTTCCATACACGTTTTTGAGGTATGTCTCCTAACTTCATGATATGTCAATTTCATAGTGGAGCATGTCTTGGGCACGTGGCCTTGGTGCTCTGCTGCCGCTCCACTGATGTCGCCGTCCCTACTGCGTCGAGGTCGAGATCATCATCAAGTGGCACCCACCACCCAGCCGACGAATCAGTTGATGACAAGGGGGAGGAGGTGGATGAACAGACGCATGATCAGATTTTAATGACATAAATTAGTGCGGGATATAGAAAGTCTCATGACATTAGTGCGGGACATACAAACGTTTCATGTCACACATAAATGTGGGACATACAAGGATCACGTCATTGCTACCTCTTGAGCACTGCGTTGGTTTTTCCCTTGAAGAGGAAAGGATGATGCAGCAAAGCAGCGTAAGTATTTCCCTCAGTTTTTGAGAACCAAGGTATCAATCCAGTAGGAGGCTCCTCAAAAGTCCCACGCACCTACACAAACAAACAAGAACCTCGCAACCAACGCGATAAAGGGGTTGTCAATCCTTTCACGGTAACTTGCGAAAGTGAGATCGAGTAGAGATAATAAGATAAGATAAATATTTTCGGTATTTTTGTGATATAGATTGGAAAGTAAAAGATGCAAATAAAAGTAGATGAGAAACTTGTATGATAAAAGATAGACCCGGGGGCCATAGGTTTCACTAGTGTCTTCTCTCAAGATAGCATAAGTATTACGGTTGGTGAACAAATTACTGTCGAGCAATTGATAGAAAAGTGCATAGTTATGAGAGTATCTAGGCATGATCATGTATATAGGCATCACGTCCGCAACAAGTAGATCGATACGATTCTGCATCTACTACTATTACTCCACACATCGACCGACTCCTGCCTGCATCTAGAGTATTAAGTTCATAAGAACAGAGTAACACATTAAGAAAGATGACATGATGTAGAGGGATAAACTCAAGCAATATGATATAAACCCCATTTTTTTATCCTCGATGACAACAATACAATGCGTGCCTTGTTGCCCCTGCTATCACTGGGAAAGGACACCGCAAGATTGAACCCAAAGCTAAGCACATCTCCCATTGCAAGAAAGATCAATCTAGTAGGCCAAACCAAACTGATAATTTGAAGAGACTTGCAAAGATAACCAATCACACATAATAGAATTCAGAGGAGATTCAAATATTTCTCATAGATAAACTTGATCATAAACCCACAATTCATTGGATCTCGACAAACACACCGCAGAAAGAGTTACATCGAATAGATCTCCAAGAAGATCGAGGAGAACTTTGTATTGAGATTCAAAGAGAGAGAAAAAGCCATCTAGCTAATAACTATGGACCCGAAGGTCTGTGGTAAACTACTCACAACTCATCGGATAGGCCTTGGAGATGATGTAGAGGCCCTCCATGGTCGATTCCCCTTCCGGCGGAGTGCCGGCGAAGGCTCCAAGATGGGATCTCGCGGATACAGAAGGTTGCGGCGGTGGAAATAGTTTTTCGTGGTGCTCCTGGATGTTTTCAGGGTACGTGGATATATATAGGAGGAAGAAGTATGTCGGTTGAGCCACGAGGGGCCCACGAGGGTGGGGGCGCGCCGGGCACCCTCGTGGCCGCCTCGTTCGCTGCTTGACGTCCACTCCAAGTCTCCTGGATTACGTTTGTTCCAAAAAGATCACTCCCGGAGGTTTCATTCCGTTTGGAATCCATTTGATATTCCTTTTCTTCGAAATACTGAAATAGGAAAAAAACAGCAATTTGGGCTGGGCCTCCGGTTAGTAGGTTAGTCCCAAAAATGATATAAAAATGTAAAGTAAAGCCCATAAACATCCAAAACGGGTAATATAATAGCATGGAACAATCAAAAATTATAGATACATTGGAGACGTATCAAGCATCCCCAAGCTTAATTCCTGCTCGTCCTCGAGTAGGTAAATGATAAAAACAGAATTTTTGATGTGGAATGCTACCTAGCATAATTCTCAATGTAATTTTCTTTATTGTGGCATGAATGTTTAGATCCAAATGATTCAAAATAAAAATTCATATTGACATAATAAATAATAATACTTCAATCATACTAACAAGGCAATCATGTCTTCTCAAAATATCATCGCATTAGAAGGTTCATCCCTACAAAATCATATAGTTAGGCTATGTTTCATTTTCATTACAGAAAATACTCCCATCAAAAACAACCCCGGTTTTAGCCAAGCAATTGATTCATACTTTTTAACGCGCTTCAGCTTTTTTCAACTCTGACGCAATACATGAGCGTGAGCCATTGATATAGCACTATGGGTGGAATAGAATATGATGATGGAGGTAGTGTGGAGAAGACAAAAAAGAAGAAAGTCTCACATTGACGAGGATAATCAACGGGCTATGGAGATGCCCATCAGTTGATGTCAACATGAGAGTAGGGATTGCCATGCAACAGATGCACTAGAGCTATAAATGTATGAAAGCTCAACAAAAAGAAACTAGTGGGTGTGCATCCAACTTGCTTGCTCACGAAGACCTAGGCCATTTTGAGGAAGCCCATCGTTGGAATATGCAAGCCAAGTTCTATAATGAAAACTTTTCACTAGTATATGAAAGTGACAACATAAGAGACTCTCTATATAAAGAACATGGTGCTACTTTGAAGCATAAGTGTGGAAAAGGATAGTAACATTGCCCCCTTTTATTTTCTTTTTTTGGGGGGCCTTTTTTTGCCTTTCTTTTTTCTTTTTTTCTTTTTTTCTTTGGCCTTTCTTTTTTTTGGCCTTTTTTTGCCTTTCTTTTTTTATAAGGGACAATGCTCTAATAATAATGATCATCACACTTCTATTTATTTACAAATCATGAATTAAAACTCAAAACTAGAACAAGATATGACTCTATATGAATGCCTTCGGCGGTGTACCGGGATGAGCAATGAATCAAGAGTGACATGTATGAAAAATTATGCATGGTGGCTTTGCCACAAATACGATGTCAACTACATGATCATGCAAGGCAATATGACAATGATGAAACGTGTCATGATGAACGGAACGGTGGAAACTCGGAATGGCTATGGGAATGCCATAAAAGGTAGGTATGGTGGCTGTTTTGAGGAAGATATAAGGAGGTTTATGTGTGATAGAGCGTATCTCACGGGGTTTGGATGCCCCGATGAAGTTTGCACCAACTCTCAAGGTGAGAAAGAGCAATGCACGGTACCGAAGAGGCTAGCAATGATGGAAAGCTAAAAGTGCGTATAATCCATGGACTCGCATTTAGTCATAAAGAACTCATATACTTATTGCAAAAGTATTATTATCCCTCGAAGCAAAGTACTACTACACATGCTCCTAGGGAAAGGGTTGGTAGGAGTTAACCATCGCGCGATCCCGACCTCCACACATAAGGAAGGCAATCAAAAGAGCATCCCATGCAACAAATTTGTTACACAACTTTTACCATACGTGCATGCTACGGGACTTGCCAACTTCAACACAAGTATTCTTTAAATTCACAATTACCCAACTAGCATGACTCTAATATAACCACCTCTATATCTCAAAACAATTATCAAGCATCAAATTGATCATATCATCCAATTCACTTCCTATGATAGTTTTTATTATACCCAATTTGGATGCCCATCATTCTAGGACCAATTTTATAAACATAGAAAATACCATGCTGTTCTAAAAGACTATCAAAATAATATAAGTGAAGCATGAGAGATCAAACATTTCTGCAAAATCAAGCCAGCGCCGTGCTCTAAAAGATATAAGTGAAGCACTAGAGCAAAAACTATCTAGCTCAAAAGATATAAGTGAAGAACATAGAGTATTCTAATAAATTCCAAATCAAGTGGGTATCTCCCAAAAGGTGTGTACAGCAAGGATGATTGTGGTAATCTAAAAAGCAAAGACTAATATCGTACAAGACGCTCCAAGCAAAACACATATCATGTGGCGAATGAAAATAGAGCTCCAAATAAAGTTACCGATAGACGAAGACGAAAGAGGGGATGCCTTCCGGGGCATCCCCAAGATTAGGCTTTTGTTTGTCCTTGGATTATCTTGGGGTGCCATGGGCATCCCCAGGCTTAGGCTCTTGCCACCCCTTATTCCATAGTCCATCAAATCTTTACCCAAAACTTGAAAGCTTCACAACACAAAACTCAACTGGAAATCTCATAAACTCCATTAGCGCAAGAAAGAAAAAACACCACATAAGGTACTGTAGTGAACTCATTCTTTATTTATATTTGTGTTAAACCTACTGTATTACAACTTCTCTATGGTTCATACCCCCCGATACTAGCCATAGATGCATCAAAATAAGCAAACAACACACGAAAAACAGAATCTGTCAAAAACAGAACAGTCTGTAGCAATCTGTAACTTTCAAATACTTATGGAACTCTAAAACTCCTACCTAAGTAGGAAGTCCTGGGAAATTTGTCTATTGATCTACTGCAAAAAGAATCAACACAAAAGCACTTTTCTGTGATTTATTAAAATTATTCTCGTGCGCGCAAAAGTTTCTGTTTTTCAGCAGAATCAAATTAACTATCACCGTATCCTATAGGTTCTGCTTGGCACAAACACTAATTAAAACATAAAACCACATCTAAACAGAGGCTAGATGAAATATCTATTACTAAACAGAAGCAAAAGCAAGGAAATAAAATAAAATTGGGTTGCCTCCCAACAAGCGCTATCGTTTAACGCCCCTAGCTAGGCATTGATAATTTCGATGATGCTCATATGAAAGATAGCAATTGAAACACGAAGAGAGCATCATGTAGCATGTGAAAAACACATCTAAGTCTAACATACTTCCTATGCATAGGCATCTTGTAAGCAAACAAATTATCAAGGCAAGCAAAAACTAGCATATGCAAGGAAGAACAAAGAGATGCTAGCAATCTCAACATGAAAAGAGGTATAGTAACATGAAAATTTCTACAACCATATTTTCCTCTCTCATAATAATTACATGTAGGATCATAAGCAAATTCAACAAAATATCTATCACATAAAATATTTTCAACACGATCCACATGTATGCAAAGTTGACACTCTTCCAAAATAATGGGATTAACATTAACTAAAGTCATGACCTCTCCAAGCCCACTTTTATCAAAAATTTCATAAAATTGATCAAAATCCAAATATGTGGGATCTAAAGTTGACACTCTTCCAAACCCACTTTCAATAATATTGCAAACACTATTATCAATCTCATATTCATCATGGGGGTTAAATAAATTTTCAAGATCAAAAGAAGAATCACCCCAATCATGATCATTGCAACAAGTAGTAGACATAGCAAAACTAGCATCCCCAAGCTTAGAGTTTTGCATATTATTAGCACAATTGTCATGAAGAGAATTTATAGTAACATCATTGCAATCATGCTTTTCATTGAAGGAACTACCAAGTATGGGTGCAATAGCAACAATCTCATGTTCAACATAAGGAAGTATAGCAAATTCATCTTCATAAATATTGGCATCATGGCCACAAGAATAGCAAGCGTCATGTTCATCAAGGGATACTTCAATCAAATCGTCGGAATCATTATCTATAGATTCATGCATATCATTATTTTCTTCCAAAGCAACAGTCATTCTCTCAATAAATTCTTTGACATAGACATGATGAGCATAGTTTTCATAGCAATATTTAAGTATGTCAAAATTTCCAGATTCGTAGAGAGTAATATCATACTTTTCAATCAAAGAAGCAACTTCATAAGCACCCTTAAAAGCAACAAATTCTTCAATTTGTTTGATATCATAATAACTATAAACACCCTTTGCATAAGAAGATAAGATTTCATTTTCATTAAACTCACATAGGTAGGGAAGGTGTTTTTAGGGTTCTTAGAGCAACAAGTAAAATCATAAATTTCACAAAGATTCCAAGCATAACACAAGAATCTATTTATTTGATCCCATAAGAGTCTCCCCTTTTCAGACAAACGGTGACGCACAAAATGAGCATGCTCATCTAAAGATTTCCCATCAGCTAGGCTAGTTGGGGTTTCAGCATGATAACCCGCAAGTATACATGATCAATTGTAGCCTTTTTTGATAAGTAAGAGTGTCGAACCCAATGAGGAGCTAAAGGTAGAACAAATATTCCCTCAAGTTCTATCGACCACCGATACAACTCTACGCACGCTTGACGTTCGCTTTACGTAGAACAAGTATGAAACTAGAAGTACTTTGTAGGTGTTGTTGGATAGCTTTGCAAGATAATAACGAGCACGTAAATATAAACTAGGGGTTGTTTAGATAAAGAAGCAATAAAGTAAATATAATGAGTGTGGACAAGTGGTGGTAGGAGTTGTGAAATTTTCCCTAAGCAATTGACTACTTTACTAGACAGGTAATCACTATTGCAATTCTATTCGAGGGAGAGTCATAAGCTAACATACTTTCTCTTCTTGGATCATATGCACTTATGATTGGAACTCTAGCAAGCATCCGCAACTACTAAAGATCATTAAGGTAAAACCCAACCATAGCATTAAAGTATCAAGTCCCCTTTATCCGATACGCAAACAACCTACTTACTCGGGTTTGTGCTTCTGTCACTCACGCCACCCACCATAAGCAAATCATGAACATATTGCAAACCCTACAACGGGAATCCCTCACGCTTGCGCGACACGGAGGGCACAATAGGATAGCACCAATAATAAAACATGCAACTCAAACCAATCATAGCAATTCATCAATCACCGATAGGACAACGAAAATCTACTTAGACATCATAGGATGGCAACACATCATTGGATAATAATATGAAGCATAAAGCACCATGTTCAAGTAGAGGGTACAGCGGGTTGCGGGAGAGTGGACCACTGAATATAGATGGGGGAAGGTGATGGAGATATTGGTGAAGATGGCTAGGGGTGGAAACGGATCGGATGCGGATCGGATAGTGCTCTTACCACTTCCATTTCCATATTTTCAAAACGAATACGAATACGAATACGGATGTTATCGGATACGGATGCGGCTCGGATATTATTCGAATACGGATACGTATCGGTTATTTTCTTCATTCGGAACGGATACGAATAATATCAACATATTGCTTAAGTATATTAGTCGATAGCTGTGTGACCTGAAATAATCAACTTGTGACATACAATAAGTCAATGATAAATAGGTTTATGAATAAATACTATTGTAATGCATAATAATTTATAAGTTTAATCATATAAAGAGTAGAAATTGACCACTTATTTGGCTTTTATGTTGGATAATTGGAATATTGGGTCCAAAATTTTGAAAAGTACCTCTCATAATATTATTCGGATACGGATATATCCACTTCCATATCCATATCTGTGTTAAAATCTCCTACCATATTTTATTTTTTATTTGTTTAATAAATTCGGATACGGATAATTTCCATTTCCATTTTGGTTCGGATGCGGATGTTTCGGATACGAATAGGCATTTTCTCGAATACGAATATCGGATATTTCGGATTATCCGCTACCACTTTCCACCCCTAAAGATGGCGGAGGTGTTGGTGTAGATCGCGATGATGATGATGGCCCCCGTCAGCGCTCCGGCGCCACCGGAACCGAGGGGGAGAGAGCCCCCCTTCTTCTTCTTATTCCTTGACCTCCTCCCTAGATGGGAGAAGGGTTTCCCCCTCTTGTCCTTGGCTCCCATGGTGTGGGAGGGGCGAGAGCCCCTCCGAGATTGGATCTATCTCTCTGTCTCTCTCTGTTTCTGTGTTCCCAGATTCTTCCCTTTCATCATTTCTTTTATATCCGGAGATCCGTAACTCCGATTGGGTTGAATCTTTCGCCTAGATTTTTATCATAAAATTAGCTTTCTTGCGGCAAAATAAGAGCGCCAACCGCCATACAGGGTGCCCACGAGGGTCCAGGGCGCGCTTGCCTCCTTGGGGCATTCCCCCCTGCCTCGTGGCCCCCTCGGGAACTGTCTCGCATTGATTCTTCCTCCCAAAAATTACAAATATTCCAAAGTAATTCTCCGTCCGTTTTTATCCCGTTTGGACTCCGTTTGATATTGGGTTTCTGTGAAACATAAAACATGCAACAAATAGGAACTGACACTGGGCATTGGATCAATATGTTAGTCCCGAAAATAGTATAAAAAGTTGCCAAAAGTATATGAAAGTTGAATAATATTGGCATGGAACAATCAAAAATTATAGATATGACGGAGACGTATCAGCATCCCCAAGCTTAATTCGTGCTCGTCCTCAAGTAGGTAAATGATAAAAAATATAATTTTTATTGTGGAATGCTACCTAGCATAATCTTGATCATATGTCTAATAATGGCATGAATATTAAGACATGAGTGATTCAAAGCAATAGTCTATCATTTGACATAAAAATAATAATACTTCAAGCGTACTAATAAAGCAATCATGTCTTTTCAAAACAACATGGCCAAAGAAAGTTGGCCCTACAAAATCATATAGTCTGGTTGTTGCTCTATCTTCATCACACAAAGTATTTAATTATGCACAACCCCGATGATAAGCCAAGCAATTGTTTCATACTTTAGTAATCTCAAACTTTTTCAACTTTCACGCAATACATGAGCGTGAGCCATGGACATAGCACTATATGTGGAATAGAATGGTGGTTGTGGAGAAGACAAAAAGGAGAAGATAGTCTCACATCAACTAGGCGTATGAACGGGCAATGGAGATGCCCATCAACAGATATCAATGTGAGTGAGTAGGGATTGCAATGCAACGAATGCACTAGAGCTATAAGTGTTTGAAAGCTCAAACTGAAAACTAAGTGGGTGTGCATCCAACTTGCTTGTTCATGAAGACCTCGGGCATTTGAGGAAGCCCATCATCGGAATATATAAGCCAAGTTCTATAATGGAAATTCCCACTAGTATATGAAAGTGATAACTCGAGAGACTCTCTATATGAAGAACATGGTACTATTTTGAAGCACACGTGTGGTAAAAGGATAGTAACATTGCCCCTTCTCTCTTTTTCTCTCATTTTTTATTTTCTCATTTTTTATTTTATTTTTATTTTTTTGGGTGGGCTTCTTTGGCCTCTTTTTTTTGTTTGGTCTTCTTTGGCCTCTTTTATTTTTCATAAAGTCCGGAGTCTCATCCCGACTTGTGGGGGAATCATAGTCTCCATCATCCTTTCCTCACTGGGGCAATGCTCTAAAATGATGATCATCACACTTTTATTTACTTACAACTCAATATTACAACTCGATATCTAGAACAAAGATATGACTCTATATGAATGCCTTCGGCGGTGTACCGGGATGTGCAATGATCTAGCATAGCAATGACATCAAAAAACAGACAAGCCATGAAAACATCACGCTAGCTATCTTACGATCATGCAAAGACATATGCCAATGAATGCTCAAGTCATGTATATGATGATGATGGAAGTTGCATGGCAATATATCTCGGAATAGCTATGGAAATGCCATGATAGGTAGGTATGGTGGCTGTTTTGAGGAAGATATAAGGAGGCTTATGTGTGATAGAGCATATCGTATCACGGGGTTGGATGCACCAGTGAAGTTTGCACCAACTCTCGAGGTGAGAAAGGGCAATGCACGGTACCGAAGAGGCTAGCAATGATGGAAGGGTGAGAGTGTGTATAATCCATGGACTCAACATTAGTCATAAAGAACTCATATACTTATTGCAAAAATCTACAAGCCATTGAAAACAAAGTACTACGTGCATGCTCCTAGGGGGATAGATTGGTAGGAAAAGACCATCGCTCGTCCCCAACCGCCACTCGTAAGGAAGACAATCAATAAATAAAATTGTGCTCCAACTTCATCACAAAGCGGTTCACCATACATGCATGCTTCGGGAATCACAAATCTCAACACAAGCATTTCTACTAATCCACAGTCACCCACTAGCATGACTCTAATATCACCACCTTTATATCGCAAAACTATTGCAAGGAATCAGACATATCATATTCAGCGATCTACCAGTTTATGTAGGATTTTATGACTAACCATGTGAATGACCAATTCCTGTCATCTCTTTAAATAGATATAAGTGAAGTAAGGGAGTTTAATTCTTTCTACAAAAGATATGCCCACGCTCTAACAAATATAAGTGAAGCAAAAGAGCATTCTACAAATGGCGGTTTTCTATGTGAAGAGAAACAGGCAATCCAAACTTCAAATGCTATAGGTGAAGCACATGATGTTGGGGAACATAGTAATTTCAAAAAAAATCCTACGCACACGCAAGATCATGGTGATGCATAGCAACGAGAGGGGAGAGTGTGTCCACGTACCCTCGTAGACCGTAAGCGGAAGCGTTATGACAACGCGGTTGATGTAGTCGTACGTCTTCACGATCCGACCGATCCAAGTACCGAACGTACGGCACCTCCGAGTTCAGCACACGTTCAGCTCGATGACGATCCTCGGACTCTGATCCGGCAAAGTGTCGGGGATGAGTTCCGTCAGCACGACGGTGTGGTGACGATGATGATGTTCTACCGACGCAGGGCTTTGCCTAAACACCGCAACAATATGACCAAGGTGGAATATGGTGGAGGGGGGCACCGCACACGGCTAAGGAACGATCACGAAGATCAACTTGTGTGTCATGGGGTGCCCCCCTGCCCCTGTATATAAAGGAGCAAGGGGGAGGGGGCAGCCGGCCAAGGGATGGCGCGCCAGGGAGGAGTCCTACTCCCACCGGGAGTAGGACTCCCTCCTTTCCTAGTCCAACTAGGAGAGGGGAAGGAAGGGAAGGAGAAGGAGAAGGAAGGAGAGGGAGGAAAAGGAGGAAAGGGGGGCCGGCCCCCTAGTCCAATTTGGTTTGGGCTAGGGGAGCTGCGCGCCCTGCCTCCTCTCTTCAACCACTTGGCCCATGAGGCCCATTACTTCTTCCTCGTATTCCCGTAACTTCCCGGTACCCCCGAAAATATCTGAATCACTCGGAACCCTTCCGATGTCCGAATATAGTCATCCAATATATCGGTCTTTACGTCTCGACCATTTCAAGACTCCTCGTCATGTCCCCGATCTCATCAGGGACTCCGAACTCCTTCGGTACATCAAAACTCATAAACTCATAATATAACTGTAATTGTAACGTTAAGCGTGCGGACCCTATGGGTTCGAGAACTATGTAGACATGACCTAGAACTGTTTCTGGTCAATAACCAATAGCGGAACCTGGATGCTCATATTGGCTCCTACATATTCTACGAAGATCTTTATCGGTGAAACCGCATAACAACATACATTGTTCCCTTTGTCATCGGTATGTTACTTGCCCGAGATCGATCGTCAGTATCTCAATACCTAGTTCAATCTTGTTACCGGCAAGTCTCTTTACTCGTTATGTAATGCATCATTCCATAACTAACTCATTAGCTACATTGCTTGCAAGGCTTATAGTGATGTGCATTACCGAGAGGGCCCAGAGATACCTCTCCGACAATCGGAGTGACAAAACCTAATCTCGAAATACGCCAACCCAACATGTATCTTTGGAGACACCTGTAGTACTCCTTTATAATCACCCAGTTACGTTGTGACGTTTGGTAGCACCCAAAGTGTTCCTCCGATAAACGGGAGTTGCATAATCTCATAGTTACAGGAACATGTATAAGTCATGAAGAAAGCAATAGCAACATACTAAACGATCAAGTGCTAGGCTAACGGAATGGGTCATGTCATTCACATCATTCTCCTAATGATGTGATCCCGTTAATCAAATGACAACACATGTCTATGGTTAGGAAACATAACCATCTTTGATTAATGAGCTAGTCAAGTAGAGGCATACTAGTGACGTTATGTTTGTCTATGTATTCACACATGTATCATGTTTCCGGTTAATACAATTCTAGCATGAATAATAAACATTTATCATGACATAAGGAAATAAATAATAACTTTATTATTGCCTCTAGGGCATATTTCCTTCAGTCTCCCACTTGCACTAGAGTCAATAATCTAGTTCACATCGCCATGTGATTTAACACCAATATTCATATCTGTATATGATTAACACCCATAGTTCACATCAATATGTGACCAACACCCAAAGGGTTACTAGAGTCAATAATCTAGTTCACATCGCTATGTGATTAATACCCAAAAGAATACTAAGGTGTGATCATGTTTTGCTCGTGAGAGAAGCTTAGTTAACGGGTCTGTCACATTCAGAGCCGTATGTATTTTGCAAATATTCTATGTCTACAATGCTCTGCACGGAGCTACTCTAGCTAATTGCTCCCACTTTCAATATGCATCCAGATTGAGACTTAGAGTCATCTGGATCGGTGTAAAAGCTTGCACCGATTTAACTCTTTACGACGGGCTCTTTTATCACCTCCATAATCGAGAAATATTTCCTTAGTCCTCACTAAGGATATTCTTGACCAATGTCCAGTGATCTACTCCTAGATCACTATTGTACTCCCTTGCCAAACCAGGGCAGAGTATACAATAGGTCTGGTCTTTAGCGTGGCATACTTTTATAGAACCTATGACTGATGCATATGGAATGACTTTCATTCTTTTTCTATTTTCTGCCATGGTCGGGATTTGAGTCTTACTCAATTTCATACCTTTGCAACACATGCAAGAACTCTTTCTTTGACTGTTCCATTTTGAACTACTTCAAAATCTTGTCAAGGTATGTACTCATTGAAAATCTTATCAAGCGTCTTGATCTATCTCAATAGATCTTGATGCTCAATATGTAAGTAGCTTTTACTGAGGTCTTTCTTTGAAAAACTCCTTCAAAACACTCCTTTATGCTTTGCAGAATAATTCTACATTATTTCCGATCAACAATATGTCATTCACATATACTTATCAGAAATGCTGTAGTGCTCCCACTCACTTTCTTGTAAATACAGGCTTCACCGCAAGTCTGTATAAAACTATATGCTTTGATCAACTTATCAAAGCATATATTCCAACTCCGAGATGCTTGCACCAGTCCATAGATGGATAGCTGGAGCTTTCATATTTTGTTAGCACCTTTAGGATTGACAAAACCTTCTGGTTGCATCATATACAACTCTTCTTTAAGAAAACCATTAAGGAATGCAGTTTTGACATCCATTTGCCAGATTTCATAAATTGTGGCAATTGCTAACATGATTTGGACAGACTTAAGCATCGCTACACTTGAGAAAATCTCACTGTAGTCAACACCTTGAAATTGTCAAAAACCTTTTTGCGACAAGTCGAGCTTTGTAGATAGTAACACTACTATCAACGTCTGTCTTCCTCTTGAAGATCCATTTATTTTTCTATGGTTTGCCGATCATCGGGCAAGTCCATCAAAGTCCACACTTTGTTCTCATACATGGATCCTATCTCAGATTTCATGGCCTCCAGCCATTTTGCGGAATCTAGGCTCATCATCGCTTCCTCATAGTTTGTAGGTTTATCATGGTCTAGTAACATGACTTTCAGAACAGGATTACCATACCACTCTGGTGCGGACCGTACTCTGGAAGACCTACGAGGTTCTGTAGTAACTTGATCATAAGTTTCATGATCATCATCATTAGCTTCCTCACTAATTGGTGTAGGAATCACTGGAACTGATTTCAGTGATGAACTATTTTCCAATTCGGGAGCAGGTACAGTTACCTCATCAAGTTCGACTTTCCTCCCACTCACTTCTTTCGAGAGAAACTCCTTCTCTAGAAAGGATCCATTTTTAGCAACAAATATCTTGCCTTCGGATCTGTGATAGAAGGTGTACCCAACAGTTTCCTTTGGGTATTCTATGAAGACGCACTTCTCCAATTTGGGTTTGAGCTTATCAGGATGAAACTTTTTCACATAAGCATCACAGCCCCAAACTTTAAGAAACGACAACTTGGGTTTCTTGCTAAACCATAGTTCATATGGTGTCGTCTCAACGGATTTTAGATGGTGCCCTTTTAACGTGAATGCAGCTGTCTCTAATGCATAACCCCAAAACAATAGTGGTAAATCAGTAAGAGACATCATAGATCGCACCATATCCAATAAAGTGCGGTTATGACGTTCGGACACACCATAATGTTGTGGTGTTCCAGGTGGCGTGAGCCGTGAAACTATTCCACATTTGTTTTAATTGAAGACCAAACTCATAACTCAAATATTCGTCTCCGCGATCAGATCACAGAAACTTTATTTTCTTGTTACGATGATTTTTCCACTTCACTCTGAAATTCTTTGAACCTTTCAACTATTTCAGACTTATGTTTCATCAAGTAGATATACCCATATCTGCTCAAATCATCTTGTGAAGGTCAGAAAATAACGATACTTGCCACGAGCATCAACACTCATTGGATCGCATACATCGGTATGTATTATTTCCAATAAGTCAGTAGCTTGTTCCATTGTTCCGGAGTACGGAATTTTAGTCATCTTGCCCAAAAGGCATGGTTCGCAAGCATCAAATGATTCATAACCAAGTGATTCCAAAAATCCATCTTTATGGAGTTTCTTTATGCGCTTTACACCGATATGACCCAAACGGCAGTGCCACAAATAAGTTGCACTATCATTATTAACTTTGCGTCTTTTGGCATCAATATTATGAATATGTGCATTACTACGATCGAGATCCAACAAACTATTTTTATTGGGTGTATAACCATCGAAGGTCTTATTCATGTAAATAGAATAACAATTATTCTTTAACTTCAAATGAATAACCGTATCGCAATAAACATGATCTTATCATATTTATGCTCAACGCAAACACCAAATAACATTTATTTAGTTTTAACACTAATCTCGAAAATATAGGGAGTGTGTGATGATGATCATATCAATCTTGGAACTACTTCCAACACTCATCGTCACTTCCCCTTCAACTAGTCTCTGTTTATTCTGTAACTCCTTTTCGAGTTACTAATCTTAGCAACCGAACAAGTATCAAATACTCAAGGGCTACTATAAACACTAGTAAGGCACACATCAATAACCTGTATATCAAATATACCTTTGTTCACTTTGCCATCCTTCTTATCCACCAAATATTCAGGGCATTTCCGCTTCCAGTGACCATTTCCTTTGCAGTGTAAGCACTCAGTTTCAGGCTTTGGTCCAGCTTTGGTCTTCTTCATGGGAGTGACAACTTGTTTGCCATTCTACTTGAAGTTTCCCTTTCTTTCCCTTTGCCCTTTTCTTGAAACTAGTGGTCTTGTCAATCATCAACACTTGATGCTCTTTCTTGATTTCTACCTTCATCGATTTCAACATCACGAAGAGCTCGGGAATCGTTTTCGTCATCCCTTGCATACTATAGTTCATCACGAAGTTCTAGTAACTTAGTGATGATGACTAGAGAATTCTGTCAATCACTATCTTATCTGGAAGATTAACTCCCACTTGATTTAAGTGATTGAAGTACCCAGACAATCTGAGCACATGCTCACTAGTTGAGCGATTCTCCTCCATCTTTTAGCTATAGAACTTGTTGGAGACTTCATATCTCTCAACTCAGGTATTTGCTTGAAATATTAACTTCAATTCCTGGAACATCTCATATGGTCCATGACGTTCAAAACATCTTTGAAGCCCCGATTCTAAGCCGTTAAGCATGGTGCACTAAACTATCAAGTAGTCATCATATTGAGCTAGCCAAACGTTCATAACGTCTGCATCTGCTCCTGCAATAGGTTTGTCACCTAGCGGTGCATCAAGGACATAATTCTTCTGTGCAGAAATGAGGATAAACCTCAGATCACGGATCCAATCCGCATCATTGCTACTAACATCTTTCAACATAATTTTCTCTAGGAACATATCAAAATAAACATATGAAAGCAACAACGCAAGCTATTGATCTACAACATAATTTGCAAAATACTACCAGGACTAAGTTCATGATAAATTTAAGTTCAATTAATCATATTACTTAAGAACTCCCACTTAGATAGACATCCCTCTAATCCTCTAAGTGATTACGTGATCCATATCAACTACACCATGTCCGATCGTCACGTGAGATGGAGTAGTTTCAACGGTGAACATCAATATGTTGATCATATCTACTATATGATTCACGCTCGACCTTTCGGTCTCCGTGTTCCGAGGCCATATGTGTTATATGCTAGGGTCGTCAAGTTTAACCTGAGTATTCCGCGTGTGCAACTGTTTTGCACCCGTTGTATTTGAACGTAGAGCCTATCACACCCGATCATCATGTGGTGTCTCAGCACAAAGAACTTTCACAATGGTGCATACTCAGGGAGAACACTTCTTGATAATTAGTGAGAGATCATCTTAAAATGCTACCGTCAAACTAAGCAAAATAAGATGTATAAAAGATAAACATCATATGCAATCAAAATATGTGACATGATATGGCCATGATCATCTTGCGCCTTTGATCTCCATCTCCAAGGTACTGTCATGATCTCTATCATCACCGGCACGACACCATGATCTTCATCATCTTGATCTATATCAATGTGTCGTCACATGGTCGTCTCGCCAACTATTGCTCTTGCAACTATTGCTATCGTATAGCAATAAAGTAAAGCAATTATGGCACTTGCATCTTATGCAACAAAGAGACAACCATAGGGCTTCTGCCAGTTGCCGATAACTTCAAAAAAACATGATCATCTCATACAACAACTTATATCTCATCACGTCTTGACCATATCACATCATAACATGCCCTGCCAAAACAAGTTAGACGTCCTCTACTTTGTTGTTGCAAGTTTTACGTGGCTGCTACGGGCTGAGCAAGAACTGTTCTTACCTACGCATCAAAACCACAACGATAGTTCATCAAGTTGGTGCTGTTTTAACCTTCGCAAGGACTGGGCGTAGCCATACTCGGTTCAACTAAAGTTGGAGAAATTGACACCCGCTAGTCACCTGTGTGCAAAGCACGGCGATAAAACCAGTCTCGCGTAAGCGTACGCGTAATGTCGGTCCGGGCCGCTTCATCCAACAATACCTCCGAACCAAAGTATGACATGCTGGTAAGCAGTATGACTTGTATCGCCCACAACTCACTTGTGTTCTACTCGTGCATATAACATCAACGCATAAAACCTAGGCTCGGATGCCACTGTTGGGGAACGTAGTAATTTCAAAAAATTTCCTATGCACACGCAAGATCATGGTGATGCATAGCAACGAGAGGGGAGAGTGTGTCCACGTACCCTCGTAGACCGTAAGCGGAAGCGTTATGACAACGCGGTTGATGTAGTCGTACGTCTTCACGATCCGACCGATCCAAGTACCGAACATACGGCACCTCCGAGTTCAGCACACGTTCAGCTCGATGACGATCCCCGGACTCCGATCCAGCAAAGTGTCGGGGATGAGTTATGTCAGCACGACGGCGTGGTGACGATGATGATGTTCTACCGACGCAGGCCTTCACCTAAACACCGCAACAATATGACCGAGGTGGAATATGGTGGAGGGAGGCACCGCACACGGCTAAGGAAAGATCACGAAGATCAACTTGTGTGTCATGGGGTGCCCCCCTGCCCCCGTATATAAAGGAGCAAGGGGGAGGGGGGGCCGGCCAAGGGAGGGCGTGCCAGGGAGGAGTCCTAGTCCCAAGTAGGACTCCCTCCTTTCCTAGTCCAACTAGAAGAGGGGAAGGAAGGGAAGGAGAAGGAGAAGGAAGGAGAGGGAGGAAAAGGAGGAAAGGGGGGCCGGCCCCCTAGTCCAATTCGGTTTGGGCCAGGGGGGCTGCGCGCCCTGCCTCCTCTCTTCCACCACTTGGCCCATGAGGCCCATTACTTCTTCCTCGTATTCCCGTAACTCCCCGGTACCCCCGAAAATACCCGAATCACTCAGAACCCTTCCGATGTCCGAATATAGTCGTCCAATATATCGATCTTTACGTCTCAACCATTTCGAGACTCCTCGTCATGTCCCCGATCTCATCCGGGACTCCGAACTCCTTCGGTACATCAAAACTCATAAACTCATAACATAACTATCATTGTAACGTTAAGCGTGCGGACCCTACGGGTTCGAGAACTATGTAGACATGACCTCGAACTGTTTCCGGTCAATAACCAATAGCGGAACCTGGATGCTCATATTGGCTCCTACATATTCTACGAAGATCTTTATCGGTCAAACCGCATAACAACATACGTTGTTCCCTTTGTCATCGGTATGTTACTTGCCCGAGATACGATCGTCGGTATCTCAATACCTAGTTCAATCTCGTTACCGGCAAGTCTCTTTACTCGTTATGTAATGCATCATTCCGTAACTAACTCATTAGCTACATTGCTTGCAAGGCTTATAGTGATGTGCATTACCGAGAGGGCCCAGAGATACCTCTCCGACAATCGGAGTGACAAAACCTAATCTCGAAATACGCCAACCCAACATGTACCTTTGGAGACACCTGTAGTACTCCCTTATAATCACCCAGTTACGTTGTGACGTTTGGTAGCACCCAAAGTGTTCCTCCGGTAAACGGGAGTTGCATAATCTCATAGTTACAGGAACATGTATAAGTCATGAAGAAAGCAATAGCAACATACTAAACGATCAAGTGCTAGGCTAACGGAATGGGTCATGTCAATCACATCATTCTCCTAATGATGTGATCCTGTTAATCAAATGACAACACATGTCTATGGTTAGGAAACATAACCATCTTTGATTAATGAGCTAGTCAAGTAGAGGCATACTAGTGACGTTATGTTTGTCTATGTATTCACACATGTATCATGTTTCCGGTTAATACAATTCTAGCATGAATAATAAACATTTATCATGAAATAAGGAAATAAATAATAACTTTATTATTGCCTCTAGGGCATATTTCCTTCACATGAAGCATTCTATAAAGCCACACTCAAAAGATTTAAGTGAAGTGCAATGAGCATTCTATAAATCAACCAAGGACTATCTCATACCAGCATGGTGCATAAAAGAAAAGTAAAAACTAAATGCAAAAGACGCTCCAAGACTTGCACATATCGCATGAACGAAACGAATACAAAAACATATCGATATTTGTTGAAGAAAGAGGGGATGCCTTCCGGGGCATCCCCAAGCTAAGACGCTTGAGTCTCCTTGAATATTTACTTGGGGTGCCTTGGGAATCCCCAAGATTGAGCGCTTGCCTCTCTCCCTTTTCCTCATATCGAGACCTCCTCGATCAAACACTTCATCCACACAAAACTTCAACAGAAAACTCGGTAAGATCCGTTAGTATAATAAAGCAAATCACTACTCTAAGTACTGTAGAAAACCAATTCATATTTTGTTTTTTCATTGTGTCTACTGTAATATAGTTTTTCCATGGCTTAATCCACTGATAGAAATTGATAGTTTCATCAAAACAAGCAAACTATGCATCAAAAACAGAATCTGTCAAAAACAGAACAGTCTGTAGCAATATGAACATTCACCATACTTCTGCTAGCCCAAACATTATACCAAAATTAGGAAACATAAACAATTTTTACAGCAAGACAGTGCAAAAAGAATCAGAACCATTTGACGTTCCAGCGAAAAATGTAAAATCACGCACTACAGCCAAAGTTTCTGTCCTGCACCGTACAAACCAACAAGCATTGTAAACATCCTAAAGGCAAACCTTGGCACATTATTTTTATAATACAATGGAATTGTACAAGGGGATAATTATTTTTAATGAAAAGTTTCTGTAATCAAGATTCACAAAGTTTCCGTGAGCATGAACAAAGTTCAAGGAGCTCTCCCACTTCAACAATGCTTGTCTCTCTCACTTTCACTTTCCTTTTTGAAAAGTTTTGGGTTCCCCCCTTTATTTTTTTTGTTTTTAGATTATTTGAAAGCACTCAACAGAAATAAATGACTCTCTAAAACTTCCGGGTTGTCTCCCTGGCAGCGCTTTCTTCAAAGCCGGTAAGCTAGGCATATAGTGCTCAAGTAATGAATCCACCCGGATCCCAAGGTATATCAAAGCCAATTTTAATTAACAATGATTTGTGATTTAATAGTGAGCACAAAGTAACATATATCATGCAACAAAAAAGTCTAACTCTCTTCCTATGCATCGGCATGTCATAAAACAACAATTCATGCACACCAAGTAAAGGCCAATGCATAGTATAAGCGGTTTCTTGCAATTTTATCATATTGGAAACATAGAGAGGTGGAGATATAGTTCCTCTCTCATAATAATTGCAAGTAGGAGCAGCAAGCACATGCATATCACATTCATCAAAATTATCATGTGCAACGTTAAAAGGCAACCCATCAATGTAATCCTTAGTAAGCACAAACTTCTCCGATATAGTGTAGTTTGGAGAATTCAAAAAGATAATAGGACTATCATGTGTGGGTGTGCAATAGCAACAATTTCATGTTTAACATAAGGAACTATAGCAAGTTCATCTCCATAAGCATAATTCATATTGGCATCTTGGCCGCAAGCATAGCAAGCATCATTGAAAGTGCAGCTATCCCTAGGTGGTTTTGGTAATTCCTAACAACATATAGCTCACTAAGCTAATGCTATTTCAAGATAAATATTTCAGGAAAGCTCAATGATTGGCATGGCATGGATGAGAAAAGTGGACCCCTCAAAATTCTAAGGACAAAAGGATTGGATCAAGCTCAAAGCTCAAGACTCTACATTTTATATTTTAGTGATCCAAGATCACATTGAGTCTATAGGAAAAGCCAATACTATCAAGGAGGGATGAGGTGTTGCTTAATGGCTTGCTTGATCAAAGTTCTTAGTGATATGCTCCAAAGCCGTCAACTACTTTCTCACATCCACATATGACCTAAACCAAAAGTCTCACTCGGCCCTACCGATTCTTTCTATCAGGCGCCACTGAGTTCAGATGTCTTAGCCATTGCCACAAATCCTAGGCAAATCGGTCTCACCGATAGGGATCTCGGTCTCACCGAGATGGGATTGTAATCTCTCTGTTTCCCTTCATAACGTTTCAGTACCACCGAGATGAGCGATCGGTCCCACTGAGATTGCAATGTAAACTCCTATCTCCCTTTCGTAACATTTTGGTCTCACCGAAATGAGTGAACCGGTCCCATCGAGTTTACCTGACCAACTCTCTGGTTAGCTTATTACCAAAATCGGTCCCACCGAGTTTGTGTAATCGGTCTCATCGAGATTACGTTATGCCCTAACCCTAACCATATCGGTCCTACTGAGTTGCATGTCGGTCCCACCAAAAATCCTAACGGTAACTAGATTTGTTGAATTGGTCCGACCGAGTTTCTCAATTTGGTCCCACCGAGATTGGCAAGTTGTGTGTAACGGTTAGATTTTGTGTGGAGGCTATATATACCCCTCCATCTCCTCTTCATTCGTGGAGAGAGCCATCAGAATGAACCTACACTTCCATCTTACATTTGTGGAGAGAGAACCACCTACTCATGTGTTGAGACCAAGATATTCCATTCCTACCATATGAATCTTGATCTCTAGCCTTCCCCAAGTTGCTTTCCACTCAAATCTTCTTTCCACCAAATACAAATCCTGTGAGAGAGAGTTGAGTGTTGGGGAGACTATCATTTGAAGCACAAGAGCAAGGAGTTCATCACCAACACACCATTTGTTACTTCTTGGAGAGTTCATCACCAAGATTGTGGAGTTGAACCAAGGAGTTTGTAAGGGCAAGGAGATCGCCTACTTCGTGAAGATTTACCGCTAGTGAGGCAAGTCCTTCGTGGGCGACGGCCATGGTGGGATAGACAAGGTTGCTTCTTCGTGGACCCTTCGCGGGTGGAGCCCTCCGTGGACTCGCGCAGCCATTACCCTTCGTGGGTTGAAGTCTCCATCAACATGGATGTACGATAGCACCATCTATCGGAACCACGACAAAAACATCCGTGTCTCCAATTGTGTTTGAATTCTCCAAACCCTTCCCTTTACATTCTTGCAAGTTGCATGCTTTACTTTCCGCTACTCATATACTCTTTGCATGCTTGCTTGAATTGTGTTAAGATTGCTTGACTTGTGCTAAGTTAGCTAAAATCTGCCAGAGACTAAAATTGGGAAAAGGATAAGATTTTATTTGGTCAAGTAGTCTAATCACCCCCCTCTAGACATACTTTCGATCCTACAAGTGGTATCAGAGCTTTGGTCTCCATTTGCTTTGATTTCCATAGCTTTTGGTAGTCATAGCCTTGGTTTCACAACCTAGGAGAGTATGGCGTCTAGCGAGGGAAACTATCACCGTAGAGGTCCTTACTTTGATGGTACTAATTTTGCTAGTTGGAAGCATAAGATTAAAATGCATATTCTTGGACATAACCCCGCCGTTTGGGCTATTGTGTGCATTGGCTTGCAAGGTGAATTCTTTGATGGGAGAGAACCGAACCGTGAAGCTACCGCGTAAGAGTTGAAGATGCTGCAATACAACGCTCAAGCTTGCGACATCCTCTTCAACGGATTGTGCCCCAAAGAATTCAACAAAATCAGTCGTCTTGAGAATGCAACGGAAATTTGGGATACTTTGATTGATATGCACGAAGGTACCAACTCTGTCAAGGAATCCAAGTTGGATGTGCTTCAAAGTCAGCTTGACAAGTTCAAAATGAAGGATGGTGAAGGTGTCGCTGAAATGTACTCTAGGCTTGCTCTTATCACAAATGAGATTGCCGGCTTAGGAAGTGAAGATATGACCGACAAATTCATCATCAAGAAGATCCTAGGAGCTTTGGATGGAAAATATGATACCGTGTGCACATTGATCCAAATGATGCCCAATTACAAAGATCTCAAGCCAACGGAGGTCATTGGAAGAATTGTTGCTCATGAGATGTCACTCAAGGATAAGGAGGAACTCCACAACAAGTCAAGCGGTGCTTACAAATCCTCATGTGAAGCTCCCACATCATCAAGTGAGAAACAAACCTTTAATGAAGAATTCAGCCTAATGGTGAAGAACTTCAACAAGTTCTACAAGAGTAGAAGCAAGGGAAGAAGCTCCAAGTCAAGGTCCTACAATGACAAAAGATCTTCTAGTCGAGAGCGTAAGTGCTACAATTGTGGAAGACCCGGACACTATTCCAATGAGTGTACGGCTCCCTACAAAAGAAGATAAGAATCACCTAAGAGGAGAAGTAGAAGAGAAGAATCACCACCAAGAGAGGGAAGGAGTAGAGATGATCGTTATGAACGAAGAACATCCCGGAGAAGCAAGGATTCGGAAAGGAAGGACAAGCCATCAAGGAGCTACATAAAACAAAGACATCAAGCTCATGTTGGTGAATGGGTATCTGGCTCCGACTCTGACAATCACTCCGAGAGAAGCTATCACTCCGACTCCGAATATAGTCAAGATGAAGGTGTTGCCGGTCTAGCACTTGTGTCAACCAACTCCTACGACATATTTGACTCACCAATTGAAGGACTTGGAATTTCCTTCATGGCTAAAGGCCCAAAGGTAACACACCCGAGTATGTTGATTTCAATAGTGATGAAGATGACTTGTTAGGTGATGATGATTTACTTATTGACAACTCTAGTGATGAATACTATGATGAAACGTCAATTAATCATGCTAATCAAGATGAAACGAATGACAATGATAAGGAGAAGATTGAGCTCCTAACTAAAGAACTAAACACTCTTAAGCTAGCTCATGAAACTATCTTAGGGGATCATTGAGAACTTTGAAGGACTCATGAGAAGTTACGCTTTGAAAAGCTCAACCTTAAGCAAGAGCATGAGTTCTTAAAGGCAATCAATGATGATCTTCGCAAGAAAAGTTCTTCTTACATTGCCTAGCGTTTACTTTTATCCACTTACATGCCTCAAGTCAAGTCTAGTAACAAGAACAACAAGGATTCTTCCTCTAGTAGTAACAATAATCATGTTAAATCCAATGTTTTTGCTTCTAGTTGTTCTCTTGATTCCACTAATGATTCTCTTAGCCAAGTTACACTTGAGCAAGAAAATAGCTTATTGAAGGGAATTATAGAGAAAGGTGTTTACAAGAGCCTTGCCGGGAGTAAGCAATTCGAGGAAATTGTACGCAAGCAAGGAAGGCACCGGAAGAACCAAGGTGTTGGTTTTGAACAAAAGTTCAATGCCAATGGAGTTGAGTGGGAAGAAGATCAATACCCCAAGACAAAGTTCGTCCCTCAACAAGAGAAGTATGATCCTACTTCCTTCAAAGGGACACAAGCTCAAGATGATCTTTCACCACATGACCACAAGCAAAAAGGCAAGGATAAGCTTCAAGAGGAGATTGATGCATTTGAAGAAGCTCTTAAGGCCTTGGTCAAGTGGGTTCCCAAGACTACGTCAAGTTCTACTTCATCAAGTACGACTACAGCTCCAAGGATTCCCATCAAGACAATGTGGATCCCGAAGAAGAAGAACTAGAGAGTTCTTGAGGATGACTCCACCAACATACTCCACTCTTACTATTTTGGCAAGGATTAGTGCAATCAACTTCCACATCTTGCACTAGTTCAAGGAGTCACAAACCCTCTTGTTGGTAAGAAAAGGGACAAGGTAACCTAATGCTTCCATGGACATCATCTTGTGTATGCATCACTCTATGTCTATGGATATCCTTGTTTGTTCCTTGTGGGACTAACCCGTGTAGGTATTGAAAGTGCAACTCACTCCAAAGGATTGCTCCAAACAATCTACATCAACATTGAGCATCCACATCTTCAACACCTACATGAAGTCATCATCGACAAAACCCAACGTTAGTTCATCCCTCCTAGGGGGTGTCGGTGTCAAAACCGGCGGATCTCGGGTAGGGGGTCCCGAACTGTGCGTCTAGGCGGATGGTAACAGGAGACAAGGGACACGATGTTTTTACCTAGGTTCGGGCCCTCTCGATGGAGGTAAAACCCTACTCCTGCTTGATTGATATTGATTGATATGGTTAGTACAAGAGTGGATCTACCACGAGATCAAGGAGGCTAAACCCTAGAAGCTAGCCTATGGTATGATTGTTGTAATGGTTGTTCGTCCTACAGACTAAAACCCTCCGGTTTATATAGACACCGGAGAGGGCTAGGGTTACACAGAGTCGGTTACAATGGTAGGAGATCTACATATCCGTATCGCCAAGCTTGCCTTCCACGCCAAGGAAAGTCCCATCCGGACACGGGACGAAGTCTTCAATCTTGTATCTTCATAGTCTTGGAGTCCGGCCGATGATGATAGTCCGGCTATTCGGACACCCCTTAGTCCAGGACTCCCTCAGTAGCCCCTGAACCAGGCTTCAATGACGATGAGTCCGGCACGCATATTGTTCGGCATTGCAAGGCGGGTTCCTCCTCCGAATAATTCATAGAAGATTGTGAACACCAAGATATTGTCCGGCTCTGCAAAATAAATTCCACATTCCACCGTAGAGAGAATAACATGTACACAAGCTCAATCTGCTGACGTATTTTGTGGCATGACGTCACACCACCACCAAGCCTTTACTTGAATTTTTTTTATTATACCACCTCAGCGCGTTTAGCGAAGCGGTTTCCTTGGCACGTCTTGTCGAATTAGAGATCGTGTTCCCCTTATTCCGGGATTCTCATCAATACGGACGTGGGTAACCCAACCGTGCCCGTTGCCACGCCCCCTCTATCGGAGGCGAGTCCCAAACGGTCACGGGGACGGCTCTTGGTATTCTCCCTCTTTATAATGGGACCAAGGCTCGTTTCTTTTCTCCAATCCTCAATCGAATCTGCCCCTCGCCCCGAGTTCCAACACCCAGAGCCTCAGATTCGAGCGCCTCGGACCTTCAACGATGTCCGGCTCCGACCTACAGGGCTGGTGGATGCCCTCCTCCGTTACGGAAGAGGACATGCAAAAGCTAAGAGAGGCCAAGTACCTGACTTACGAGATTTCGCATAGGTTGCCCGCCAAAGGGCAAGTCATTCCCACTCCCGACACTACTAGGGAAAAGGCTAGCAGCAGCGCGGGTTTTTCGGCTAGCAGCAGCGCGGGTGGCCGTGCTACTAATAAGGCACTACAACTAACTCATAGTAGTAGCGCGGCCCCAACCCGCGCTACTACTGTTGACGATATCAACAGCGCTTTTTGTGAACGCGCTACTATTAACTAGTTGTAGCGATTTCGCCATCCCTCGCTACTGCTATATCTTTCATCATTTTCCCACTGTCCCATTCCCTTTCAGTTCTCCTTTCAGATACTAGATACTAGGTACTGCTAGTAGATATCAAATTCATAAACCATTACTAGGTACGGTAGTACTCCCTTCGTTCCAAATTACTCGTCGTGGTTTTACTTCAAACCACGACGAGTAATTTGGAACGAAGGGAGTACTAGATGACAATTTCATGCATAGCCAACATGCATCCTCAAGCAGTATAAGGTCATATCAACGGCCATCATCATATGTAGTTCTAGATGATATCGACGACGATCATCATATGTAGTTCTAGATGATATAGCCACAGACACATATGTAGTTCTAGATGATATAGCCACACACACATATGTAGTTCTAGATGATATAGCCACACACACATATGTAGTTCTAGATGATATCGAAGACAATCATCATCCTCAAGCCTGGGCGGTTGGTGTTCCTGATAGTAATTAGGATGGCCTGTCCAACACGAAGATTCTTGCCATCGAGGAATTTCTTCCACCCAACCGAGTTTAAGTGTGTGCGACCGTCCGTGTCCACGCGGTAAGTACAGGTTGTGACGGAGCCCCTTGCAGTAAGGTGTAGTCCAGCTAAGCCTTCTTCATCAGGCTCGATACCATAACTCACAGATATGCTCTTTGCCAATTTCTGAATAAGAAAAACATATCAATTAATAAGCATGTGATCGAACTCTACACTAAAACATATATATCATCGACTAGATTCCACACAACATACCATATCATTGGACTGTACACTAAGTAATTCACACTATTAATTTGCATTTGTAAGTATAACATACGTATCATGTCGATCAACCATGGTATTTGTCAAGCGGGTCACGAATGGCACCCCGACAAAGTCAACACGTGGCGGAATTATGTCCCACAGGTTGGACACCTCCTCCTCACTCAGCCTTGTTCTTTGAGCTACGATGGATTCATGAAGTGGGTCCTCATCATCTTCATCGAGTGGGTCCTCATTATATTCATCATCTTCATCATCTTCGTCATCTTCATCATCTTCCACCAGGTTGAGATAAATGACAGCTAGCTTGGGTCTTTCTGCTCGGAAGTTGAAGCTGATCAACTCACCACCAGTAAGATACATGCGAGCGATGAAACGGGCCCATCCATCTCCTCCAATCTGCGACATATTGTGTCCTTTCTCGACCTCCATAGTGTATGGCCCCCAGGAGCCTCAAATGTCACAGTGTCTCCTGTCAGCTTGTTGAATTTCAACCTCACATTGCATGGGACAATCTGTGTAAAATAAGCAAAATGACACAATGCAGTAATGCCAACACTAAAAATAAAATAGTTATTACATTTCATCTAATTTCTTACCGCCGCATGACGAAAACTCGGCTGGAAGTAGATGCCGAACAGCTTGCCAGTTGCAAGGCTGCTGGCGCATCTTGACTTGCACAGTTGACATAGTGGTGGTGGTGGTGGCGCCATTCTTCCTAAAGCAACTAAATCAAAATGTTCTAAGTCAACTAAATCAACTAGCCTACTAAATCAACTAAATCAAAATGTTCTAAGTCAACTAAATTAACTAAATGAATTAGCCTACTAAATCAACTAAATCAAAATGTTCGAAGTCAACTAAATCAACTAGCCTACTAAATCAACTAAATCAAAATGTTCTAAGTCAACTAAATTAACTAAATGAATTAGCCTACTAAATCAACTAAATCAAAATGTTCTAAGTCAACTAAATCAACTAGCCTACTAAGTCAACTAAATTATATCAACTAAATCAAAATGTTGCATATGAGCAGGAGGGAGAAGGAGGGCGACTCGAGGAGGGAGAAGAGAGTAGGATGGAGGAGGAAGGCGGAGTGAGGAGGGGCCGGCCGGCGCGGCCAGTTGAGGGAGGACGGAGGAGGAAGGCGGAACGAGGAGGGGCCGGCCGGCGCGGCCAGTTGAGGGAGGACGGAGGAGGAAGGCGGAGCGAGGAGGGGCCGGCCAGCGGCGAGTGGAGAGGAAGGACGAAGGAGGAGGCCGGTACCGAGTCCAGCAAGGAGGAGGAGGTGACGGCGCGCGGCGCAGACGGAGGAGGGGCGACGGGGGCATGCGGCGCAGACGGATCGGAGAGGATTTTTAGTGGCTGTGTGTGTGAGTGGATCCGAAGGGAGGAGATGAGGGAGATGAATGGCTTAGCAGTAGCGCTCTTCAGGAAAAGACGCTACTGCTAAGCTATCTAGCAGCAGCGCCTTTCACAGTAAAGCGCTACTGCTATGTGTCAGCATGCAAAAATAGACTTTGTTCAATATATCAAAAACACATTGATCATCAACGATCTTTTTGTGTACAATCTGATTTGACAATATGAGTCCTCACCGGTTTAGGAACAGGTGAAGACTCATATTGCAGCCACAAATTCTACACATAGAGTTCAATGAAGATCAAGTGCTTGTCAAAGTGTGAGAAGTAACATATTTAAGGTGGTAGAAACTCTCTTCACGGAGCAAGGTGGGACTAAATTTTTGTAGGAAACTTAGCAGTAGCGCTTATCCGAGAAATGCGCTGCTACTATGCCACATAGCAGTAGCGTGCATCACGCTAACGCGTTGCTGCTATAACTAGCCTCACGGCGGCCTTGTAGGAATTATAGCAGCAGTGCGTCTTTCGGATGACGCGCTACTGCTATATTTGTCTCAGCAGCGTGTTTCTTCTGTCCGCGCTACTGCTAGTTAGCAGCAGGGTGTTATTTTGAAGCGCGCTGCTGATAAGATTCTGTGTATAGGCTTTTCCCTAGTAGTGCGAGCCCGGCGAAAGCGTCGTGTTTGTGTCCCACCTCCGTCGGGGTTTAGGCTTCCCTATGGATCCTTTTGTGAGAGGGCTCATGTTTTACTATGGGTTGGAATTCCACGACTTGGCTCTGGAGTCCATCCTCCATATCTCATCATTCATTATCGTCCGCGAAGCCTTCCTCCGCACTACCCCTCACTTCGGCTTGTGGCTTAAAACCTTTAACGTGGAGCCGAAGATGATCAAAGGGCGTCAAGAAGAGTGCGGCGGGGGGGTTGTAAGCAGGAGGGCCAATGCTCCATGGCCCGAGGGCTCTTTCCAGGAGGAGCTCGGCTTGTGGCAACAGGAGTGGTTCTACATAACCGCTCCCAGGGGCAGCAGGCAGAAGCCGCCGCCCATCTTCCTCTCGGGCCCTCCACAACGGCTAATGTCATGGGTCAGCCAAGGGCTCAACTGGGGGCCGTCAAAGGATGTACCCCTATTGCAGGGCCGGATTTGAGACCTCCAAGAGAGGGAGATCAATCTGGTCGTAGTGATGCAGGTTATGCTAATTCGGCGTCTTCTGCCCTGCAAGCGCCGCCCCCTCCGCCTATGGGAATTCAATCCAGAAGGGGCCACGAGCTCTCCAACACTTCATGGGTACAACACCCGTGGAGATGTATAAATTGTTCTTCGGATCACAAGAGATGTGTCCGGAATTGACCGAGGATTCCGGCCTAAGCTGCAATCGCCCGGATGCTCAGGTAAGTGGCCCTGCGTCCGGACACACCGTTTGTTTGCACCTTCTTGAATTTGCCTTTTAACCCATCGTCTCTCGAATAGGAGTGGATAGCGCAACCGAAGCTGATACGGTGTCCGGCCCCCCTCCCGGAGACCGCGCCGAATCCCGTGCTGGTCAGGATGCTGAAGGTTGCGCCTTCAGAGGAAGGCGAAGGGGAGAACAGGGACACTACCGCCTCTACCAAGGAGGCTTTGGAGAATAGGGGAATCGAGAATCCCTCCTTCCAAGGGGAGAAGAGGACCGCTTCCGAAAACCCGGAGGCCAAGGCCTCGAAGCAGGGGAAGAGATCTTCACCAGAGGGTCCTGCGTCCGGGGAGGCCCCGGCCGCACTATCTCCCCTAAGGAATCAGCCCTCCAGCGAGCCGTAAGTAGGAAAAGGGGGGTTCTATAATAAGAGACATCCCTATGTTTGCTTCTGAGGATAACCGAAGTTTTTACCTTGTAGTTCGGATCTTCGTCCTTCTCAGATGAGCTCGTCTTTGGGGGACCTTCGTCCGAAGATGGTGGAGAGCGAGACGCCTCCGTCCGCTGCACCATCAGGCAGGGCGGACGAACCTGAGGTGTCATCGCGGAGGGTATCCCCGAGTCCAGCAGGGCCGGAGAGTTCGGCACCAGCTGGTGTGCGGTCGGGGGAGCTGAAGGATCTGCTCGAGAGGGCGTCTATCTCAAAAGGTCACCGTACATTGATGAGTATGGTGATTGGAAGAATTTCGTCCGCCGAAGGCGGGTTGCATGATGCCGTCAGAAGCTTGCTGGCGGGGTTTGAGGTACGTAAAAATGACATACCTTTTGACAGTTTTACACATAAAGTGCGCCCTGTATAGATAGTAGCCCCTGAGACTCGGTAGGTTGTCGAAAGCGACAGCGTGCCGAGGATCAAAATCGCAGGTATTAATTTTCGCCTTCCCTATGCAGGTGGCGGATAGTCCGGTGGCCAGCCGGGCTGATGGAGTTGCCGAACTAAAGCGGCAACTCGATGTTGCGGATGCGGACATCGCACTGGTCAATAAGCGACTTGACGAGTCACAAGGTAGGTTTTTTCTCCGTGGTCACCTAGTAAGGGAGCCGAAGCCCACTCCTTACAACATGTGTGCTCATTGCAGATGGTGCCGCTGCTGTGGAGAGCCTTCGGGCAGAACTTGCTCGAGCCAAGGAGTAGGCCAGAAGGAGTGATGCGGCTGCCTCGAGGGCGGCCGAAGAGCTAGAAGCCGAAAGGGCTGCTCACTGCCGAAGCAGGGAGGAGATGGCCGAAATAGCCGTGAAGTTGAAAGATGTTACCGACCGCTATGAGGTTCTTGAAAAAGAACGCCGAGCGGAGCAAGAAGACCTGAGGAAGGCCACCGCCGAAGCCAAGGATGCCCGTTCTGCAATGCGGGCTATAAAGGAGGAGCTGCACCAGGCCGGAGATATTGTGGCTGGCAAGCCCTTTCTGCTGCGCAGGAGGTTTACAGATCCAAAGTACGCTCAGCTTGGCCAGCTGTGGGGTCCAGAGGATCCTTATATGGACTTAGTGGTGAGTGCGGCAGATGTTGTTGTGCACTTTCGAAGTCAAAAGGATCACGAGACGGAAGAGCTTTTTTGGTCTCAATTCCATAGTCCGGAACATTCACTTCCGCTGACCGATCGGTTGGCTGAGTGGGCTGAGCTGAATAGATTGTCTGGACTTGCCATGACGGATATCGTGGCTCATGTCTGGCCGGATAGGCCCAAGCCGAAGAGTTATTTTGGCTTATTGCAGCAATTTCTTGGGGCGGTGCCGCATATCAAGGCGATGAAGCGGTCGGCCTGCATAGAGGGTGCACGGATGGCCCTCGCCCGTGTGAAGACATACTGGACGGAGATGGATGCCACCGATGTTGTGACCCAGGGTTCGGACGAGAGCCGGTTACCCGCCGAGCACTATTTTGGGGAAGTTCTGCATGGTGCTCGTCTAATAGAGTCCCAGTGCTCAAAAAATGTCATGTTCAAATGAACTTTATGGTTTGTAAAACGATGTTTATAATATAAGCACTTTTTGTACTTGTGCGTTCAAGTATTGAAATATCTCTTGTGCGGCCGTTAATGTATACTTGTGTATAACCTGAAAGATGGCAGTCTTCGGCTTCAGCCCCCACGCACATGGTGCGGGGGTGTTTGCGAAATAGCGCATTTTCACACTTAATCCAACGTCTTGGTCCTGTGAAGGAGGTGGTAGCGTAGCAAACGAGGCAACCGGACTATAATGCTTTATCACTTTCACTTAGCCATAGGAGTTCGAAGGTGGGGCTACGATATAGCCCCTAGGGGCACCGCGCTCTCCGAATTTGGGGTGCGTGTGTGCCTGACCGGGAAGCGGTCCTTCGTCAAAGCGGAGGAATTCTAAACATTCCGGAGGTCGATTGAGTGGTTGACCAATCTCTCGCTACATCATGACAGTCAGTTTTCGGCTTTCTCTACTGAGGTGCTCGCCCGGCCGAACCGGGGCACAATCGCAGTAGTTCTCCTGGTGCCGCGTTAGCCGATGATACGGAACGTAAGGCAGCAAAACACAGGAGCCGGGCAAACCCAACATTTGACCCAAGACATGATTCGGAGCTGATGCATATAAGGCCTAACTCGAGACACCGAACACTCCCTGAGGTGTTCGGTCTTTATGATGACGGGCAGATCAATGCCCTAAGCCCCTAGTGTCCAGGTACACGCGAGATCCTCTGACGCGGCCGATGCCAAAACGCCAGCCTCCTCTCTGGCTATAGTGAAAAACCAGGGGATGTATAGCAACAAGAGACAGTAAAAAAAGGTTTACGCAGGGTCTTAATCTGAAAAGAATCCTTGTAACGGGTCCCTACTGCACGTCTGCGCCTGTGTCTCCGTTGTGCTGTATCCTGGACGGGTGTAACACGCTGTTCATCTGTAAAAGAGAGGAACTTAGTTTGAAAAGAAATCGTGTGAAAAATGTATTTAAAACAGAGCATGAATAAATGAATAAAGTTGAGCTTTTGTTAGCTCCTTATTGCTCATACGCACAGCCCCTTGTGAAGGGGTGTGCGGCTAGGGAGCCCCTAGTTTATTTATGTCGGACTCGTCTAGCCGTGTCCGGGGTCTTGAACGACCTTTTAATGAGATGATGCCGCGTGGACCGGGCATTTTAAGTGTAAGAGACACGTAGTGTGGTATTGCGTTAAAGCGGACAAAAGCTTCACGTCCCAATAGTGCTTGATGGCTACTTTTGAATGGGGCGACATGAAAGATTAGCTTTTCGCGTCGGAAGTTGTCGGGTGACCCGAACACAACTTCTAGTGGTAAGGATCCCGTGCACTTGGCATAAGGGCCTGGCGTCACTCCTTTAAAGGAAGTGCGGCTATGTCGAATTTTAGCAAGGTCTACCCCCAATTTGCGGATTGTGTCCGGATATAGCAGGTTTAAATCGCTGCCGCCATCCATTAGGACTTGTGTAAATTGTAGTCCGTCGATTATAGGATCCAATATCAGAGCAGTCCATCCTGCGTTCCGAAAACTTCTGGAATAGTCCACGTGGTCAAAAGTAATTGGTTTTGACATCCAGTCTCGAGGTTCCGCTGGGGTGGACCGTGCGACACCTACTTTGGCGGGCGCCGCACTGTTGTTCCGTATTATCACATGAAGTGAGTTTACTGTTTTGACTTCTCGTGGGAAAGTCTTTTGTTTTCCGGCGCTCTGCTGGTGGGGTTCGTCGTCGTCCTTGCTTGGCGCGTCGAGCCCCTTGTGTTCGGCGTTGAGTCGGCCGGACTGTTTGAAAACCCAACAATCTCGCTGGGTGTGGTTTGCAGGTTTCCCGGAAGTACTGTGGATTTGACATATCCGATCCAAAATTTTGTTTAGGTTGGATAGCTCGTCACTGTTGTCCTTAAGAGGCAGTGTTTTATTGTTCGGCCGCGAGCTTTTGAATCCGGCGTTGACCGCCGTGTTCTTCGGGCTTTTTTCTTTATTTCGGCATTGGTCCTTTCTGCGCCGTGATTTTCCGTTTCCATCTCTGATCTCGGATGTACTCGGGTCGCTGGTGCTGCATCTTGCTAACTAGTTGTCTTCCCCCGCGCAAAAACGGGTCATGAGGCTTGTTAGCACGGCCATTGTTCTTGGCTTCTCTTGGCCGAGGTGTCTGGCAAGCCATTCATCTCGGACATTATGTTTAAAAGCTGCTAAGGCTTCGGCGCCCGGACAGTCGACTATTTGGTTCTTTTTTGTGAGGAACCTGTTCCAGAATTTGCGCGCTGACTCTCGGGGCTGTTGAGTTATGTGACTTAAATCGTATGCATCCGGAGGGCGGACATAAGTCCCCTGAAAGTTTGCTCTAAACGCGTCCTCGAGCTCTTCCCAACTTCCAATGGTATTTTCTAGGAGGCTTTTGAGCCAATGCCGAGCTAGCCCCTTGAGCTTGAGGGGTAGATATTTTATGGCGTGGAGATCATCTCCTCTAGCCATATGTGTGTGCAGGATGTAATCCTCAATCCAGACTCCGGGGTCTATTGTTCCGTCATATGCCTCTATGTTTACGGGCTTGAACCCCGCTGGAAATTCATGATCCAGCACCTCATCGGTGAAACATAGTGGGTGTGCGGCGCCCCTGTATTTAGGTGTGCCGTTATCTTCGAACACTCGGGGTGTTGTGTTGCTTCCTGGGGCCCTCTTCTTTGGCCCATAAATGGACCTGACCGGGCCATCCGTTTTGCGAGGATCTTTATGTGTGCCATGTGTCGGCTTATGTGCGGCGCCGCTTGCCGCTCTTGGCCTGTCATCTGGTCGTCTATCCGGCCAGGCGACCTCTTTGCTTTTTTGCTTGTGGGGGCTCTATGGCCTCCTCGTTGAATTCGGGCAGCAGCTTGCGCTTCGGGTAGCTCTTTATTTGTTGGCTATTGCCATATTTGTCCGCGGTCTTGAGCACTTTGCTCCACCTCATTCTGAGTATGTCTTCCGCTGTTTTGAGCTTCCATTTCTCCTTCTTCAAACTTCTTGCAGTGGCGACAAGCCTTTTTTGAAGGTTCTTATGCTCCGGTGGTGTGTCTGGCGTGAGATCATTTGGACTGTTGTTTTCGTCGGGGATGAGTTGATTATCCGATTCGTCCTGCTCAGATGGTTTCTTGGTTGTATGTTCGTCGCCCACTGGTTTGCCCTGCTCTATGGCTGGGTCATTATGGGTGCTGTTGTTATCGAGGCGGGACTTGGGGCGGCGCTTGCGTCGCCGTTTTGGTTGTTTTTCGGGGGAATTATCCTTCGCCGCGTCTCGTTGTTCCTCGTTATCGCTCCCCTTTGGGGTGTCCACCATGTATATATCATGAATTGAGGTGGCTTTCCGGTGCCCAATAGGTGCTGGTTCTTGGTCGTCTCCGGCATCGTCGTCCATGTCGTCGATGTCTTCGGAGTCGTAGTCTAGCATGTCGGTTAGATCGTCGACAGTGGCCACAAAGTGGGTGGTGGGTGGGCTTTGAATTTCTTCGTCGTCCGCATCCCAACCATCCTGACCGCAGTCCGGCCAGGGCTCTCCTGATAACAGGAGATACTTTAGCGAATTCAGGATGTCGCCAAAGGGTGAGTGCTGAAAGATGTCCGCAGCGGTGAACTCCATGATCGGCGCCCAATCGGATTTGATTGGCAGGGGCGCAGGAGGTTCGGAGTCCGGTAAGGAGTCCGGCACCTCGGAGTCACGAGCTTTGCAAGGGACAAGGTCAATATCCGGCTGCATCGCCATAGAAGTTGCAGCCCCCGAGGCGGTGTCCAGCCACCTCTCCTCGATCTGCGCGGTCGGCTCCATACTATGGGTTGGAGCAGACTCATGTGCGGCCTCCAGGGCACTGTCCGGTGGCAGAGCTAAATCCTGCCCACCGTGACAGTGCGGCGCGCTCGGTTGTGGCTCGAATCCGTTGAAGATCAAGTCTCTGCGGATGTCAGCCGTGAAGTTTAGGCTTCCAAACCTGACCTGACGGCCAGGGGCGTAGCTTTCGATCTTCTCCAGATGGCCAAGCGAATTAGCCCGCAGTGCGAAGCCGCCGAACACGAAGATCTGTCCGGGGAGAAAAGTCTCACCCTGCACTGCGTTGTTATTGATTGAAGGAGCCATCAAGCCTATCGGTGACGACACAGAGGAACTCTCAATGAAAGCACCAATGTCGGTGTCAAAACCGGCGGATCTCGGGTAGGGGGTCCCGAACTGTGCGTCTAGGCGGATGGTAACAGGAGACAAGGGACACGATGTTTTTACCCAGGTTCGGGTCCTCTTGATGGAGGTAAAACCCTACTCCTGCTTGATTGATATTGATTTATGGGTAGTACAAGAGTGGATCTACCACGAGATCAAGGAGGCTAAACCCTAGAAGCTAGCCTATGGTATGATTGTTGTAATGGTTGTTTGTCCTACAGACTAAAACCCTCCGGTTTATATAGACACCGGAGAGGGCTAGGGTTACACAGAGTCAGTTACAATGGTAGGAGATCTACATATCCGTATCGCCAAGCTTGCCTTCCACGCCAAGGAAAGTCCCATCTGGACATGGGACGAAGTCTTCAATCTTGTATCTTCATAGTCTTGGAGTCCGGCCGATGATGATAGTCCGGCTATCCAGACACCCCCTAGTCTAGGACTCCCTCAGGGGGGATCTCACATCTAGGGGGAGCTTTACTCTAAGAATTGAGCTAAAGCAACTCTAATGGTGTGAACACAACAATGCATTATGTAAAAGTGGCAACCCACTTGAGCTTAAACGATGAGTATGACCTATGATCAAATGTTCTCATTTGACTCCTAAGTCAATATAATCATATATATAGATGACCTAGTCATCGCCAATTACTTGATAGATGCTAGAATGGTGCACGCTTTGCCACATATTTCATTTGTCATTTTATTGTGTGAGCATGTTGGTTTCATATTTCACTCATTCGAGGACATCCACCTGTAGTTTTGATTGTTTGATTTTCTTTATTTTTCCAAGTGGATGGACAAGAATGCCTAAGAACCTTCTCTAGCTATCTATGATTTTCTTGTCTCAAGCTCTATTCATGCTACATCACAAAGTTTGATCAAGTCAGATTCGAACCACTCTGTGTGAGGAGCACTCGGAGTCCCTGATTCGTCATAGAATTAAACTTCCAAAACTTCTTTGTGTGTTTCGGTCTGACCGATTCTTCCATTTCGGTCATACCGAGATCACTAAGTCGATCTAGGTTTTCAATCTCGGTGCAACCGATTTGAACTTTTCGGGCACACCGAGTTGCAGTAACTGCTTGCAGTTATGCATCTCGGTGCCACCGAGTTGTTCCACTTGGTCACACCGACAGGGTCAGGCTATATATATCCACGGGCCAAAATTAGGAAATTTCTCCGAACCCTTTTGCCGGCGCTCAGCTTGCTCTGCCTCCCTGGGTCTTTGGATCGTCCTCCTTGTCGCCAGCTGCCTTCCGCCGCTGGTCTCCACCGCCGTCAACGGGAATCGTCTCCGCCGTTGCTTCCGTAGCAAGTCCATCGCCGAACTATGGTATGGACTTGATCCTTGTGCTAATCCCACTCCAAATTCCTAGCACATTGTTTTTCCATGTATCTTGCCATGATTGAGATCATCTTATCCAGCGAAAACACTCCGTAGTTTAGTTGTGGATTGAAAATTTAGGATTAGGTTTCTGCCGAAACCATCTCGGACCAACCGAGTTGTAGAAATCGGTTCCACCGATTTGGCCAAGGCCATTGCACATGTGATTCTTGGTCTGACCGAGAATTGCAAATCGGTGTGACCGAGTTCAGGACTTTGTGAAACCTAGCAGTCTCGGTGCCACCGAACTATGACTCGGTTTGACCGAGTTCACTAGTTTAGGTTCCAAAAGCAGCTTCCGTATCACCAAGTTTACAAATCGATAGATCCGAAATGCTTTCTGTGGGAAACTAAAACTAAGTTTTTGACTCATTATTTTGCAAAAACCTATGTACTTTGTGATGATCATCCTATCTATCTCATCTATATCTATTCACAGGGTCTGCTATCAGTGTTTGCAACATGTCTGATCAAAGTGACAGCCAGAACAAGTCTGAGGAACAAGTTCACATGAGTGAGGGCACTAGCCCCTCAAGCAGCTATGATGGTAGCAGGAGCACACCCAGCAACTTACCCAAGGCAGCCACCAGGGCCAGAAAGAAGAGAACCTTAGAGTCTGAGGATGAAGACTATGTGTCTGTTGAGGATGATGCCACTTCCAAGAAGAAGGTGCTCAAGAAGGAGTATGGCACAGCTGCTGCCACTAAGTCTGGTATGAAGACCAAAGCACCTACAAGAAGAATTCCCATGTCTAAAGCCAGAGCCTCCACTCAAGTACCTTTGGAATCTGAACCCAAAGAGGCTGCTGCAGAAGGGAAGAGGAGGAAGGAAAGGATCAAGAAGACCATGGCCAGGGTTGTTGGAAAGCCTTCCATGATGGAAGAAGAAGAAAAGGAAGAGGTTGCTGCACCAGCACCTAAAGCTCAGAAGCTTATGGGTGATGCCATCAGGTCAGGGGTTGCTTCATTAAAGCCCAAAGAAGCTCCAAAGGTAGCTGCTCCAAAGCCCAAAGTTGCACCCAAGAGGAATACAAGGAACATTTCTGCTAGAGAGAAGAACAAGGCCCTAGTGCCTGAAGCTGCTGTTGAATTAGAAGATGATGAGGAACATGTCTTGAGAAAATTGTCACGACCGGTTTTCCGGGTATAAATTTCCAGAAAAAGACCGTCGTGCTCATCAGCCCCAGGATTACTGTTAGCTGATGAGGCTCCAACTTGATACAGAAATTCCAAGGAAAATACAAAATATGTAGTACAAGACCATTCTGGCCTGTGAGTACAACAAATGGTTTCTAGTGGTTGAGGGCGGAAGCGGTTTGAGGATCATCAGGGTCTATGGGACTCCATTTCCCAACAGGAACAGCTGACCAGGTTAATTCATATCTTCACGAGGCTGCTATCACCGTTGCTTAGGTTCCGGGGCTGTCATCGCGTCGCTCCTCTCCGTGCAAGAAATATGGCCAAGACAATATCCAGGGACAAGGCAGTGAGTACTTTGAATGTACTCGCAAACATTATGGACACAGGTATAATATAACCATGATGTGCTGAAAATATTTTATGCTCATGACGTCAGTCACAAAAGATAAATAAAACTCTGATGCGTGCAAGCAAGTTATTTATAAAAATGCAATAACATAGTAGTATTAAAATTTATGAAATAAATAACAAGCAATGCCACAGTCGGGCGTCTGAGCGACACCACAAAAAGGGCTTTAAAAGAAATGCAACAGTCGGGCGTCTGAGCGACACCACATAAAGGGCTTTAAAAGAAATGCCACAGTCGGGCGTCTGAGCGACACCACATAAAGGGCTTTAAAAGAAATGCCACAGTCGGGCGTCTGAGCGACACCACATAAAGGGCTTTAAAAGAAAACAATCATAGTGAATATCCCGGAGGTAGAACCATCCCAAGGATACTCGATAATAACAATAATATCACGGGTTAGTTAACAATAATAAGAAACATAATTATCACAAGTCACAAGTAGTAATTCCAGTTCTGGATAACAGTTTCACCTCCGAAGACCAACACTAAGACCGACACTTGACCCATCCCAGACTGTAGTCCTTAACCATGGACACGGCTATTCGAATAGGTTTAATCTCTGTAGAGGGTGTACTCTTTACCCACGAGTAACGGATTCCTTTAGTCCATCGGGACTAATTCTGTCTACGGTCTTTTAAATGAAAACGCACCTGACTTGCACACACCAGCTTAACTTACCGGTGTCTGGAATCACCCATGACACTCGTTAAGCAAAACTCTAAGTGGGGAGGCTACAACCTCGATTAGCATGGGATCACAAAATTTATACCGCGCGCAACACTGGGGAAGCTACCCCTCGGCTACAACCGAAACACCCATGCCCCCTGACCGGATGACTGGCTTTAATCCATGGCCGTGGTACCCTCATCCCGGCACCTCTGTACGGTGTGTGCTAGAAAGGGGTTGACAAATTACTGAACCGTACTCTACTTGTTGTAGAGACGAGTGGTAGTACGAAACAAGTATGGGGGTTACTGGAATAAGACTCGTTCTACGGTCGACTCAGGAGGTTTAAGTATTTCCCTGCATAACATGCATAACAATTATATTTCAACCAACAGAGTCACCGCTCATATTACCTTACCATGCCATACCAGACATAACCGTCCTGACGGAGACCGGCGACAAACTCATGCCTACCCAAGGCAGAGGTTTTTCCCGGGTTCCTGCCGGTATGCATGCCAGGCACATGAGGATGATTATCATCACAAATGTGTTCATTTCCAACAGCATGGAAATCACTAACATGCACCCATACGTATGATTATATCACATGAAATAACAAGTTCCTCCAAAGTGAGGTGATGTTATAAATGTGTCATCGAACACACAATAATATTATGCCGGGGTTCAGAATGCTTGCCTTTAGGTCATGAGAAAACAGGGTGCATTCCAAAACATCTTGAAATCTTCAAAATCCTATTAAAGAATAATTTGAATTAACACACAAAATCAAAACAGCACAAAAAGTTGTTTTGAATTTTTTTTCAAATAAATCTTAAAATAAATTAGACATTATTTGAGAGAGGTGGGAAAAAGAATCAGTTCATTTGGACTTATTTTTAAAAAGTTACAGCTGGTCAAAGTTTGGTCAAAAATCTGTTATTTAAATAAAAACAGAAAAGAAAATGTTTCGAACGGGGTTACGCTTTCGCACCGAGAAAACGTACTTGAGACTTTATGCCTCCACTTATCCAGCATGGATGGCGCGTGAGTCACTGACAGTGGGTCCTAGGTGGCCCACTAGTCAGGTTTGACTAGTCCGTCTTCCTTCTTCTCCCTCTGTCCCGAGCGGAGGCGGGATTCCGGCGACAGTCGCCGGCGAACGGCGGGTCCTTGTGGGGAGATGAGGGCGGGGATGGATCCGCGGGTCGGGGGTGAACCTTCCAGTGGTTGCAGGGTTGTCAGAGGTGGAGGGATTTGCCGACGGCGAGCTCCGCGGCGGAGGAAAGTTTCGGTGGTAAAGTGATTTTTCTCCCGCGGTGAGCCCTGATCAAAATCGAGCAGGGGAAATGGTTCATGGGAGGAAGAGGAAGCTCTTGGTGAAGAGAATGGAGAGGGGGAGGCTCTGGTGACGCTGGAAGGGCTGGGACAATGGCGGCGGCTGTGGTTGCCGGAGATGAGGAAGGAGGCCTCCCCGGGTCGTCTGGCTGCTAAAGGGAGCCCTAGGGAGGTGGCTTGGGGTCGCCTGTGTGCGGAGACGAGCTCGGGTCTCCTTTATATAGCATTGGAGGTCGGTTCCGAGGCGGCCGGCGATAAGGACGACGGCGAACCGCCTCCCTGTAGCGTCAGGGCGTCATGGCGACGACAGGAGCTAGCTGACGAGCGAGGGGATAAGCTTGCGCTGTTCCCAGGGGCAGGTGGTGAGCCGGGGTGGCTTTGGCGGCGCCGACCTGAGCAGGGCTGTCGGGCGGCCGTGGCGGCTAGTCCTTGGCTTGCCGGGGACGCGGCGAGGGTCTGCTTGGCGCGTTGCAGTGAGGGAGAGCATGTGGCGTGCAAGGGGACACGGCGTGCTGGCTGCGGTCGGTCACGGGCTGGAGAGAGTGCGGGGCGTGACGCGGCGGCTCGGGCACACGGCTCGTGCAATACACACGCTCTGGGCGCGTCCAGAGCATGCCCGAGACGTGCTCGATGAAATGCCAGGGTGGCCTAGAGGTCGCGGTTGAGGCTAGCAAGGAGTAGGGCTAGTCTAGGTTTAGTAAGGGTAACAAGGGACATGGTGGTTTGGTCAGGAGACCAAGTTCACAATGTAGACTTGAAATCATGCCAAATCTGGCTATGCACTCAAGGTGTTTGACAAAATGCCAGAGGCATCTAGGCAGGTCTTGGAGGGGCCAAATCTTCCAGATCAGTGTCTCTTTGGATGCACAAGAGGGTGGTGAGGTTAGTTGGTGGAAAGCACAAACTTGCTAGTGCAAGTTTTGCAGAACTCCAAATCTGGACAGGAGGTGAATGGCATTATTTCATGAACCAAAAATATGCCAATGGTAGCATGCTCCTGGACTTAGGAGTTTAACATGGAGGACTACAAGTAGGAGAAAGAATCAATGGCTAAAGAGCAAGAAAAAATATGGTTGTTGTACAAACCATCATGTTGGACCAGAATGAAGATGAGGTTGTTTCACTCAAAATTTTCAAAGAACATCCCTGGATTTTTGCATATAATGGAATGATATGCTCCTACTGACATCCCAAAATTTTGGTGGAAGCTAGAAACAAATATTTAAAAGGGTTGTAGTGCAAAGCTGTTCACTGGACGAGAGGAGAAAAACATGTGTAGCACTCAAAATATGCAATGAATTAAATATATTATTGCACAAAAGTGATTTAGAGACATCACATGACATCTCCAAATTTTGGTTGGATTTTTAGATAAATATATCAAATGGTTGTAGTTCAAAAAGAGCTCCAAAATTTAACACAAGTCATTTTAATGAATAAAGTTCAGGGTGAAATAATTTAATAAATAATCCTACTGATTAAGAAAATGCTATACAGAGAGCATAGAAGTCCAATATACTTTGGAAAGCTCCACTAGGAAAAAGATAAAACTCCTTAACAATAAAAGAAGAGTTTCTGAAATCCATAGAAAAATCCAGAATTCAAAATTTTAAAACTCCTGGCAAAATTTTAATAACTAAAACCTGGTTAAATTTTTTTGGGGTGTTACAATTACTACCGCCCTTAAGAAAAAAATCTCGTCCTCGAGATTTGCTAAGAGTTGTAAAACAAAAATACTTTTACTTGGTCAAAAGATCATTTTACACAGGCGGTAAAAAGAGGCTATAGTGAGAGGGCAATAAGTGGTGAGTAACTACAGTGTGGTACTGGTAATGTGTGGAAAAATCCATGCTTATGAAAACGAGCGATTTCTATGCTGGACGCCGTGAATTTAGAATAAATTCTAAATTTAACAATACGCTGGTCGTACCCGAGAGCACAGTGCTCTCTCTGGCTGACAGGTGGGGCCGGGGCCCATTGTCAGTATCTCCTTCTTCCTCTGGCTCTCTCTTCTTCCTCTCTCCCGCGCGCTTTCCCGGCTTTCTCCACCGGCGACGTCTAGCGCGTAGGGCATCTAGGCCGTACTGCGGTAGTGCACGGCGTGCTTGCTGCCGGTGCAGTGTGCACTCACCTCGCAGGCCAGTGCGCTGTCGGCACTGCTCGCGGATTCGCCTCCGAACACCGGCGATCGGGCGACGAGCGGCGCTGGTGGACTTCGCCCACCGTACACCGATCCTGAGCTATAAAACGACCGCGGTGCTCCTTCTTCATCTTCGCACCTGGCCTCGCCTCTCCTCCTCCTCCTCCTCCATTTATGCTCACCGGAGCTCGAGACGAGGCTCTAATGGCGGAGACGGTGCCGGACTGGTACGTGATCCTGGTGTGTGGAGGGCTGGCGGCAGTGCTGGGGCTCTCCGTGCTCCTGTGCGCGATGATCCTTGATGATCGCCGTGATGCTGCCGCTCGGGTGCTGGCTCTCCGTGGTGGCGGTGATCACGGGGATTAGGTGTAATGCCAGGTGTTTACTGTTATCGGTGTGCCGGATGTGATTAGTGTCCAGATGATCGTCCGTTAATCTCTCCCTTGGAGGCATGTGGAGCACTTAGAGGGGTGGTTGGTGAGATGCAACATGGTTGCGTGTATTGCAAGCCGTGTAAGAGTCCGAGTGGTTGTGGGTCTGCTGCCGTGGTGCTGCGTGAATAAAAAAATAATCCATGCCGTGAGAGGATAAAAGATGTAGCAATTCTGGAAAAAGAAACCTCATTCCAGGATTTTCGTGGTTACACAGATTATTCACGAAGACAACCACTCACATAAGTAGAAACTAAATACTCGACTCGTTGCACAAATTGAGATACCATGCATAAGATACAACGTAATAATAAATGTTGAAATAACAAACACAGCAGTGACGTCTAAAAAGAGAAAGGTAACTGGACAGGGTCTTGAGAAAAAGTCTCTGGCAATGGAATACACTCCTCTTCTATCGGAGGAAGTGGATTGACCAGTCGATGTATGAGTCTCTCCGGGTCGGGCCTCAGTGGTCTGCCGATGGCAATCTGAGGATCCAAATCAGTGAGACTCTGGAGATAATCCATCACTCGCTGGTTCAAATGCTCTTGAGCGATGATGTACTGGATAAGGTTGGCTAGCACTGGGTCTTTCTCAATCCGTCCACCGGGAAAAGATGTCACTCCTCCGGGTGTTGCACGGCTCGGAAAATAATAATATCCTTGTTCGCGGGCATAAGGTACTGCGGATCAAAGACGAGCAATTGCTTCGTTCGCAGCAGCTTCTATGGCCAAGCGTGGGGTCGGCATAGATTTCCCTACGAAGGAAACCCCTGTTGGATCTTGGTTGGGGTCTACAGGAGGAATGTGTACTGCTGCCCAATATTCCGAGGTGGATGGGGTGATTCTTGATTTGAACAGCTCGTACTGGTGTGGCTGGGTAGAACCCATGGTACTGCAGGTAAAATCCCACAATATTTTGACAAAGCTACCTGGGGTGGCATCTGGGGTTCTCCGATAAATACTAGGGCTCGGCATGGCAAGAAATGGTTGTGAGAGTGGTGCACGAGGTGAGGGTTGCTGGGTAAGGTCACAAGGTGGCCTTCTTATATAGCATCTGGGCTGGTTTATTTACCGTGGTGAAAGGTAATAAAACTGCCAGATCACCTCCAAAGGTCGGAGTCAGTGAGAGAGATACACATATCTCCTAAAGAGACGTGTCACTGTAGGTGTCGTCGGGGTTGGTTTTGGTAGTTGTGCCTGGAAAATGTGCAACTATGCGGTGACAAAGAAAATACGCAAGGCTACCATTAAAGCAGAGGCACAACGACAGGCTGTGTTAATATACACGGTCGCACGATTACAAAGTGAGGATACACTGAGACTCGGTACTACTCGTACAGCTTAGTCTACCTCGTTTATGTCTAAACGGGGGTGCCTGGTGGATGTCGAGGCTTCTCCACGTGTCTCACTGCCGGGATTAGTCGGAGATGGCGAAGGAACCGCAGGGTCGGGGTAGCGATGATGACCATCGCGGGGATTGTTGGTCACAACCCCGTTGGAGTGTGCTCCCAAAAGGCGACGAAGCACTTTTGGGGTCATCAAAGCATCTCGGTTGGTGGCTGGAGCTGATCTCAGGGTCTCGATCGGTTGTCCAAACAGCACGACTGGGTTGTCGGCGTCGGGCTCGTCTTCTCTTCTTGCTGGGGCTCGACGAACCAGCTCTCCTCGAGCTACGATCAGATCAATGGTGATCTGGTCGAACAGTGCCTCTAGTGCACTTACATAGCGCACTAGGTGCAACAATGCGGGATCTGTCTTGTGATCTCCGTTGGTAACTTGGGGTGGTCTACCATACCCTTCGCGTCTGGGGTAGTAGTAGAACAAGCGACAGTTAACTCTTGGCGACAACTGCCGGAGTTGAACTATAGCTTCTGGAGCGGCTAGCTGGATGGCTTGTGGCTCGAAGGAAGTTGTCCTTCCGGTGAACCTGTAGGGGCGTTCTGGCGACAGACCCCTACCGTAGATGTGCACAGTGGCCCAGAATTGGCGGTCTTCACCGCTCATGGGTCCTTGGTACACAACATATTCTGGGGGCTCTTCTAACACATAGGCACGACGGGTGAGATTTGCGAGTATGGTCACGAAACCTCCAAGATTGGTTGTTGTGGTCTCATTGTGCACTATGGGGCCAGGCATTGTGGCTAGGTTGGTGAAGAGGCTGTGCTGTGCTGGGTTGAGGCTAGCGTGCCCTTTTTATAGAAAAGGGGACGGAGTCTTCCTTCGCACGCTTGTGGAGGAGACATCTTGGGCGCTGGTTACTGGCGCGTGATCGACAAGCTAGGTTGGTAGGTTGGGCACCGACTGCCAAAAGTGTCGGGGTCACTATGTGGCTATCTTGCACGAGAAGCTTGGCTGGGGTTTGGTTAAGGTCTGGTGGGTTGGTTTGCCGAAGTTTATTGACCTGGCTAAGATAGGATTAGCCAATGGTCAGCCTGGCTCTGATACCAAGTCTGTCATGACCGGTTTTCCGGGTATAAATTTCCAGAAAAAGATCGTCGTGCTCATCAGCCCCAGGATTACTGTTAGCTGATGAGGCTCCAACTTGATACAGAAATTCCAAGCAAAATACAAAATATGTAGTACAAGACCATTCTGGCCTGTGAGTACAACAAATGGTTTCTAGTGGTTGAGGGCGGAAGCGGTTTGAGGATCATCAGGGTCTATGGGACTCCATTTCCCAACAGGAACAGCTGACCAGGTTAATTCCTATCTTCACGAGGCTGCTATCACCGTTGCTTAGGTTCCGGGGCTGTCATCACGTCGCTCCTCTCCGTGCAAGAAATCTGGCCAAGACAATAACCAGGGACAAGCCAGTGAGTACTTTGAATGTACTCGCAAACATTATGGACACAGGTATAATATAACAATGATGTGCTGAAAATATTTTATGCTCATGACGTCAGTCACAAAAGATAAATAAAACTCGGATGCGTGCAAGCAAGTTATTTATAAAAATGCAATAACATAGTAGTATTAAAATTTATGAAATAAATAACAACCAATGCCACAGTCGGGCGTCTGAGCGACACCACAAAAAGGGTTTTAAAAGAAATGCCACAGTCAGGCGTCTGAGCGACACCACACAAAGGGCTTTAAAAGAAATGCCACAGTCGGGCGTCTGAGCGACACCACATAAAGGGCTTAAAAAGAAATGCCACAGTCG
>NC_041385.1:186392361-186408264 GCF_002162155.2 Triticum dicoccoides | reverse complement strand
ACCACATAAAGGGCTTTAAAAGAAATGCCACAGTCGGGCGTCTGAGCGACACCACATAAAGGGCTTAAAAACAAATGCCACAGTCGGGCGTCTGAGCGACACCACATAAAGGGCTTTAAAAGAAATGCCACAGTCGGGCATCTGAGCGACACCACATAAAGGGCTTTAAAAGAAAACAATCATAGTGAATATCCCGGAGGTAGAACCATCCCAGGGATACTCGATAATAACAATAATATCACGGGTTAGTTAACAATAATAATAAACATAATTATCACAAGTCACAAGTAGTAATTCCAGTTCTGGATAATAGTTTCACCTCCGAAGACCGACACTAAGACCGACACTTGACCCATCCCAGACTGTAGTCCTTAACCATGGACACGGCTATTCGAATAGGTTTAATCTCTGCAGAGGGTGTACTCTTTACCCACGAGTAACGGATTCCTCTAGTCCATCGGGACTAATTCCGTCTATGGTCTTTTAAATGAAAACGCACCTGACTTGCACACACCAGCTTAACTTACCGGTGTCTGGAATCACCCATGACACTCGTTAAGCAAAACTCTAAGTGGGGAGGCTACAACCTCGATTAGCATGGGATCACAAAATTTATACCGCGCGCAACACTGGGGAAGCTACCCCCTCGGCTACAACCGAAACACCCATGCCCCCTGACCGGATGACTGGCTTTAATCCATGGCCGTGGTACCCTCATCCCGGCACCTCTGTACGGTGTGTGCTAGAAAGGGGTTGACAAATTACTGAACCGTACTCTACTTGTTGTAGAGACGAGTGGTAGTACGAAACAAGTATGGGGGTTACTGGAACAAGACTCGTTCTACGGTCGACTCAGGAGGTTTAAGTATTTCCCTGCATAACATGCATAACAATTATATTTCAACCAACAGAGTCACCGCTCATATTACCTTATCATGCCATACCAGATATAACCGTCCTGACGGAGACCGGCGACAAACTCATGCCTACCCAAGGCAGAGGTTTTTCCCGGGTTCCTGCCGGTATGCATGCCAGGCACATGAGGATGATTATCATCACAAGTGTGTTCATTTCCAACAGCATGGAAATCACTAACATGCACCCATGCGTATGATTATATCACATGAAATAACAAGTTCCTCCAAAGTGAGGTGATGTTATAAACGTGTCATCAAACAGACAATAATATTATGCCGGGGTTCAGAATGCTTGCCTTTAGGTCATGAGAAAACAGGGTGCATTCCGAAACATCTTGAAATCTTCAAAATCCTATTAAAGAATATATTTGAATTAACACACAAAATCAAAACAGCACAAAAAGTTGTTTTGAAATTTTTTCAAATAAATCTTAAAATAAACTAGACATTATTTGAGAGAGGTGGGAAAAAGAATCAGTTCATTTGGACTTATTTTTAAAAAGTTACAGCTGGTCAAAGTTTGGTCAAAATCTGTTATTTAAATAAAAACAGAAAAGAAAACGTTTCGAACGGGGTTACGCTTTCACACCGAGAAAACGTACTTGAGACTTTACGCCTCCACTTATCCAGCATGGATGGCGCGTGAGTCACTGACAGTGGGTCCTAGGTGGCCCACTAGTCAGGTTTGACTAGTCTGTCTTCCTTCTTCTCCCTCTGTCCCGAGCGGAGGCGGGATTCCGGCGACCGTCACCGGCGAACGGCAGGTCCTTGTGGGGAGATGAGGGCGGGGATGGATCCGTGGGTCGGGGGTGAACCTTCCGGTGGTTGCAGGGTTGTCAGAGGTGGAGGGATTTGCCGATGGCGAGCTCCCCGGCGGAGGAAAGTTTTGGTGGTAAAGTGATTTTTCTCCCGCGGTGAGCCCTGATCAAAATCGAGCAGGGGAAATGGTTCACAGGAGGAAGAGGAAGCTCTTGGTGAAGAGAACGGAGAGGGGGAGGCTCTGGTGACGCTGGAAGGGCTGGGGCAATGGCGGCGGCTGCGGTTGCCGGAGATGAGGAAGGAGGCCTCCCCGGGTCGTCTGGCTGCTAAAGGGGGCCCTAGGGAGGTGGCTTGGGGTCGCCTGTGTGCGGAGACGAGCTCGGGGCTCCTTTATATAGCGTTGGAGGTTGATTCCGAGGCGGCCGGCGATAAGGACGACGGCGAACCGCCTCCCTGTAGCGTCAGGGCATCGTGGCGATGACGGGAGCTAGCCGACGAGCGAGGGGATAAGCTTGCACTGTTCCCAGGGGCAGGTGGCGAGCCGGGGTGGCTTTGGCGGCGCCGACCTGAGCAGGGCTGTCGGGCGGCCGTGGCGGCTAGTCCTTGGCTTGTCGGGGACGCGGCGAGGGTCTGCTTGGCGCGTTGCAGTGAGGGGGAGCATGTGGCGCGCAAGGGGACACGGCATGCTGGCTGCGGTCGGTCACGGGCTGGAGAGAGTGCGGGGCGTGACGCGGCGGCTCGGGCGCATAGCTCATGCAATACGCATGCTCTGGGTGTGTCCAGAGCATGCCCGGGACATGCTCAATGAAATGCCAGGGTGGCCTAGAGGTCGCGGTTGAGGCTGGCAAGGACTAGGGCTAGTCTAGGTTTAGTAAGGGTAACAAGGGACATGGTGGTTTGGTCAGGAGTTTAACATGAACCAAAAATATGCCAATGGTAGCATGCTCCTGGACTTAGGAGTTTAACATGGAGGACTACAAGTAGGAGAAAGAATCAAGGGCTAAAGAGCAAGAAAAAATATGGTTGCTGTACAAACCATCATGTTGGACCAGAATGAAGATGAGGTTGTTTCACTCAAAATTTTCAAAGAACATCCCTGGATTTTTGCATATAATGGAATGATATGCTCTTACTGACATCCCAAAATTTGGTGGAAGCTAGAAACAAATATTTAAAAGGGTTGTAGTGCAAAACTGTTCACTGGACTAGAGGAGAAAAACATGTGTAGCACTCAAAATATGCAATGAATTAAATATATTATTGCACAAAAGTGATTTAGAGACATCACATGACATCTCCAAATTTTGGTTGGATTTTTAGATAAATATATCAAATGGTTGTAGTTCAAAAAGAGCTCCAAAATTTAAAACAACTCATTTTAATGAATAAAGTTCAGGGTGAAATAATTTAATAAATAATTCTACTGATTAAGAAAATGCTATACAGAGAGCATAGAAGTCCAATATACTTTGGAAAGCTCCACTAGGAAAAAGATAAAACTCCTTAACAATAAAAGAAGAGTTTCTGAAATCCATAGAAAAATCCAAAATGCAAAATTTTAAAACTCCTGGCAAAATTTTAATAACTAAAACCTGGTTAAATTTTTTTGGGGTGTTACAAAAATTGAAACCCAAAATTCTAGATCACAATGATGTTCATCCTGTAGCTGAGGATATGAAGCCGAGGAAGGATGCAGGACTCAGACAGTGGAGATTGACTGATCCCTATGCAGTCAGGAGGAGAACTGTTGTGGACTACAGGTTCCATATAAAGGAACAGCAGGACTTCTATGAGATAGTGCTGCTTGACAAGAAGCCTATAGTCTGTGATATGAGATGGGTGGACTGGAAGTATATCAGGAAGAATGAAGAGCATTATCCAGGAGTGTATGACAGTTTCAATGCTTGTGGAGTGGATGACTTTGTTGGGCAGAAGCTCACAAAGTGGAATGATGAGCTTATTATGCAGTTCTACTCCACAGCTCACTTCTATGCAGATGGAAGGATTGTCTGGACGTCTGAAGGTACTAGGTACCAAACAACAGATGAAGAATGGGCAAATCTGTTAATGCACCTAAGGAAAATGAGGATGACTTGGATGTCTATGCCAAGAAGATGAAGGATCACAACTCCATGGCACATATGTATAGAGAGATCCCAGATGCTGCTGTTGAGACACACAAGTTTGGATCAGTACATTACCTTTTGTAAGGATTGCCAACAATCAACTGGTTCCTCAGGCACACTCTTTTGCCTAAGTCAGGTGATCACAACATGATCAAAGGCCATGCTATCAACCTACTTCACATATTTGATGTGCCTCAAAAGTTCAAGGTCATGAGCCTCATAGTGGAAACTATCAAGAGAACAGCTGCTGACCAAAAGAGAAGTTGTGGGTATGCCCCACAAATCCAGGAGCTAATCAACTCCAAGATGGGCACTAGCACATACCTCTTGGACAAGGAACACATGCCCATCTATCCAGATTTTGAGGATAACACAGTGGTTATGGATGAAAATGAACCCTCTTCTGTGCAAGTCAAGCAAAGAAGGAGAAGGCAAGGACTGAAAAGGCTGCAAAGATGCCAACCATTGATGAGTCATCTCAATATTTCCTGAAGAGCAAGCCAGATCAGCTTGGCTACTTGATTGCCTCCACTCTGAGTATTGAGAAGGGATTGGCCACCCTGACTCAAAACCAGGAGAGCCTGGAGAGGATCATGGAGCAGAAGTTCTATGACTTAGATGTGAAGGTCACTGAGATACAGTCAATTGTTGAGCAACTTCAGGATGACATGCAGGAGAGGAAGGGCAAGACTACCACTGATGTGTTTGCTAGAGTGACCAGAGGATAGAGATCAGCTGCAGTGCCTGTTCCAGACACCAAAGCAACTTCATCTGCACCAGCTACAACTTCAGTGCCACCAGCTCCAGCACCTACTCCACTAGCTCCATCTTCATCAACTGATGCCTTCGTCCTTGGCGTTATTTCTACACCACTAGCTGAAGACCAAGCCTGAGAGTCAATTTAGTACTATGCATTTTCTATGAACTTTTTGGTAACTTGTTGCCAAAGGGGGAGAAAAATGTATAGATCATAGGCTTCGAGAGATAGCGTTGCTTTTTATTCTCTCTTGTTTTGGTGGTTGAACTTTATTTGCTTGTTTGAGATACTTTATTTCTTTTGTGAGATACTTGGATGATCATGTGTTTGATCATATGATATGCTACATTAATGCTTGTTGGATAACATTATCCTTTTATCTCTATATGATCATTCACTTTGCTTGGTGATGAGTGGATGTATTTAATTATTATCATTTTGAGCGCTCCACCAAGATGTATGTGACATGGAAGAGTAACTAATGATCCTAACTCAATGTGCATTTGCATTCCAAAGCAAATCTTAAACTATGCACAAATTTAGGGGGAGCTCTCACATTTCACATACTTCTCAAAACAACAATGTTTTTCAATCTTATTGTCATTTGTCGAAGCTTTGATCTATATGTTGTCATACTTTACCAAAAAGGGGGAGATTGAAAGTGCAACTATCCCTAGGTGGTTTTGGTAATTCCTAACAACATATAGCTCATTAAGCTAATGCTATTTCAAGATAAATATTTCAGGAAAGCTCAATGATTGGCATGGCATGGATGAGAAAAGTGGACCCCTCAAAATGCTAAGGACAAAAGGATTGGCTCAATCTCAAAGCTCAAGACTCTACATTTTATATTTTAGTGATCCAAGATAACATTGAGTTTATAGGAAAAGCCAATACTATCAAGGAGGGATGAGGTGTTGCTTAATGGCTTGCTTGCTCAAAGTGCTTAGTGATATGCTCCAAAGCCCTCAACTACTTTCACACATCCACATATGACCTAAACCAAAAGTCTGACTTGGCCCTACCAATTCTTTCAATCCGGCGCCACCGAGTTCAGATATCTTAGCCAGTGCCACAAATCCTAGGCAAATCGGTCCCACCGATAGGGATCTCGGTCTCACCGATATGGGATTGTAATCTCTCTATTTCCCTTCGTAACGTTTCAGTTCCACCGAGATGAGCGATCGGTCCCACGGAGATTGCAATGTAAACTCTCTGTTTCCCTTTCGTAACACTTCGGTCTCACCGAAATGAGCAAACCGGTCTCACCGAGTTTCCTGACCAACTCTCTGGTTAGCTTATTACCAAAATCGGTCCCACCGAGTTTGTGTAATCGGTCTCACCGAGATTACGTTATGCCCTAACCCTAACCATATCGGTCCTACCGAGTTGCATGTCAGTCCCACCAAAAATCCTAACGGTCACTAGATTTATTGAATCGGTCCGACCGAGTTTCTCAATTCCGTCCCACCGAGATTGGCAAGTTGTGTGTAACGGTTAGATTTTGTGTGGAGGCTATATATACCGCTCCACCTCCTCTTCATTCGTGGAGAGAGCCATCAGAACGAACCTACACTTCCAACTTGCTGTTTCTGAGAGGAACCACCTACTCATGTGTTGAGACCAAGATATTCCATTCCTACCATATGAATCTTAATCTCTAGCCTTCCCCAAGTTGCTTTCCACTCAAATCTTCTTTCCACCAAATCCAAATCCTGTGAGAGAGAGTTTAGTGTTGGGGAGACTATCATTTGAAGCACAAGAGCACGGAGTTCATCATCAACACACCATTTGTTACTTTCTTGGAGAGTGGTGTCTCCTAGATTGGCTAGGTGTCACTTGGGAGCCTACGACAAGATTGTGGAGTTGAACCAAGGAGTTTGTAAGGGCAAGGAGATCGCCTACTTCGTGAAGATCTACCGCTAGTGAGGCAAGTCCTTCGTGGGCGACGGCCATGGTGGGATAGACAAGGTTGCTTCTTCGTGGACCCTTCGTGGGTGGAGCCCTCCGTGGACTCGCGTTACCATTACCCTTCGTGGGTTGAAGTCTCCATCAACGTGGATGTACGATAGCACCACCTATCGGAACCACGACAAAAACATCTGTGTCTCCAATTGTGTTTGAATTCTCGAAACCCTTCCCTTTACATTCTTGCAAGTTGCATGCTTTACTTTCCGCTGCTCATATACTCTTTGCATGCTTGCTTGAATTGTGTTAAGATTGCTTGACTTGTGCTAAAATCTGCCAAAGACTAAAATTGGGAAAAGGATAATCTTTTATTTGGTCAAGTAGTCTAATCACCCCCCCTCTAGACATACTTTCGGTCCTATAATCATCAAAAAGAGATATTTCAAGAGAATCAACAGGATCATAGCAATCATCATAGCAATCATCCTTCGGTAAGCACGAAGGGGAATTAAACAATGTATGAGTTGAAGAGTTATTCTCATTAGAAGGTGGGCACGGGTTGCTAATCCTCTCTTCCTCCTTTTGTTCTTCGCTCACCTCATCATCTTTTTCTTCCAATGAGCTCACAGTTTCATCAATTTCTTCTTCCATAGACTCCTGCAAAATATTAATCTCTTCTTGGACAGCAGAGACTTTCTCAATAATTGCATCAATATTGGAATTGAATTCATAACTCTCATAGCAATATTTAAGTATAGCAAAAAATTTAGGTCTATAAACTAAATCATCAAAATCGTCAAACTCTTTAAACATAGATTCAATCTCAAAAGCACCCATAAAAGCAACAAATTCTTCTATTTGTTCCACATCATAGTAATCATAGATACCATTAGCATAAGAAGCCAAGGTTTTATCATCATTAAATTTGCATGAAAAAGGGAGGTGTGGAGCCTTCATCCTAGAGCAACAAGTATAATCATATCTCAAGCATAGTTGCCTAGCATACCAATATAACATATAAATTTGATCCCATAATAGTTCCCCTTTTTGTGTCAAGCGATAATCCCTAAAGTATTCACGTTGATCCAACGTGTCTCCCATAACATAATTGAATGGGGTTTTCTCAGGATTATCAAAGTAGTACATAATTTATTTCACATAACGAGCATCGAGGGTTTTAGGAGGTTCCCCATCTCCATGAGTAGCAAGTACACCTAATTTTTTTTGTATTTCGTGTTCCATATCCATAACTAAAGATAGAGAACAGTTAAGAACAACAAATAAAAATTACTTAGTGATAAAGTAAACAAGCACACACGAGAATATTCACCCCATGCTATGACTCCCCGACAACTGCGCCACAAAAAGGTCTTGATAACCCGCAACTATACGGGATCAATTGTAGCCTCTTTCGATAAGTAAGAGTGTCGAACCCAACGAGGAGCTAAAGGTAGAACAAATATTCCCTCAAGTTCTACCGAGACCACCGATACAACTCTATGCACGCTTGACGTTCGCTTTACCTAGAACAAGTATGAAACTAGAAGTACTTTGTAGGTGTTGTTGGATAGCTTTGCAAGATAATAAAGAGCACATAAATATAAACTAGGGGTTGTTTAGATAAATAAGCAATAAAGTAAATAAAACGAGTGTGGAAAAGTGGTGGTAGGAGTTGTGAAATTGTCCCTAAGCAATTGACTACTTTACTAGACCGGTAATCACTATTGCAATTCTATTCGAGGGAGAGGCATAAGCTAACATACTTTCTCTTCTTGGATCATATGCACTTATGATTGGAACTATAGCAAGCATCCGCAACTACTAAAGATCATTAAGGTAAAACCCAACCATAGCATTAAAGTATCAAGTCCCCTTTATCCCATACGCAAACAACCTACTTACTCGGGTATGTGCTTCTGTCACTCACGCCACCCACCATAGGCAAATCATGAACATATTGCAAACCCTACAACGGGAATCCCTCACGCTTGCGCGACACGGAGGGCACAATAGGACAACACCAATAATAAAACATGCAACTCAAACCAATCATAGCAATTCATCAATCACCGATAGGACAATGAAAAATCTACTCAGACATCATAGGATGGCAACACATCATTGGATAATAATATGAAGCATAAAGCACCATGTCCAAGTAGAGGGTACAGCGGGTTGCGGGAGAGTGGACCGCTGAATATAGATGGGGGAAGGTGATGGAGATGATGGAGTCATGTACCTAGGGTAGGGTCACAGACCTGATCTGAGTACCCTGCCCAAGGACATCCTTAGAAGAGATCACCTTCCAGTCGACCTACGAGGGACTCACTCGACTGACTTGAAGGACTCGACCATGAAGACTCACTCGACCACCAGAAGGTCAAAAGGCACTCTGCACTGCAACGGTCTATAATCAAGTAGACTTTATGATAGTAAAGACACTTTATGTGGGGCGTTACCAGTAACGCCCCGGACTTAACGCACCTTAAACCATCTCCTACGTGGGCTGGCTAGGGTCCTGGCGCACTCTATATAAGCCACCCCCCTCCACAGGTAGAAGGGTTCGGCACCTTGTAATCCATATACACATAATCCACTCGACCGCCTCCGGGCTCCGAGACGTAGGGCTTTTACTTCCTCCGAGAAGGGCCTGAACTCGTACATCTCTTGTGTTTACAACCTCTCCATAGCTAGGACCTTGCCTCTCCATACCTACCCCCCACTCTACTGTCAGACTTAGATCCACGACAGTTGGCGCCCACCGTGGGGCAGGTGTTTTAGCGATTTTGTGGAGAAGTTGCGATTCTTCCGAGTACTTTCATCATGGTGGCTGCTGGAGTTTTGGTTGAGGGTCGAGAGATCCGTCTCGGTGCTCTCACCTTCGTCGCCGATGACTCCGCCTGGCTCCAGGAGGCTCCTCTCGACGTCGATGCGCTCCCCGTCCGCGGTGCGATGCATTTTCGCGCATGTGTCCGCGGCGTTCTGCTGCGGCAACCGTCAACCCCGTATCGGTCGACTCCCCCATCGGCCACCCTCCCGGTCTCCCGCCAGCGCAAGCGCTCGGGCCGGTCGAGGCTTCAGCGGTGGGTGAGGCACGCGGTGGCTCGCCAGACGGCCACCACCCAAGTTGCGGCAATCGAGCCCGACGAATCTCTTTACGGCCTGTTCGATCTGTCGACTGGCTCCGTAGAGACTGCATCCGAGTGCGATAGCAGTGATCCAGCGGCGGAAATCCTGATGGTCGACGGGCCCCGCAGTCCCCCTGGCTTCGCCCGTGATGGTGGGGCAGGCGACGGAGGCGACCCCGCACGAGACCATGAAGAGTACCAGCCCGAGCCACTCGACTCTCTGCAAAGAGAGGAACTTCGCCGCAGGAACGTGGATGCCCTGCATACTCCCATCGCAGGAGAAACCCCCGAGGCTCGCGCCTTGGAGGAGGCACGTTTGGCCAATTTGGCCGAACGCACTCACCTGGAGAATCTTAAGCGAGCACTCGACGAGCGCGCGCGGCAACGAGTTCCCGACACCAGTCGACGTCAACTCTTCCCGCCGACTCAGGTATATCGAACCCCAATCCGGAATTTAGCAGCTGCGACCCGTATTGCAGAGTCCATCCAGCCCTCTCAGTCGGAAGCTGGCAGAGGCTTGATGCAGATCAGGGATCTGCTCCGGGCAGCAGGTGATCAGAATTCGGCCGTGTCGCAGTCGCGCAACAGAATTCACAGTCGATCCGTCGCTGCGAATACGATTCAGTCGGCTCACAGCCCCAGATCGCCTCCGCGGCGTGAAGGGCGCGAGAATCGGCGAGACCAATATGGAGACCGACACGACCGAGATGATAGGCGTCGAGTGCCCAATTCCCCTCCGAGGGGTGGGTCTTACGCTCCTCGGCAGCAAGATGACAGGCGTCAGCTCAGTGCGGGGCGGAGAGTTCCAGTCGATCCCAGAGAACCAGGCTTCGACGCGCGATCCATTATCGTGCAAGGCTTGGTCGACCGGAACAGAGCCCATCGAGGTGGGTTCGACAGAGATGCGCCCACGAGCAGTCGAGTGCATGTTTCTGGTCCGGAATGCTTCAGCAGAGCTATCAGAGCCGCAGTGATCCCTCCCAATTTCAGGTTGGCAACAGGAGTCAGCAAGTTCACTGGTGAGTCTAAGCCTGAAACTTGGCTTGAGGACTACCGAGTGGCGGTTCAGATTGGTGGTGGGAATGACGAGGTGGCCATGAAACATCTGCCCCTCATGTTGGAAGGTTCTTCCAGAGCATGGTTGACTCAGTTACCTCCTAGCAGCATTTACACTTGGGAAGATCTGTCCCGAGTGTTCGTCAGAACGTTTGAAGGAACTTGCAAGCGACCGGCTGGATTGACGGAGCTGCAAGTCTGCGTGCAGAAGACTAATGAGACTCTCAGGGAGTATATTCAGAGATGGATCACTTTGCACCATACAGTGGAGAATGTGTCTGATCATCAGGCAGTCTGCGCCTTCAAGGATGGTGTCAAGAACAGAGAATTGAGTTTGAAATTTGGTCGAACCGGAGACATGACCTTGAGTCGGATGATGGAAATTGCTACCAAGTACGCCAACGGCGAAGAAGAAGACCGACTCCGAAGCGGCAAGCACAAGCCGAGTCAGTCGGAGAAGGGAAACACCAGTCGGAAACAGAAGCGGAAGGCTGAACCGGCAGCTCCTGGAGAGGCTCTGGCCGTGACTCAGGGAAAGTTTAAAGGGAAACCAAAAGGATCCCGGAACCCTAAAAAGGTACAGGATAAAGAAGGGAACGACGTGATGGATATGCCGTGCCACATCCACACGAAGAAAGACGAAGAGGGGAATATCATTTACCCAAAGCATACCACTCGCCAATGTCGACTCCTGATCCAGCAGTTTCAAGGAAAACAGTCCAAAGACAAGGAAAAGGAGTCGGACAAGGCCGAAGACAAGGAAAAGGAGGACAGTGAGGAAGGATATCCGCATGTCAACTCCACTCTGATGATCTTTGCAGATGTGGAAAGCAAGAGTCGATTGAAAGTCATTAACCGTGAGGTGAACATGGTTACCCCAGCAAAAGCAAATTATCTGAGATGGTCCCAAACACCCATCACATTCGACCAATCTGATCACCCGACTCATATTGCCACCCCTGGGAGGCAAGCTTTGGTGGTCGATCCAGTTGTCGAAGGCACTCGACTGACAAAAGTGCTGATGGACGGTGGTAGTGGGCTGAATTTGTTGTATGCAGACACACTGAAAGGAATGGGCATTCCGATGTCCCGACTGAGCACCAGTAACATGAGCTTTCATGGAGTTATACCAGGGAAGAAAGCCGAGTCGCTCGGCCAAATAGCTCTGGACGTGGTGTTTGGTGATTCGAAACATTTTCGCAAAGAGAAGTTGACGTTTGAGGTCGTGGATTTTTAGAGTGCATATCACGCCATTTTGGGGAGACCAGCTTATGCACGGTTCATGGCTCGACCATGTTACGTGTACCTCAAATTGAAGATGCCCGGCCCCAAAGGAGTGATCACTGTCACCGGTGATCGGAAAAAGGCAGAAGAGTGCTTTCAGAAGGGCTCAAAGATTGCTGATTCCCAGGTGATAGCGGTCGAGTTTGAAGAATACAAGCAAAACGCAGATCCGAGTGATTTGCTGCGATCCAAGAAACCCGCCACAGAATCTGCATTTCAGTCGTCCGGTGAGACGAAGCCTGTTCACATTCACCCGACCGATCCCGATGCAGCTCCGACCCACATCTCCACAACACTCGACCCGAAATAGGAAGAAGCGCTCATCCAGTTCTTCCGTGAGAACTGGGACATTTTTGCATGGAAGCCCGCTGACATGCCAGGTGTTCCCAGGGGACTGGCTGAGCATCGCCTAAGAGTCGACTCATCAGCAAAACCAGTCAAAGAGCATCTTCGGCGGTCCGCCGTCCAGAAGAGAAAAGCCATTGGTGAGGAAGTGGCTCGACTGTTGGCGGCAGGATTTATCCGAGAGATATACCACTCCGAGTGGCTTGCTAATGTCGTCATGGTTCCTAAGAAGGACAAATCGCTCCGAATGTGCATTGATTTCAAGCACATCAACCGGGCCTGCCCGAAAGATCATTTTCCTCTCCCTCGCATAGATCAAATTGTTGACTCGACTGCGGGATGCGAGAGATTGTCTTTTCTAGACGCCTACTCCGGGTATCACCAGATCCGTCTGTACGGACCCGACGAGGTAAAAACAGCTTTCATCACTCCATTCGGGTGCTTCTGCTATATCACCATGCCATTCGGCCTCAAGAATGCCGGAGCCACATTTATGCGAATGATTCAGAAGTGTCTACTCACTCAAATCAGTCGGAATGTGGAAGCGTATATGGATGATATCGTCGTCAAGTCACGAAAAGGTTCCGACCTGCTCGCTGACCTCGCCGAAACATTTGCCAACCTCAGAAGGTATGATATCAAGCTCAATCCATCAAAGTGCACATTCGGAGTTCCTGGTGGCAAGTTACTCGGTTTTCTCGTTTCCGAGCGAGGGATCGACGCTAATCCAGAGAAGATCGGCACTATTCTCCGAATGAAACGCCCTGTGCGAGTGCACGATGTCCAGAAGCTTACTGGATGCTTGGCCGCATTAAGTCGATTCATCTCACGACTCGGTGAAAAGGCATTGCCTCTTTACCGACTGATGAAGAAGGCAGACAAGTTCGAGTGGACTCCAGAAGCTGATGCAGCGTTTGCCGAGCTAAAAGCTCTGCTCTCCACCCAGCCGATGCTTGCTGCCCCAATCAGCAAAGAGCCTCTGTTGCTTTATATCGCAGCCACAGGACAAGTCGTCAGTATTGTGCTTACGGTCGAGCGGGAAGAAGAAGGAAAAGCTCTCAAAGTTCAGCGCCCAGTGTATTATTTGTCTGAAGTCTTGACTCCATCCAAGCAGAGATATCCTCATTATCAGAAGCTTGTGTATGGAATATACATGACCACAAAGAAGGTTGCTCATTATTTCTCTGATCATTCCATCACAGTCGTCAGCGACGCTCCACTATCAGAGATTTTGCACAACAGAGATGCAACTGGTCGAGTGGCGAAATGGGAGATTGAACTTCTTCCCCTTGATATCAAGTTTGAGGCAAAGAAAGCCATTAAGTCCCAGGCAATAGCAGATTTCCTCGCCGAGTGGATTGAACAGCAGCAGCCGACTGAAGTTCACTCGGAGCATTGGACCATGTTTTTTGATGGCTCTAAGATGTTGAATGGTTCCGGTGCTGGGGTTGTCCTGGTTTCCGCCAGAGGAGATAAGCTCAGATATGTGCTCCAGATTCACTTTGATTCCTCCAACAATGAGGCAGAATATGAGGCCCTCTTATACGGATTGCGCATGGCCATTTCACTCGGCGTCCGTCACCTGATGGTCTATGGCGACTCAGATTTAGTGGTCAACCAAGTGATGAAGGAGTGGGACGTGAGAAGCCCAGCCATGACTGGATACTGCAGTGCGGTGAGGAAGCTGGAAAAGAAGTTCGAGGGGTTGGAGCTTCATCATATACCCCGACTGAAAAATCAAGCAGCTGATGATCTAGCAAAGATAGGTTCCAAGAGAGAGGCCATTCCGAGTGGTGTGTTCTTGGAGCATATACACACTCCGTCAGTCAAAGAAGACCCTTTCACCGAAGAAGCTCCACAGCCCAAGAGTGCCACAGATCCGACTGAGGTTGAGGTCCCAGCAGTAGTCGACTTGGTCATGGAGGTCTTGGTGGTCATTCCCGACTGGACAGTTCCGTATATCGTGTATATCCTGAGAAAAGAGCTCCCGGAGGATGAGGAAGAGGCTCGACAGATCGTCCGTCGATCTAAAGCCTTTACCGTAATCAAAGGATAGCTGTATAGAGAAAGCGCGACTGGAGTTGGTCAGAAGTGCATAACACCAGAAGAAGGTCAAATCATCCTTAATGATATCCACTCGGGAACCTGTGGTCATCATGCGTCCTCTCGGACCATCGTGGCCAAAGCATACCGAGCCGGATTTTACTGGCCAAAGGCGAATGAGATGGCAAAGGAAATAGTGGATAAGTGCGAGGGATGTCAGTTCTACTCGAATATGTCGCACAAGCCTGCATCGGCTCTGAAGACCATTCCACTCGTCTGGCCTTTCGCAGTATGGGGGTTGGACATGGTCGGTCCTTTGAGAACAGGGCGAAGTGGCTTCACGCATGTACCGGTGGCAGTCGACAAGTTCACCAAGTGGATTGAGGCTAAACCAATCAAGAACCTTGACGCCGATACTGTTGTTAGCTTCATCAGGGAACTGATATTCAGATATGGAGTCCCGCACAGCATTATTACGGATAATGGGTCGAACTTTGACTCAGAGGAATTCAGGGATTTCTGCAACTCTCAAGGCACACGAGTCGACTAAGCTTCAGTCACCCATCCGCAGTCGAATGGACAAGCAGAGCGAGCCAATGGTCTGATTCTCAAGGGATTGAAACCCCGGCTAATGCGTGATCTTAAGCATGCAGCTGGAGCTTGGGTCGATGAACTTCCCTCGGTGCTTTGGGGACTGCGGACCACACCTAATCGGTCGACCGGAAGAACTCCATTCTTCTTGGTCTACGGAGCTGAAGCAGTCTTGCCGAGTGATCTTCTCCACAATGCTCCTCGAGTTGAGATCTACAACGAAGAAGAAGCTGAACAAGCGCGGCAGGACGCAGTCGACCTTTTAGAGGAAGAAAGGGAGATGGCTCTGATCCGATCGACCATCTACCAACAAGATTTGCGTCATTTCCACGCCAGAAATGTGAGGAGTCGAGCCTTCCAGGAAGGAGATTTAGTTCTCCGAGTGGATCAGAAGAAACCACACAAGCTTGCTCCTTCTTGGGAAGGACCCTTCATCGTCACCAAAGTTCTCCACAACGGGGCGTACCGTCTTTACAATGTCGAACATAATATCGACGAGCCCCGAGCTTGGAATGCGGAGCTACTCCGCCCATTTTACACTTAAGTTTATCACTCGGATGAGTTGCAATAAAGTACTCCTGTAGTTCATGGATTTCAAAATAATAGTGTCATAGTTCCTCCATAATTTTTGTCACTTTTTATTTTTGTCCAATAAAATTTTCCCCTCAGTGGGTGACTTAGCCGCGAATCCGTTTCGCCTAAGTTTGTAAAAATCCTTCCCGAGTGGTGAGCCAGACTCCCACTCGGAGGCTTAGCTGCGAATCCGTTTCGCCTAAGATTAAATAAAATCCTACCAAGTGGTAAGCCAGACTTCCACTCGGGGGCTTAGCTGCAGTCCAAGGACTCGCCTAAGTTACCAAAATCCTACCGAGTGGTAAGCCAGACTTCCACTCGGAGGCTTAGCTGCAGTCCAAGTACTCGCCTAAGATTAAATAAAATCCTACTGAGTGGTAAGCCAGACTTCCACTCGGGGGCTTAGCTGCAGTCCA
>NC_041385.1:186391660-186392351 GCF_002162155.2 Triticum dicoccoides | reverse complement strand
CTCCGAGTGGATCAGAAGAAACCACACAAGCTTGCTCCTTCTTGGGAAGGACCCTTCATCGTCACCAAAGTTCTCCACAACGGGGCGTACCGTCTTTACAACGTCGAACATAATATCGACGAGCCCCGAGCTTGGAACGCGGAACTACTCCGCCCATTTTACACTTAAGTTTATCACTCGGATGAGTTGCAATAAAGTACTCCTGTAGTTCATGGATTTCAAAATAATAGTGTCATAGTTCCTCCATAATTTTTGTCACTTTTTATTTTTGTCCAATAAAATTTTCCCCTCAGTGGGTGACTTAGCCGCGAATCCGTTTCGCCTAAGTTTGTAAAAATCCTTACCGAGTGGTGAGCCAGACTCCCACTCGGAGGCTTAGCTGCGAATCCGTTTCGCCTAAGATTAAATAAAATCCTACTGAGTGGTAAGCCAGACTTCCACTCGGGGGCTTAGCTGCAGTCCAAGTACTCGCCTAAGATTAAATAAAATCCTACCGAGTGGTAAGCCAGACTTCCACTCGGGGGCTTAGCTGCAGTCCAAGTACTCGCCTAAGATTAAATAAAATCCTACCGAGTGGTAAGCCAGACTTCCACTCGGAGGCTTAGCTGCAGTCCAAGGACTCGCCTAAGTTACCAAAATCCTACCGAGTGGTTAGCCAGACTTCCACTCGGAGGCTTAGCTGCAGTCCAAG
>NC_041385.1:186386077-186391650 GCF_002162155.2 Triticum dicoccoides | reverse complement strand
TAAATAAAATCCTACCGAGTGGTAAGCCAGACTTCCACTCGGAGGCTTAGCTGCGAATCCGTTTCGCCTAAGATTAAATAAAATCCTACCGAGTGGTAAGCCAGACTTCCACTCGGAGGCTTAGCTGCAGTCCAAGTGCTCGCCTAAGTTATCAAAATCCTACCGAGTGAAGAGCAAACCTCTCACTCGGGGGCTTAGCTGCAGCCCAGTGCTCGCCTAAGATATAAAAATCCTACCGAGTGAAGAGCAAACCTCTCACTCGGGGGCTTAGCTGCAGCCCAGTGCTCGCCTAAGATATAGAAATCCTACTGAGTGAAGAACAAACCTCTCACTCGGGGGCTTAGCTGCAGCCCAGTGCTCGCCTAAGATATAGAAATCCTACCGAGTGAAGAGCAAACCTCTCACTCGGGAGGCTTAGCTGCAGCCCAGCGCTCGCCTAAGTGGATTAAGGAATAAGTCGATTGCAGTGAGCGTCTTGCTTTGAACCTGCAAAAGACATTTCGAGCCAAAAGCAATCATATTCAAACACCAAATTCAAGTTCAGATCGATACCTAAAGGAACCGAAAGTGCTCAGGCACTAAGCCTGTTAAGGTTTATCGGTTACAACTCCACTCGGCATACCGAGGCAAATTTAAAGCGTCGAGCTTAGAAGAATTTTTTTACCCCTCCTGTGGAGGGCTGGAAGGTGCAACAAACTCATCAAGATCAATTCCATCTGCGTTCTGAGTGGCAGCAGCAAGGAAAGTTTCCATAAAGGACCTGAAGTCGTGTTTCTTGGTGTTGGCCACCCGGAGGGCAGCCAGCTTGTCTTCTCGCGCATCTTTGCAGTGGACTCGGGCCAGACACAGAGCAACATCTGCACCACACTGAGCCCAGGACTTTTTCCACTCCTACACTCGACCAGGGACAGCATTCAAACGAGCCATCAGCGACTCGAGGTCGTTCTGGAGTGTCTCCCCGGGCCAGAGCGTCGAGTCGATGCGAGATGTGGCGACCTTCAGCCTTGCAAGATAGTCCACGGCAGCTGCAACACGGGACTCCAGTCGGAAAACATTCATGGCAACTTCGTCGTTCACCAGAGAATTGACGGGGTCAAGGTTTGGCTCCAGCCGGCTAGTCTCTTCTTCAAAGTTTTGACAAAATTCTGCAAGGACGATCACCGAGTCAAGGCAATGGTCGAATGAAAAAAACCACAGTTGAAAATGATTGTTGAAGGTTTACCTTCAAGCATAAGAAACAGCTTCTTGGCAAGACCACTCAGGAAGGCCTCCAGATCATTTTTCTTCCCAAGAACAGCTTTCAGAGTAGCATTTTCTTGCTCAAGCTTTGTGACTGAAGCTAACTTCTCGTCAACAAGCTTGATCTTCTCAGCTAGTTCAAGGTCTTTTTTCCTTTGGGCCTCCCTCACCTTACCTGAAAGTTACAGCAAGATCAGATTTTGAAACAAATGAAGGGAAAAAGCAGTCGTCGAGGTCTCACCAAACATACCTTCGGTCTCCTCCTTTGCCTTCGTCAGATTCTCCTGAACCAGCTTCAAATTCAGCTCGAGCTGAATGTGCTTGTTTTCCAGTTCAGTGTAGCGAGCCGCAAGGTCACAGGAGTTCTGCGAAGAACCAATCGACTAAATGTCAAAAATAATTCACTTCCGAGTGGAAAAGGAAAAATCACGTGTTTCTAAGACTATAGCCGAATTCAAGCATTCGGCCGTAGTCTCGGGGACTACACCCAGTGGGTGCACTCAGCGTGCCCCCACTAATCCTATTGAAGACAGAGTCGACCAGTCGACCGGTTTGCGAAATCCAGTCGCCATAGTCGAATGACGGAAAGACTGAACTTATAAAGCCTAAGGCCGACTGCCAGCAGTCGACCTTAGCCTTGGGGACTACACCCAGTGGGTGCACTCAGCGTGCCCCCACTAATCCTATTGAAGACAGAGTCGACCAGTCGACCGGTTTGCGAAATCCAGTCGCCATAGTTGAACGACGGAAAGACTGAAATTATAAAGCCTAAGGCCGACTGCCAGCAGTCGACCTTAGCCTTGGGGACTACACCCAGTGGGTGCACTCAGCGTGCCCCCACCGGTTTGTGAAATCCATTCGCCATAGTCGAATGACGGAAAGACTGAAATTATAAAGCCTAAGGCCGACTGCTAGCAGTCGACCTTAGCCTTGGGGACTACACCCAACGGGTGCACTCAGCGTGCCCCCGCTAACACGGAGTTTAAATCGACACACCCAGTGGGTGACTACTATAAATTCTGGAAAGAAAAGTTTTTTGATAGCATATCCTAACAGAACAAGTGGTGGTCGACTGACCTGAACATTCCTTTGAAGGGCGGAACTGGCGTCGTAAGCTGCCTGGCTCGCATCCCGGATGGTCTTCAACTGCTCCATCATGATCCCTGCCTGGCGTATCGCCTCCTTCGCGGCGCCAGCTTGGTCCTCTGGGACGTGGTGCGTCGTGAAGAGGGAGGGCTGCGGAGCACTCGTCAGCGGATCTGCGAAGGACACAATGTGTCGAGTGGTGTTCTCCTCCTCCGCGACCAGAGTCTCAGGCACCGTCACATCCTGGGGCACCCTGCTGGCAGACGCTTTCCTTCTCATTCTATGCTTTAGTGGTTCCTCGTCTTCATCATCATCAGGGAGAGTGATAACAACATTGGATGGAGCTACAGAAAAGAATCAGAATTAGAGATCATGAGTCAGTCGACTAGAAACGGGGTTAAGAGTATAGTACCAGGTTTTGAGGTTGCTGCGTCCTCCATCTCATGATCGTCAGCCCGGGCTGAGGTCTCAGAAGTAGCAGCACTGCAACTCCAAAGAATCAGTCGGCTAACTCCAGCGCCAACCCGAGATAAAGTTCACACAAAACAAGAAGACTTAAGCAACATGATTACCCTGATATGGTGGGGATGGACACCTTCATCTTCGGCAGGTGCATGGTCGGCTTTGACGGGGACGCCCTGGGCTGCTTCGACGCCTTTTCAGTCGGCGCCGGAGAGGTGGTCCGAGGGCGCTTGGTCGACTGCGTAACAGTCGCAATCCCCTCGCCGTGTTCGGTCGCAGGGTCATGGACAAGTTTCGACCGCCTTTCCGAGCGCGGTGGTGCGACCTCCTCCTCCTCCTCCTCTTCCTCGTCCTCATCGTCACCATCATCGTCGTCGTCATCATCATCATCATCCTCAGCGGCGTCCGAGTCCCACTCCTCCTCCTGGCTCTCGCCCCCGCTCGCTTCTCCCTCCTCGGTCGAAGCCTGTGCTCCATTGGGCATCGAGTACAGCCCAGTGAGGGCCTGATAGACATCAAGACAAAGATCAGTCAACTGATCGGCAGAGAAAACTGAAATAAATGCGACGAGAATACAATGGGAAGTGGAGCAGACATACCTTGTTTGGATCACTGTGGCAGTCGAGTGGAGGAATCCTTCTGGCTCCGTGAGGGTTATCCTTGTTCCCAGTAACAGCGGCCATCCACCTTTCCAGAGTGGCATCGTCGACTGTTTCTGGATTGACCCGAGTCACATCCTCAGTCCCGCAGTACAACCACATGCAATGGCTCCGGAACTGAAGAGGCTGGATACGACGCCTAAGGAAAACCTCCAGGAGATCCATACCCGTCACTCCATCCCGAACCAACTAAACTACACGCTCCATCAGCATCTTCACGTCAGCTTTCTCCTCCGGAATCACCTTCAGAGAGGAGGGCTTGTTCACTCGGCCCATGGTGAACTAAGGGAGTCCACTCGACTGCCCCGGCGTCGACTGATCCTGGCAGTAGAACCAGGTCGACTGCTAGCCTCTGACTGACTCGGGAAATGTCATGGCTGGGAAGGTGCTCTTGTTCCTCACCTGGATCCCCAGACCCCCACACATTTGGACAACTCGGGTTTTTTCGTCGCCTGGGCTCGCCTTCTTCACGGTCTGAGAGCGACACGTGAATATGTGCTTGAACAAACCCCAATGCGGTCGACAACCCAGGAAACTCTCACACATGGACACAAACGCGGCAAGATAGGCGATAGAATTCGGGGTGAAGTGGTGGAGTTGCGCTCCAAAGAAGTTCAAGAAACCACGAAAGAAAATGCTCGGAGCAAAGAGAATCCGCGGTCGACATGGGTAGCCAGAAGCATGCACTCACCCTCTTCCGGCTGGGGCTGCCACTCTTTCCCCGGAAGCCTCGCAGCCCCATGAGGGATCAGGCCCTCGTTGGCCATGTCGAGGAGATCCTTCTCCGTGATGGTCGACTGGATCCAATCTCCCTGGACCCAGCCTTTCGGCAGGCGAGATCTAGACGAAGACCCGCCGCGGCTGGTGGATCTCCCCTTCGCCTTCTCCGTCGCTGACGCCTTCTTCGCGCGTTCCAGCGCCGCCGTCTTCTCCTTGACCATGGCTGCCGGCGGGACGCGCGAGGGGAAGTTGTGCAGAGGCGAGAGCGAGCGCGTTGGGCGGAGACGAAGGGAGCAGAGAGAGAATGCTGAGGCACTGTTCAAAAAACCCTCGCTGGGCGCATTTATAAGATCCCTTCCGAGTGGATGACAGGTGGGCCCGGTCAATCTAATCATATCCTGAACAGTTACGCGGACGCGATACGTGGCGAAAAAAGCGGTGCGGGGATCAAGGCGTCTATGCCCTGTCCCGTCCGAACACCACGGTTCGCCCCGCTCCGCGCGCTTCCCCAAATTTCGCATCCCGCGGAATCCGCGAACGGCAGATCGGTCTGCCAAACGCGGGATTTCCTGCGATCCGTCGCTCAGAAATCGGCGAAGCCCAAAGGATCACTCGACGAAGGAAAAGAATGGATCGAGTCGACTGAAGAAAAGTTGCTCACTTTCAACAAAGAGATTTTTTGGTTCAAAACAACGCACGACCAGTATGCGAAGGCTAATCGGAAACAGCATCAACTCCTTCATCACTCAAGCCTTTATCCATTCGGGGGCTAATGATGGAGTCATGTACCTAGGGTAGGGTCACAGACCTGATCTAAGTACCCTGCCCGAGGACATCCTTAGAAGAGATCACCTTCTAGTCGACCTACGAGGGACTCACTCGACTGACTTGAAGGACTCGACCATGAAGACTCACTCGACCACCAGAAGGTCAAAAGGCACTCTGCACTACAACGGTCTGTAATTAAGTAGACTTTATGATAGTAAAGACACTTTATGTGGGGCGTTACCAGTAACGCCCCGGACTTAACGCACCTTAAACCCTCTCCTACGTGGGCTGGCTGGGGTCCTGGCGCACTCTATATAAGCCACCCCCCTCCACAGGTAGAAGGGTTCGGCACCTTGTAATCCATATACACATAATCCACTCGACCGCCTCCGGGCTCCGAGACGTAGGGCTTTTACTTCCTCCGAGAAGGGCCTGAACTCGTACATCTCTTGTGTTTACAACCTCTCCATAGCTAGGACCTTGCCTCTCCATACCTACCCCCCACTCTACTGTCAGACTTAGATCCACGACAGGAGATGTTGGTGAAGATGGCGGAGGTGCTGGTGTAGATCGTGTTGATGATGATGGCCCCCGGCAGCGCTCCGGCGCCACCGGAAGCAAGGAGGAGAGAGCCCCCCC
>NC_041385.1:186365321-186385675 GCF_002162155.2 Triticum dicoccoides | reverse complement strand
TCTTCCTTGACCTCCTCCCTAGATGGGAGAAGGGTTTCCCCTCTGGTCCTTGGCTCCCATGGCATGGGAGGGGCGAGAGCCCCTCCAAGATTGGATCTATCTCTCTGTCTCTCTCTCTGTTTCTGCATTCCCATATTGTTCCCTTTCACCGTTTCTTTTATATCTGGAGATCCGTAACTCCGATTGGGTTGAATCTGTCGCCCAGATTTTTCCCATAAAATTAGCTTTCTTGCGGCAAAATAAAAGCGTCAACCGCCTTACAGGGTGCCAACGAGGGTCCAGGGCGCGCCTGCCTCCCTGGGGCGCGCCCCCCTGCCTCATGGCCCCCTCGGGCACCGTCTCGCGTTGATTCTTCCTCCCAAAAATCACAAATATTCCAATATAATTCTCCGTCTGTTTTTGTCCCGTTTGGACTCTATTTGATATTGGGTTTCTGCGAAACGTAAAACATGAAACAAACAAGAACTGGCACTGGCACTAGATCAATATGTTAGTCCCAAAAATAGTATAAAAAATTGCCAAAATTATATGAAAGTTGAATAATATTGGCATGGAACAATCAAAAATTATAGATACGACGGAGATGTATCACAACACGAGCGCATAAGGATCAAAGATGATCCAAGTAAAACACTTTAAGTGGATCCATAACAATAGATTTTTAGCAAGCAAAGATGTAAGCACATAGAAGGCACATGGAGACACAAGCAAACATAAGATCCAACAGAAGAAGAGCGAATAAAATGGCAAGGGTGAAGTGGGGGAGAGGAAAACGAGAGGCAAATGGCAAATAATGTAATGCGAGGGAGATGAGTTTGTGATGAGTACTTGGTATGTCTTGACTTGAGCGAAGACCTCCCCGGCAATGGCGCCAGAAATCCTTCTTACTACCTCTTGAGCACTGCGTTGGTTTTTCCCTTGAAGAGGAAAGGGTGATGCAGCAATGTAGTGTAAGTATTTCCCTATGTTTTTGAGAACCAAGGTATCAATCCAGTAGGAGGCTCCTCAAAAGTCCCACACACCTACACAAACAAACAAGAACCTCGCAACCAACACGATAAAGGGGTTTTCAATCCCTTCACAGTAACTTGCGAAAGTGAGATCTGATAGAGATAATAAGATAAGATAAATATTTTTGGTATTTTTGTTATATAGATTGGAAAGTAAAAGATGCAAATAAAAGTAGAAGGGAAACTTGTATGATAAAAGATAGACCCGGGGGCCATAGGTTTCACTAGTGGCTTCTTTCAAGATAGCATAAGTATTACGGTGGGTGAACAAATTACTGTCGAGCAATTGATAGAAAAGTGCATAGTTATGAGAGTATCTAGGCATGGACATGTATATAGGCATCACGTCTGCAACAAGTAGATCGAAACGATTCTGCATCCACTACTATTACTCCACACATCGACCGACTCCTGCCTGCATCTAGAGTATTAAGTTCATAAGAACAGAGTAACGCATTAAGAAAGATGACATGATGTAGAGGGATAAACTCAAGCAATATGATATAAACCCCATTTTTTTATCCTCGATGGAAACAATACAATACGTGCCTTGCTGCCCCTGCTATCACTGGGAAAGTACACCGCAAGATTGAACCCAAAGCTAAGCACTTCTCCTAATGCAAGAAAGATCAATCTAGTAGGCCAAACCAAACTGATAATTCGAAGAGACTTGAAAAGATAACCAATCACACATAAAAGAACTCAGAGGAGATTCAAATATTTCTCATAGATAAACTTGATCATAAACCCACAATTCATCGGATCTCGACAAACACACCGCAAAAGGAGTTACATCGAATAGATCTCCAAGAAGATCGAGGACAACTTTGTATTGAGATTCAAAGAGAGAGAGAGAAGAAGCCATCTAGACTATAACTATGGACCCAAAGGTCTTTGGTAAACTACTCACAACTCATCGGAGAGGCCTTGGAGATGATGTAGAGGACCTCCATGGTCGATTCCCCCTTCGGCGGAGCATCGGCGAAAGCTCCAAGATGGGATCTCATGGATACATAAGGTTGCGGCGGTGGAAATAGTTTTTCGTAGTGCTCCTCGATGTTTTCAGGGTACCTGGATATATGTAGGAGGAAGAAGTATGTCGGTTGAGCCACGAGGGGCCCACGAGGGTGGGGGCGCGCCCACCCCCTTAGGGCGCACCGGGCACCCTCGTGGCCGCCTCGTTTGCTGCTTGACGTCCACTCCAAGTCTCCTGGATTGCGTTTATTCCAAAAAGATCGCTCCCGAAGGTTTCATTCCGTTTGGACTCCGTTTGATATTCCTTTTCTTCGAAATACTGAAATAGGCAAAAAACAGCAATTCGGGCTGGGCCTCCGGTTAGTAGGTTAGTCCCAAAAATGATATAAAAGTGTAAAGCAAAGCCCATAAACATCCAAAACGGGTAATATAATAGCATGGAACAATCAAAAATTATAGATACGTTGGAGATGTATCAGTCATACATAAGTTCACACATTCCATACACCTAACATGACCAACACATACATATGATTCACGCCCCAAGCCAGTAAGCAAAGCCACGTCCTCGAGCTCCACCTTCACCACGGCCACGTCCTTGAGCTCCACCATCACCATGTCCACGTCCTCGGGCTCCTCCACCATCACCACGTCAATGTCCTCGAGCTCCACCATCACCACGGCCACGTCCTCGGGCTCCACCACCATCATCACGTCCACGTCCTCGCCATGGCCACGTCCTCGGGCTCCTCCACCGTAACCGCGGCCATCACCACCATCACCGCAGCCGACACCACCATCACCATCTCGTTTTGATCTCTTTCTTTTGGTACAACCTATTGTGTCCCTCGTTGTTACATTCACCGCAATGGCTAATATCACGAGGCTTTGTGTAATGTTGGCTCCCCCATTCCTTACGGAATCCACCACCCCAATCATCCATGTCACCTAAGAAATGCTTTCTCTTCCGTCTTCCACGTGTCACCACCTTCATTTCCAAATCAGGGTATAGTGGGGGTCCATGGTATTCCAGCTATTTAGACTGGTCTAGATAGGGATGAAACCTCGCAGCCCATGTATTTTTGACCGCATCGATCGAATACTCTTCCTGTCTTACATTGTTGGTCATCTTGACACTCAAATTTCTAGTGCGGGATGCAAACATCTTTTTGGCCTTATTTTTCCCAGACATCGACTTGGTTGTTTCCTCACTATACTTTTGAAAATAGGCATTCAACTTCTGGAATGTATACTCTACTATTGCTGTCACCGACAATGCACGGATACCCTTTAGCACCATTGTTAAGGCATGTCTCTCTCTATGTAGTTTTGGTGATTGATGACAACACTTTTGCGGACTAATTGTGTGCGTTGAGTATTTCAGAGATTCATCCTTTGGTACGAGACGATTCCTTCCCCTCAGAGTTTTAAGCGAAGACGGTGTAGCTCTATCGTTTCAGTTTTGGTGGACTTGTTGCATAGGAGTCACCATACTATCAAGATGGGGTCCGCATTGGTAAGGCTAGGGTGGAATAAACACGTTCACATCCTCTTTGCACCCACAGAGCCTTCCCGCTTCGATGGAGGATCCTTCCTTGCTTCCTGAGTTTTTTTTGGTCCGACCGGTAGTACCGCGGACCCCAGCGGTAGTACCGCTCAAGAGCCACAGGCGATAGTACCGCTGCCCCCAGCGGTAGTACTGTTCCTTGCGGGGCTGTATGGGGGGTAACGGTTGGATTGTTTCCCCCTTATAAAAGGAGGTCTTATTCTCCAAGTTGACTTACCTCTTCCACCTCCAAGCTCCATTGATGCTCTAAGCTTCATTTTCACCCGATCTCTCTCCCTAGCTAATCAAACTTGTTGATTCTCTAGGGATTGATTGAGAAGGCCTCGATCTACACTTCCACCAAGAGAAATTTGATTCCCCCCACTAATCCCTTGCGGATCTTGTTACTCTTGGGTTTTTGAGCACCCTAGATGGTTGAGGTCACCGCGGATCCATAGTCCATTGTGGTGAAGCTTCATGGTGTCGTTGGGAGCCTCCAATTCAGTTGTGGAGATTGCCCCAACCCTGTTTGTAAAGGTTCAGTCGCCGCCTCCAAGGGCACCAATAGTGGAATCATGGCATCTTGCATTGTGTGAGGGCATGAGGAGAATACGGTGGCCCTAGTGGCTTCTTGGGAAGCATTGTGCCTCCACACTGCTCCAACGGAGACATACTTCCCCTCAAAAGGAAGGAACTTCGGTAACACATCCTCGTCTCCATCGGCTTCGCTTTTGGTTATCTCTCACCTTTACTTGTGCAAGCTATATTGTGTTATATCCTTTGCTTGCTTGTGTGCTTATTGTTGTTGCATCATATAGGTTGCTCACCTAGTTGCATATCTAGACAACCTAATTTGATGCAAAGTTTAATTTGGTAAAGAAAAGCTAAAAATTGTTAGTTGCCTATTCACCCCCCCTCTAGTCAACTATATCGATCCTTTCAATTGGTATCAGAGCCTCGTCTCTTTATTAAGGACTTTGTCGTCCGAAGAGTATGGTTGACACCGTAGACAGTGAGGAGGAGCACCCCGGTGTGATTCTGTCCTCGTCTACGGCCGATGGGGGAACCTCGGTCTCACGTGAGGAGTTCAATGTGGCTTTGGACACATTGAAAACCTCCATGACGGCCGAGGTCAAAGGCATGCTTAAGAACTTTCTTGATGGTCTTAAATTTTCCACCGCACCTTTGGAAGTGGTCGAACCCACTAACAAGGTGACGGATGCTAACTCCGACAAGGGGGAAGCTACTAGTGAAAAAGTTCCTTTGTCTAGTGGTAAAAGTTGAAACAGCAGTTGAACCACCTCTTACTTATGGAGGACCGGTTCCCTCCACTCATTTAAATCATGCGGGTTCTCCTCCTAAGATTGTGAAAAATGAGGATTTTGACTCTTTGGTCTATCACTTTAAACGTCATTTAAATTATGTTAATACTAATCTTTGGGGAATTATTGAGCAAGGTTTCTATTCGCATGACCCAAGCAACTTTACCCCGAGAGAAGCCGCGAATCATCGATTCAATGGGAATGCCCTCTTCATCATCCAAGACGCAATTCCATCCGAAGACATTCCACATCTCCAATCGTTCACCATGGCCAAGGAAGCATGGCACCATGTTGTTTATCTTTACAAGGGAAGCGCAAGCATTCAACACTCCAACTATGAAGTGGCGCAAGATGAAGCCGACGAGTTTGCAATGAATGAAGATGAAGAACCTTGTGTGCTTTACCGGAGATTAACCACTCTCGCGGTCTCTCTCCAAGATCATGGGAGCAAGGATATGGATGGTAATTGGATCAAGCGCAAATTCCTCAAGGACATGATGCCTTACCACAAGGCCATGTCCTCCGTCATCCATCAAAGGCCGGACTTCCACACCTTGTCCTCAAGTGAAGTGTTGGATGAGTTTGTGGCGATGAGGATCTTGAATAAGACCGCCAACAATGTGGTGTTGCATTCTCAAAGAGAAAATAAGCCCAACCTTGCCTTGAAGGCCAAGGCTAGTGTAGAAGAATAGGATGAAGAGGAAGATGAGGAGAGCATCCCCGAAGATATGAAATATGATTATCATGAGCACATGGCTCTTGCTTCAAGGCAATTTTGGAGCAAGAAGAACTCAAGGCCCAATCTCAACAAGAACAACTCAAGTGGCTTCAAGGGCAAGCAAGGTGTGAGAACATGTTACAATTGTGGCAATGTGAGCCATTTTGTTGCAGAGTGCCCTTACGAGAAGCGGGAAGACAATGGTGGCAAGCTCACCCAAAAAGACAAAGCCAAGTCCTTCCCTAACAAGAACAACTTCACCAAGAAGACTCCGACCAAAGGGTTGGTGGCACAAGAAGAATACAATGAGGATGATGATGATGATGATGATGATGGTGAGGCCATGGTCATGGCCTCCGTTGCCATTGCCACAACTCCACAGGTGTCTCTCTTCGATTCACCCAACGAGAACATCACCGCGAAGTGCCTCATGGCCAAAGCCACCAACAAGGTAACCCCCAACATCAAAACTACCATCATTACTAATCCTCCCTTGATGGATTGCATTGATGAAAGTGAGGGGTCAAATGAGGAAGTAAATGAATTTGAGTCTTTTATGAGTAAGCTCAAGGGGAAATCCCAGAAGCACTTCATTGCTTGGTGAAGCAAATGACATGATTGAGGCTCATGAAGAAACCATCTCTAAGATGGAAGGTCATAGTCGTGACTATGCCGATGAGATATCGGATCTCTCTAATGCACTTGAGGAAGAGCGCGTTCATCGTTTGACTCTTGAGGAGTCACACAACGATGACCATGCTAAATTAAAGAAAGATCTTGATCATGCTCTTGTTGTATCTCGTGTGCTTATTTCCGAGAAGGCTAAAATTGGGGTTGACCATGCTAGACTCAAGGAGGAGTTCGATATACTTGACAAGGCTCACAAGGCCTTGAAGGGTGCTCATGCTAGCCTCAAAGAGACTCATGATCAACTCCAAGTGAAGCTAACCAAGGAGAAAGCCATTTTTCCTCATATGGTCTTAATTTAGAATGCAAATGCTACTAACCCGTGTTGTGAGCATGTGCATCTTGTGGAGGAGAATGCCAAGTTGAAGGAGCAACTTGAGAAAGGCCGTGTGTCTTGCATACAAGGTGAGAAGAATCTCAATGACCTTTTGAGCAATCAAAAGGAAGTTGTGGCCAAGCAGGGAGTTGGGTTCGCACCCAAGTCAAAGAACAAGAAGAAGAATAACAAGGCCAAACGACCTCTTCCTCTCAAGCAAACTTTTGTGAAGGAGGGAGAGGGTGCTTCTAAGGAGAAGAAGAACAATGTGAAGGGTGGTGATGTCAAAAAGGGCAATGCCACCCCTTCCAACAAAGCCTGCGACTTTAACCCTTCTTATGTGTTGTGTCGTGCTAGTGATGGGAATGTTTATGCTAATTTGTTGTTTATCCTTATGAGTACATTGAATTGTCTATTTGGGTTCCTAATACCCTTGTTACTAACATCAAAGGACCCATTACAAAAGGGGTACCTAAAACCAAGCATTGATCTCTTGTAGGTGTTTGCTTTCGGTGGGGGATCATGGTTTCTCGATAGTGGAGCCACAAATCATATGATCGGAAGCAAGGACTTGGTGGTGGACGTGCACAAGATTCCATCTATACCCACCAATATGGGGTGATGCCTCGTCTTCCAAGGTATTGGGTCTTGGCAAGGTTGTCATTTCTCATGATCTCATGATCGAGAAAGTCATGCTTGTTGAGTCCCTTGCATACAATTTACTTTCCATTCGTCAACTTGCACTCATGGGCTTTGCCACATTCTTTGATATTGATACCGTGGCCCTCTTATGGAGCAAGAATCTTAAAGTAGCCTTTGTTGGGCATGTCGAGAACGATCTTTATGTGATTAACTTTTTGGAGCGACCCACTAAGACGCGACATGCCTAATGGCTAAAGTTGATGTGGGGTGGCTTTGGCATCGCCATTTAGCCCGTCAATATGAGATCTTTGCAAAGTCTTCTCAAGGGGGACCATGTCCGTGGACTAACAAACGTTAGCTTTGCCAAAGATCGTGCTTGCAGTGCTTGTATCGAAGGAAAGTTACATGAAAAGGCTCACCCTCCCACGACTATCATCTACTCGAAGAGACCCTTGGAGATCCTTCACATGGATCTCTTTGGGCCTCCATCCTTTGATAGTCTTGGGGGTAGAAAGTATTGCTTGGTGATTGTCGATGATTACTCAAGGTACACTTGGGTATATTTCTTCAAGAGGAAGAGTGAAACTCAACAAACTGTCATCGACTTTGCAAATGAAGCTCAACGTCAGCACGATGCAAAGATGTTGACAATAAGAAGTGACAATGGCACCGAGTTCAAGAACTACACCTTGGATGAGTTTCTTAGTGACAAGGGGATCAAGCATCAATATTCCGCACCATACACCCCTCAATAAAATGGTGTAGCGGAGAGGAAGAACCAGACATTGATGGATGCGGCAAGGAACATGATGGCGGAGTTCAAGTCTCCTTACAAATTTTGGGCCGAAGCCATCAACACCGCGTGTCATGCATCCAATCGGCTCTATCTCCTTAAAGGCTTGAACAAGACTCCATATGAAATACTCACCGGTAACAAGCCCAACCTCAAGTACTTCCGGGTGTTTGGTTGTAAGTGTTTCATTCTAAAGAAAGGTGTTTGTTTGTCTAAATTTGAGGCTAGAGCTCATGAGGGCATATTTGTTGGTTATTCTACAAACTCTCATGCTTACCATGTCCTCAACAAGTCCACAAGACTCATTGAGGAGACATGTAACATGGAGTTTGACGAAAGTAACGGCTCCCAAGTGGAGCAAAGTGGTACTTGTGATGTAGGTGATGAAATTCCTCCCCAAGCCATAAGAAGAATGGGTGTTGGTCATATCCTACCCATTGAGGAACCCCTTGTGGCCGAAGGAGAAGGACAATGCTCCACTCAAGTGGAGTCATCACCAACCCAAGACCCACACGCTTCCGAAGAAAAAAGTGAAGGACCTCAACCAAGTGAACAAGATCAAGGGAAAGATCAACCTCAAGATGGTGGTGAGCCACCAAGTGATGCCCAAGGTCGAGTTCTCCCTTCCTAGCAAGTTCAATATCAAGAGCAAGCTCAAGATCAAGAACAAGCTCAAGACAGTGCTCAAGATGATCAAGTTTCCATTCCTCATCTCTCTCCTGAGGAGGAATTGGAGCGTCGTGCCGCTAAGATTGCATCCAAGCTCACAACCAAAGATCATCTCATGAAGAATGTTCTTGGAAGCCTAAGAAAGGGGGTAAGCACTCGTAGACAATTAGCAAACTATTGGGAACATCATGCGTTTGTTTCTTGTGTCGAACCCCAAAAGGTCTATGAGGCGCTCGAGGATCCAGATTGGCTCAATGTCATGCATGAAGAACTCAACAACTTCGAGCACAACCAGGTGTGGAGATTGGTGCCAAGGCCAATGGGGAATCATAATGTCATTTGAACCAAGTGGATATTCAAGAACAAGCAAGATACTCATGGGATCATTGTTCGCAACAAGGCTCGTTTGGTAGCACAAGGCTACTCCCAAGTCAAGGGTATCGACTACGGTGAAACCTTTGCTCCCGTTGCTCGCCTTGAATCTATTCGTTTGTTGATTTCTTATGCATCTCATCATAACTTCAAGTTGCAACAAATGGATGTGAAGAGTGCTTTTCTTAATGGTCCTATTAATGAGTTGGTGTATGTCAAACAACCTCTGGGGTTCGAGGATCCCTATTTCCCCGATCATGTGTACCAAATCGACAAGGCACTCTATGGCCTTAAACAAGCCCCACGTGCATGGTATGAGCATCTTACCGAGTTGATGCAGGATCGTGGGTTTGAAATTGGGAAAATTGACCCCACTCTTTTTACTAAGAAGGTCAAAGGGGAGTTGTTTGTATGCCAACTATATGTTGATGATATTATCTTTGGTTCCCCTAAAAAAGCTTTCAATGAGGAATTTGCCGCTCTCATGACCTCAAAGTTCAAGATGTCCATGATGGGAGAGTTGAAGTTCTTTCTCGGGTTCGAAATCAAGAAAGGAAGAGAAGGCACCTTCATCAACCAAGCAAAATACACTCAAGACATGCTCAAGAGATTCAAGCTAAGTGATGTCAAGCCGGCCTCCACTCCAATGCCCGTCAAATGCCAACTTGACATAGATCCCAATGGTAAAGCGGTGGATCAAAAGGTATATCGCTCCATGATTGGATCCTTGCTTTACCTTTGTGCATCTAGACCGGATACCATGTTGAGTGTGGGAATTTGTGCACGGTTTCAAGCCGCACCTAAGGAAAGTCACTATGTGGCGGTTAAGCGAATCTTTTGATATTTGGCTCATACCCCAAACTTTGGCTTATGGTACCCAAGAGGAGCTAACTTCAATCTTTTGGGCTATTCAGACTCAGATTGGACGGGAGACAGAGTGGATAGGAAGTCCACCTCCGGAGGGTGCCAATTTCTTGGTTGCTCTTTGGTGAGTTGGTCTTCTAAGAAGAAAAGTTGTGTGTCTCTCTCATCCACCGAAGTGGAGTATGTGGCTGCCGGCAGTTGTTGTGCTCAACTTCTATGGATGAGGCAAACTTTGAAGGGTTACGGTGTCATTTGTGATGAAGTTCCTCTTTGGTGTGACAATGAAAGTGCCATCAAGATCTCTCTCAACCCGGTACAACACTTCAAGACGAAGCATATTGAGATTCAGTATCACTTCATCTGGGATCACATTAGGTGAGGGGAGATCAAGCTCAAGTATGTCAACACTCATGATAACCTTGCAGATATTTTCACAAAGCCCTTGGATGAAGCAAGATTTCGCGAGTTAAGGCATGAACTAAATATCATTGATTCGAGCAATGTAGCTTGAACTCTTGCACACCCCACCCTACTCAACTTGATATCTTGTTTAGATGTAGGCATGGACATAGGGGGAGTGTTGTTCTCTCAATGAACTCTCCCTCACCCCATTATGCATAAATTGATCAAGTCTTTCACATTAGCCATTTTTGATGGTCCTTGTGTTTCAAAGATGAGTTTTGGTCATGGGCCCAAGGTTTAAATCTTTGTGGTGCCATACCTCCTGACTCAAACATAGGTGGCCTCAGCCACCGCCCTTTCTTGGAGAGGAGTGTTTTTTCTCATCTTCTCTTTGGTATTTTTCTGCCTATTTGTTTGCTCTCCCTTCTCGTCGGTTCGTTCTTTTTTTTGAGCTAAGCCCCTTTGTGTGTCTAGTCCTTGAGTTCGTGGCTGAGCGGTACTACCGCTGGTGGTGCGTGGTACTATCGCCGATGGTCATCAAACGGTACTACCACCCACCCCAGCGGTACTATAGCTACGGGGCGGGCTGTGGGGGTTATGTCGGGGCAGGGGGAGTTTTCTTTCTCCCTCATACCCATTCGCACAACCCACTCATCCTCTTCGTCTCGCCAGTGCCGACTCGCCACGGGAGGGCTCTGGCGAGCCGCCGTCTCCGAGCCGTCCCTCTCCATTTCCTTCAGTGGAATCGATCCCCACCTTGTCCTCTTGCCATGGATGCCGGTATTGCCCCTGTTCCCGCTCTCTCTCTGCCTAGGTTTCAAATCTAGACTTTAGGGGCAATAGGCGTCGCATTTCTTGATTTTTGGCTAAATCAAGGCTTGAGTAGGATGGAGAAGGCGTCTAGACTGTTTGGATTGATATTTGGTAGGATTATTTTTGAATTTGGCATCCCGATAGTGCTGGATTTGTCCACGGCAGTAGGCCCCGCCTGGAGCGATACTACCACTCTGCCGGAGCGGTACTACCGCTCGGGCGGTACTGCCGCTTCCTAATCGCGGTACTACCGCTGGATGCCCACTTCCATCATACTCATACCAAATTTCAATCCATGTTGTTTTGTTCGTTGGCTTATGCTCTTTCTTTCGTGTTGTTTCTTCTGTCCTTGTGTTTGGTTCCAGGTGATGGCCCTTCTGAGCAGCATGTCCGCCGTGTCAACCCGGGGTGTTCAACTTCAAAGCGCTATCCTACCTCTGAGACTGTGGCTGCATCCTCAAGTGTTCAACCTCCATCTCAGAACAAGAAGTCTATTGCTAACAAGTCGAAGCCTAGGGCAAGACTATGACAGAGATGAATGCCAAGGAGTTCTGGGAAAGGCGTCGCCGCAACCCCTATGTGGAAGATCAAGAACCCACTTTGGTCAACCACCCGTTCTGGAACCGCTTTCAATTTGCCATCTACTTTGATGTGATCAAATCAAAGAAGAATCTCTATGTTGATGTTCTCTCCATCGACACTGATGTTATGGAGAAGGATCCTTCTTACTTTGGCGAAGCCCTTCAGATGTGTTCTCAGCTGAACATCCTCAGGATCATGCAATTCAACAAGGACTTTGATGCTGATTTGGTGGATCAGTTTTATGCCATGGTCCATCTTGGAACTGATGAGGAAAGGACTCTGACTTGGATGACAAATCGCAAGCTGCTTTCTGTCAAGTGGAAGGCCTTCATGGAGTTACTTGGGAGATTGGAGAGCTAGTATCTCATGAGATCATGCGTCTGAGCAATGAGAAGAACTGGGGCACCCCGGCTCCTAAGTCTGGGATAGCATCTGGAGCTGCTGACATGGAGACAGAGGGTGAGGCTGATGCTGACGATGATGCAGATTATGAGCCCTCTAGAGTAGAGCCCTCATGGGCAAAGAAGATCAAGCGCAAGATGAAGAAACTCTTATGCATGGAGTCTCATGGACAGAATCTGGCTCATGTCTCTGAGAAGAAGGCCCGGAACCGTCACAAGGAGCTCATGCATCAGTTGGGTGCAACAATTACCAGTGGTGATCACCGATGATGAGGAGTGGGTTCAGCAGCACTGCCCGTGGACCGATTCAGACACCGAGTAGTTTCCTACCGATGACGGCGGTGCAGACGATCCTGCTGGGATGTGATGCTAGAGATCCTCAGTTTGCTATCACCTGGAGCTATAGCAGCACTCTTTGCCTTTTTGGTGTCTCGATGCCAAAGGGGGAGAGAGTCTAGGGATTTGTCGTTATCGAGTTGCGAGCGTGTGTTTGTTTGTGTGGCTTGTTCGCCTTGTCTTTCTTTCTCGCAAACTCCTTTCTCGTCTTTTTCTTTGGTTTTGTTTGTGCTTGTGAGACATGGTTCCCGTTCATATGGTGTGAGACATATGCTACCTTATCCTCTATTATCTATGTTTGTCGAGTACTTTGGTAGTATGTGAGTTGCATGCTTATCCTGTTATATACCTTGCTCACACCTACCCTTCTGCATCCAAGCTATATGTATCTTTACTTGTTGCTATTGCTGTCGGACTATAAAATATAGGGGGAGTGTTGATCCTAGTGTGTGTGCCTTGCATTCCAAAGGCACCCCTAATTAGGTGCACACATTCAAGGGGAGCCCATCTATATTTTGTAGTTCTAGGATTCATTTTACTTGCATGTCCTACCTTTGTGCAAATCCCGGGTTGTCATCAATCCACCAAAAAGGGGGAGATTGTTAAGGCATGTCTCTCTCTATGTAGTTTTGGTGATTGATGACAACGCTTTTGCGGACTAATCGTGTGCATTGAGTATTTCAGATATTTCATCCTTTGGCACGAGACGATTCCTTCCCCTCGAAGTTTTAAGCGAAGACGGTGTAGCTCTTTCTTTTCAGTTTTGGTCGACTTGTTTCGTAGGAGTCACCGTACTATCAAGAGGGGGTCCACATTGGTAAGGCTAGGGTGGAATCAACATGTTCACATCCTATTTGCACCCACAGAGCCTTCCCGCTTCGATGGAGGATCCCTCCTTGCTTCGTGAGTTTTTTTGGTCCCAGCGGTAGTACCGTGGACCCCAGCGGTAGTACCGCTCAAGAGCCACATGCGGTAGTACCGCTGCTCCTAGCGGTAGTACCACTCCTTGCGGGGCTGGATGGGGGGTAACGGTTGGATTGTTTCCCCCCTTATAAAAGGAGGTCTTCTTCTCCAAGTTGACTTACCTCTTCCACCTCCAAGCTCCATTGATGCTCTAAGCTCCATTTTCTCCCGATCTCTCTCCCTAGCCAATCAAACTTGTTGATTCTCTAGGGTTTGGTTGTGAAGGCCTCGATCTACACTTCCACCAAGAGAAATTTGATTCTCCCCACTAATCCCTTGCGGATCTTATTACTCTTGGGTGTTTGAGCACCCTAGACGGTGGAGGTCACTGCGGAGCCATAGTCCATTGTGGTGAAGCTTCGTGGTGTCGTTGGGAGCCTCCAATTCAGTTGTGGAGATTGCCCCAACCTTGTTTGTAAAGGTTCGGTCGCCGCCTCCAAGGGCGCCAATAGTGGAATCACGACATCTTGCATTGTGTGAGGGCGTGAGGAGAATACGGTGGCCCTAGTGGCTTCTTGGGGAGCATTGTGCCTCTACACCGCTCCAACAAAGACGTACTTCCCCTCAAAAGGAAGGAACTTCGGTAACACATCCTCGTCTCCACCGGTTCCGCTTTTGGTTATCTGTCACCTTTACTTGTGCAAGCTATATTGTGTTATATCCTTTGCTTTCTTGTGTGCTTATTGTTGTTGCATCATATAGGTTGCTCACCTAGTTGCATATCTAGACAACCTACTTTGATGCAAAGTTTAATTTGGTAAATAGAAGCTAAAAATTGTTAGTTGCCTATTCACCCCCCCCCCTGTAGTCAACTATATCGATCCTTTCAACCATGTTGAAACAATCAGCCATGTTGTTTGTCATGTCACCATACCTCACTCCATCGTTGTCAAAAGCCCGTGCCCACTTTCCTTCATCGGCAAGATTTCTATTTAGGAATTCTTTGCCACCATTGTTTGCTTTGGCATACACTTTGTTGCACAATTTCTCAAAATGTCTAGTGGTGAATGCGAGACAACAATCATGAAGAAGGTCAGACAATTCCTTGTCTCCACATGCTTAGTAGAAGTTAGACACAAAATGCCTCATGACCACCTATGGTGCATGTGAGGATGTCCTGGAATGTCAATCTCCACTGCATTGAGTATCCTTAGATGGCGGTCTGAGATAATGCAAACCTCTCTTTGAGGTCCGATTACCTTGGTCCTCACTAGACTAAGAAACCACTCTCAGATAACATTGTTCTCCGCCGACACCAAAGCAAAAGCCAATGGAAGCAATTTGTCACCACCATCATTAGCAACGGTGATCAACAATGTGCCCTTCAACTGGCCGGTCGGAAACGTCCCATCCACGGACATAACCGGCCTACAATGCTTGAAGGCCCTAATGCATGGCTCAAAAGTCCAGAATGCACGTCCAAATATTCGAACGGTTGCATCGTTTTACATCCTTGTTCTCACGCCATCTGGCTCCACCGCATAGTACATGCCAGGATTTTCTGTCGCCGTCGCTTTCAACACCATCGCGAGGCGATTGCATGATTCTTCCCAACCACCATACAATATCTCAAAGGCAGCGTGCTTGGCATTCCATGCCTTCCCATACTTCACCGTGTACCCAATAACCTCCTTCACCATCTCCATCAACGCCCTAATGGGATATGTCGGGAGTATCTTTATGGAGGGTGAAAATCGATATGCAATGAATTTGGAGGTCAATTGATGGTGATCATCCTTTACATTAGCATCATCAATATCCTTGCCACTACATCGATGGTGAAACACGGAACTTGTAATCTTCCATTGTGGCCCGCCTTTGACACATCTTGCACGGATAACCCAAGGGCAATGATTCTTGTGTTCCTCACATTTGACCACATAACGCAATTTGGAGTTTGACTTCTCCACAAAGAATGGTCGATGAAACTTAACCGTGTAGTCCTTGATCCATATTTGAAGTTCTACCAAGCTTTCAAAGATTTTCCCTTCACTAACACCATACACACTTGCTTTGGTATCTCGCTTTGAAGTTAACCTGGGTGCAAGAATTTTACTTGTGCCACCATCAACAATCGCCTTATCGGCTAGGCTTAGATCACGGAACAATGATGTCTTGTGACTACGGCCTATTACCTTCTTGAAAGCATTGGCTTATTTAGCCGTCAAACCATCTTCATCTATTTCTTCATCCGAGCCTTCATCCTCCGAGTCCCACGCATAGGACCTATTGTATGGAATGTCATGGTCCATGTCCTATTCCATGCAATTTTCCTCAACATCGCCAACATAATGGTCATGAAGATAAGCCTCCGAGTCATCACCATCCATGTGCAAGTCTTGATTATCAAGTTGGTCATTCCCGACGGGGCTCAAACGTTAGGTCATTGGAGGTTGGCTCATTGTTGTGTCATGCACATCCGGAGTGACATGTGTTGAAACTTGAACCGGGCTTCTAACATCATATGAAGATGCACACCGATTCAAATCAATGTGCAACCGAGCACGAACAACCTTTGTGGCAAATAACTCAAATGATTTATCTTGTTAGGCCAACACACTCTCCTTGTATGCTTCCCAATGAAACTCGGAGTCAAGAGGCATTATCTTCCAACGAATATGTTGCCCATACCCAACATTATACCTTCCGATTAAGTCTACTCCATCGCTTTCCTCCATCCAATTCAACCTTCTTCGAAGCTCAACCACAACCTCCTCAAGGCTATGACTTGTGGGAAACACCATCACTAACGGCTTCTTCTTCGGGTCACCATACTCCGTGTCTCCCTTCTCAAAGGAGATAAAATCCACATGATGCACATTCACGATCCTCGCCATCTACAATCATAAACACCAAAATGCATCAATGAAAATTGCAAAATTTGATGACCTAGGGTTTCCCCAAATCGCTAGAATGCGGAGATTTCAACCAACAAAAAGAGGAGGGATGAGGAAGAATACCTTTAGGGGTTGAAGGGGAGGATAAATGACCGATCTAGAGCTCAGATCCGACAAATTTTGTGTGCATCAGGGAGGGACATGAGTGGGCGCCGCTGGGGTGGAGAAAGGCGGGAAAAGAGAGGGTTTGGGGGGAGAGAGGGCCAGCCACTTTTGTTCACGCAAGGGGCATGGCGCCCTAGGCCGGGGCATCATGCTGCCCACCATGGCGCCCTAGGAGGGAGCGCCATGCGACCAGGCCCTGCCACGTGGCAAGTGACCAGCGACCCATATGGCGCCCTTGACCAGGGCGTCGTGTAATCTGGCATTGCGCCCTGGGTACAGGCGTCATGCAGGAAGGGCCACTTTGTGAATTTCTTTTTGAAAAAGGGTTCATTTTGTGCTGAACTTTGGCCAAAGGGCCAGTTTTGTAGTTTTTCACCTAGTAGTACTCCCCCCATACCAGAATGTAGTACATATAGATTTTCTGAAAAGTCAAACTTAGCAATTTGGACCAAGTTTATGTGGAAAACTATTTATATCTACATAACCAAACATATAAAATATGAAAATAGAGCTCGTTAGGGAGCACCTATGGCTCAAGTGCCTGAAAAACTTATTTTTTCCCTGAACCGTTGGATTTGCATCCAACAAACCACATAGAAACTATTTGTCCTGAGTTGATTGAATAATCATGTCCTTTCAGTTATCTTCATCCAGCCCATCGAAGCCCAACAGGGAGAAAGTATTATCCGTGCCGAACGATTGATGTTACATACTTTTGTTAGTTTGTCTACAAAAACGTACTACTGTTATAGTAGTAGACATACGAATGACTAGAACTGGTATCTCGTGCATGCACATACGCTATACATGTGAAGCACTATATAGACGTACGTCTCAACTCATAATTCACTCCTTGGCTAGAAGGGAACTATAGATAGGGAGCTGAGGAGCTAGAGGCATCGGCGCTCGCCGCACCGCCATGTGCCACTCTGGGCACGGCGTCCACCCGCATCCACACTGTAGTGTGCCACCCGGGCACGACATCCACCACCTGGCTGCAACTGCTAGGAGGCGCGAGCTCACCGCCGGCTGTTCCTGCGTCGGCGGCCTCCTTCCGTCGTGCACCACTCGGGCTCGGCGTCCACCTCTCTGAGCTCCGCTGCGCTGCTTGAGGTTTAGTTCCGGTCAACTGCTCTTCGTCCACCGCTCTCCGCTGGTTCTCAGGTCAGTTTTTCGTAGTGTTTGTACTGAACTGCAGCCCTACCTTTGATGCATGCTCGCCGCTCCGGCGCTTGTTCTTCTTCCTGAGGTCTAGCTGTAGGGTTTCCAGGTTTCCTGGCTTGTTCCATGGATGGCTCTTAGTTTGAGGATGCTATGCTGTCCAAGTATGGCTGCGGCACCGTTTCGGCCATGGCTGGTCGTTGTCGGCCGGCAGGCTGCTCACCGTCGTCCTCAATGAGGGTGTTTCTTTCTCTCCGGCAGCGTTCGCTTCGCTCCTTGTCACCTGGTTCGGGGGCTGTGCCGCTGGCTACCGAGTCCAACCGTGTCAGAGGGGCTCTTTTCTTTTTTAGGTGGCTCATGAGTGTATTGCTAAGGAGATCGTGCTCCACGATCCATGGCGGTCAGGGTTTATCGCTGTTGCCATGTCTTTATCTGACTTGGAATCTTCTGCACGTCGTGAGCCGGCTCATGCATGGGTGCATGCACGTAGGCGTACGTGGGTGACTAATTCCCTTTTGCCGTCTCTCCTCGGACCCCGCCCTACGTGCGTTGCGTCCCTCGTGTTTGATAGTAATCCTTTGACTGCCACGGCCCCACGTGCCCCGGATTCCAGGGATTTCACGGCATGCATGCAGGCGGGGCGCTCTGCCGCATGCGGGATAGAGCCATCCTGCAATCAATTAGCTGCGTGCTTATCCCTCCCAGCCCCTTGCATTACGCTGATGCTGCCTAACGCTGACCAACCATTAGCCGGTCCGTGCGCGGATTCCTCTGGCGCTGTTGGCGTCGCTCCAGATGCCTACTGCCACTCCTGTCCTACGCCTACACCGTCGCCAGATCCTAGCTCTACTCCCTACAGAGATGCACTACTCTCCCCTCCAGCCGCTTCCACTGCCGCTAATCTCTCAGGAGCCAGTCCGTATCCACGGCTATGGTTTGGAAAGCCTAAAAACCTGCATAATCGCTGCTACCGATGTCTTTCCTATAGCCACTGGCGACGGGATTGCAGGGATCCTGTAGTCTGCTGGCTTTGCCGTTTAGTCGGTCACACTCGTGCCCGTTGCAGCTATAGATCTCTTTGCCCCTCGCTTCGTCATGCTCGTACACCTTTAAGTACGGATACCCCGGAGTCGTTCTCCCTCACACAAACTACTTCATCCTCTCCCTCCACGCTCCCCTCCGCTCCAAGCTCAGCCATCCAGCCTCTCCTTGCCATGGAGCCGGTGGTGCACGGCCACCCCTCATCGCTGGACGTCCACTACCCCCTCGTGCCAGACCAGCATTCTCTTGTCTGTCTCGTCACCATCTCACCACCAAAGGCCTCCTTCCTGCCATGGCTGCGCAGGGTCTTTCGCCACCAGCTAGGCACCACCGTGATACGGTTTGCCGGTTCTGCTGTGGGCACGGCTTTCGTCGTGTTCCAGCGTGAGTCCGAGCAGGTCGCTGCTCTGCGTGCTAGTTCGCTGGAGGTGGGCGATCGCACAGTCTGGATCGTGCCGCATAACGCAGGCGACAACGCTTTCCGCTTCGCCTATCGTCACGTGGTTAGCCTCTCGCTTCAGAAGATGCCTCTGGAGCTGTGGAACCAGAGGGGGGTGGTGGCGAGTGTCGCTGGCTTCGCCAGCCTCTTCCTCCTAGAACACACCTGCCTCCACGGCAGCGATTTCTCAAGCATCTTCGTCCTCGTCAAGGTGGAGGCCCTGCACCACATCCCCCACCATATCACATTCCACCGCGTCAACGGCAATGGCATCTATGCAGACGTCATCATCAACGAAATCTGGGACGTCGCTCGCTCCCTCGGTGCCCCCATGGTCACGCCGCGCCCGCCCGTCCGGCTCGATGGGGACGACGCAGCCCCACGCCCTCCTGCCCTGCTCTTCCCTTGAAGGGGGCGGGCTCATGCTGGGTCCTCCTCGGCCCTCGGGCGTGCGGGTGGTGGGGAGGGCATGGAGGACCGCGCTTTTCGTGCCATCCTGCATCCGGAGACGGCTTCTCGGGCCGACTTTCTGGCCATGCTCAAGCTGGCGGCAAAGCCCAAGCTCATCAGAGGATCTGCTTTTTCCCTGCCTTCTGAGGCTCAAATCTTGCACGAAGACGAGCTCCGGCTATGCCTCCACTCGTCGCTGTGGGCGGCGAAAGTGCGCATGCCACGGGTCTCAGTCTCCTTTGATACCGACGACCTGTGCTTCACCTTCAAGCTTGAGCTCAACAACAGTAGAGTTGCTTCGGGCACGATCCCGGTTTGCCTGCTGTCGATGGATGATGGCTTCTTCCCATGCTTCGACTACAACAAAGGGGAACTTACACGGGAAAGCTGTCGTTCCCTCTTCTTCAGCTTTTTGCCCAAAACGTTGTCTGGTGGGCCGTGTTCCCGCACGCTCCCTTTGCTCCCTTCCGTCGAATGCAGGCACCCACCTAAGGGAATGTCCCTACTGGGCTGCTTCCTGCAGTTGGGCCAGCGCTTGTTTTTTCCGGAGGTGTCACTCCAGCTGAAGCCCAGTTCCCTGCCCAACAACATTACCGGGCCCACCAGATCCTTGTGGCCCGGCCCATCTGTTCCAGGCCTTTCCATCGCATCCCACGACCTGAGCCTGGGGTTCTGCTGTGCGGTCAGCCTACACCAGTCGTCTCCACCGATCTGCAGCACGGGGCGTGTGCTGCGCTCCCTCCTCAAGTCGCCACCGTGTTCTGCAGCTGCCGGGAGCCGCCCTGCGAGCCTGGTGCTGGCGAGCTCCTGGCCAAGACCGTGCTACATCTCTTCCCCGCTCGTTCTCCGA
>NC_041385.1:186350784-186364919 GCF_002162155.2 Triticum dicoccoides | reverse complement strand
CTTTTGACCTCAATTTGCCGGTCGAGATCCAGCCTCTGGAGGCAGTCGACCAGGGGGGCCATGGGGCGGGCAGGGAGCCTGGCCTCGACCAGACGGCAGAGGAGGAGGCGCCACTGCTGGTGCTGACTGCTTCCCCTCGGTGCAGCCCGCGCATCAGTCATGCCTATGACGGCATGCGCATGGGCTCTGTTGAGCACGCGGCTAAGCGGAAGGCGGTGGCTACTGGATCTGACTCCAGTTCGGGGCCGTCGTGCCGATCTGCTTCCCTTTCCCATCGCCGCAAGAAGAAGACCAAGACCGCCGCCGTGGCCGGCCTCCTCGAGCTACCACTGCTGAACACGCCGTCGCCTCTGACTAGGGGCAAACTGAAGAGGATTGCTCAGTGTTGCGAGCTCAACGCCAGCGCCATCCTAGAACAAGCCAATACCCAAGCCGTTTCTGTCTCGTTGGGCGACACCTCCACCTCAGTGGTGACGCTTCTGGCTCTCCTGCATGTGTCTTCAGCTCCTTCAATGGTTAGGCCTGGTGCCTCTCTCCTGGGTCGTCGGGTAGGGTCGCCCGCACCCATGTCGCTCTTTTGTCTGTTTTGCATAGTGTTATGCAGTACTCCTCTGTATCCGCTTTATCTTGTTTTACTAGTTAGTCTGGCTCTGTCCTGCTACAAGGTCTGTAGTTTGTTATGGTTCGTCAGTCATGAGTCTGTATGTTGTTATTCCAAATTATCTATCTTAGTGCCTTGCACTGTCTGCTTCATCATGATCATGCTGCATCTAGGTTTTAGCCTTCTTGTTCTGGGCTGTGTGTTCTTTACTACATTATGAAGATTCTGAACTAGAATGTTCGTGGACTCGGCGAGGATGATAAGTGCTCGTTGGCTCGTGATACTATAATCTCCTGCTTCCCTAGTGTCGTTTGCTTGCAGGAAACAAAGCTGTCGTCCATCTCTCCCTTCAAGCTGTGAGCGTTCTTGCCGTTTAACCTCAAGGAGCCTGCTGTCACCCTCTCTGATGGCGTGGCCGGGGGAATTTTAGTTGCATGGGATCCCAGTGTGCTTCTGGGCCAAGTGGTAGCGCTACACAAGTTCCATGTCACTCTGAAGATGACTTCTACTTCAGCTAACAACACGTTTCTTCTCATGGCTGTTTATGCCCCATATCTGAATCATGAGAGACGGAGCTTCTTCAAGGCTGTCAGCAGTGTTGCTAGTCCATCCGACATGCCCTTGGTGGTGCTGGGCGATTTTAACATGTACAGATATGCACATGAGAAATCCCGGGGTCAGATCAACTGGAGTATGATGGGACTTTTTAACTCATGGATTCGAGGTCATGGTATGGATGATGTTCGGACTGATAACAGGATTTTCACTTGGTCTAACAAGAGAGACCAGCCTACTCTTGTTCGTCTAGATCAGGTACTTGTCAATGCAGCCTGGAACCTCAGCTTTCTGCAGTCAACTGCCTCTTGCATTCCCACAACGACGTCTGATCATGCTCCTGTGCTTTTGTCCTTCTCCACGAGCATGACCAAAAGCAAGTTGTTTCGCATGGAAAATCATTGGCTAGAGTTGGAGGAACCTAGAAACATCATCTCTGAAGCTTGGTCTCGAGGTACTCGCGAGATCCGTTCTGATGCGTCTCTGATCAGCTTCAAAATGAGGTGCGTGCGTGCTGCTTTGCATCGTTGGTGCCGTTTGAAGCCTAGCCTGCGGGTCCTCTTGGATAACAATAAGCATGTCGTTGCTTATTTAAATGATGTTGAGGAGTTGAGGTCGCTTTCGGCTGTTGAAATCTCTGGGTTTTTGCTGCTGCCAAGGCTGAACAACTGATCCTATGGCAGACTGCTGCTTGGCGACGCAGAGCCAAGATACGTTGGTGTGTGTCTGGGGACGAGAACACCCAGTTTTTTCATGCAGCGGCCAATTGTCAAGCTCGTCGCAACAAGGTCAAAGTGCTGGTTCAGAACGGAGTGGAGCATTTTGATATCAGTCAAAAGCTGCGGTTGGCTACAGATTACTTTAAGGCTATCTTGGGAGAGCCTGCATCCTTGTTAGACACTATCGATGTTGCTTCTCTTTATGTTTCGCTTGACCTGTCGGAGCTCACTGCTGATTTCTCCTGGGCAGAGGTTGTGCAGGCCATCAATTGCTTGCCAAATAACATAAGCCCGGGCCCTGATGGTTTCACTAATGAGTTCTACAAGGCTTTCAAATTGCTAATAAAGGATGATCTGCTCAGGTTTTTTGGTGCTTTCCATAAAAATGAAGTGGATCTCTCGAGTATCAACTCTGCTTTTATTACCCTGCTGCCTAAAAAGGACACGCCTCTGGAAATGCGAGATTTCAGGCCTACTTCTCTTGTGCATAGTGTACCTAAACTGGCCTCTAAGGTTCTGGCTAGTCGGCTCAAAATATGGATTCCACATTTGATTCACACACTTCAGTCTGGGTTTCTAAAGGGATGATCGATCGTTGAGAACTTTGCTTTGGCTACCGAAATGATCCAGTATGCCCATAAAAGAAAGTTGCCAGTCATTGCTTTGAAGTTGGATTTTCATAAGGCCTTCGACAACGTCAATTGGTGTTGCTTGCACAAGATTTTTGATGCAAGAGGCTTTCTGCCAGTGTGGACAAACTGGATACACACTCTCCTGTCTTCTGGCAGCTCCGGAGTACTTCTCAACGGTGAGCTGGGGGACCCCATCTTGGCAAAGAAAGGTTTTCGACAAGGGGATGCTCCATCCCCGTACTTATTCATCCTTGTTGCCAATGTGCTTCAGAGGATGTGATGTCAGTTGTTTCAAGATGGCTCCTTGCTACATCCCCTTGGCTCGGACAGCTTTTTCCCGGTCCTACAATGTGCAGACGACACATTGATTCTTTTTCATGGCAGCATACAGCAAGCAGAAGTCATCAAGTCCGCCCTCACGGCTTTCTCTGCTTTTTCTGGGCTCACTATAAATTTCCACAAGAGCACCCTTGTGCCTGTCTCAGTGGATGCAACTACAGCCTCTGCTATTGCTCAGATTCTCGGCTGCCCTGTCTCATCCTTTCCATGTACATACTTGGGTCTGCCTCTCTCCCTACACAAGATAACGCATGGTATGTTGCTGCCAGTCATTCACAAGGTTGATCGTCACCTCTCTGGATGGTTAGCTACTTTCTTATCCTTAGGAGGGCGGCTGACACTCATTAATTTGGTTCTTGCGGGTATTTCGAGTTATTTCATGTCCTGTTTTGCCTGGCCTATGGAGTCTCTTGGAAAGTTGGAATGTCTGCTGCGTGCTTTCTTATGGCAAGGCAAGAACAAGGTTAAAGGCGGCCAATGTTTAGTAGCTTGGGACACGGTCTCTCTACCTCGCATTAATGGTGGTTTGGATGTACGACAGTTGCAAGCCCACAATCAAGCTATGATGTGCAAGTTTGTTTCCAAGATCTTACAAAGCTCTGACATACCATGTTATGAATGGTTCGCCACACATTACTGCCAGCCTGTTGTTCCTCAAGGTGCCCTCTACAGAGATACGGCAATCTGGAAAGGGTTAAAGGATCTTATTCCTTTGGTTATCAACTCCTCTCGGTGTGTTGTGGGGCCTGGCACTCTGGTGTCCTTCTGGAAGGATCAATGGCTGGAAGTGGGTCGTCTTTGTCTGCTGTACCCCACGCTGTTTTCCTTCGCGTCTCATCCAGCTTGCTCTGTCAACTCACAATATGCCAACGGATCATGGGTAATACAACTACATCCTAACCTTTCTCAAACAGCTTCGGCTGAGCTGATGGCCTTGCATGAGCGGTTATCAGATGTTGCTCCCAATCTGCTGAATAATGACAAGCGCATCCCTTTCTTGGGCTCTGGCAAGCTTAGTACAAGACATTTCTATAATATGCTCACTTTCCGGGGGGTTTTGGCGACTTTTGAGCCCTGGGTTTGGGATTCTTTGATTCCTCTAAAGCATAGGATCTTCCTCTGGCTTGCCTTCAAAGGTTGTCTCAACACCAGGGATAATATGGTTAAGAAGGGCTGGTCTGTGGTGGCCCCGTTTGCTCATTGTGATGCCTGTCCTGCTGTGGAGTCCGTTGATCACCTTTTTCTTCGGTGTGCCCCAGCATCCTTTCTTTGGGGTAAGATGGCGCTGGATGCGTTGGCTTGCTCTGCTCCTGACATTCTAGCTTTTGTAGAACAAGCACAACAACAGCTCAGCTTCAAACGCAAGTGGAATATTGCTTTCGCAGCATGTGCTCTCACCCTATGGCATGCTAGGAATGACCGGGTATTCAACTCGAAGGTTTGGACTGCGAACTACACTCGTTTCTATGCAGCAAACATGTTAAATCTATGGAGTAATAGAGCCCATAATCAGCTAGCAAAGGATGATATACAGCTATGGTGCCAGAAAATAACCACTTAGTACGTGTATGATATGATGTAATCTCTCCCCTCCCCTGTCTCCTTATGTTCTGCTGCCACTCTGCTTGTGCCTTGCACCTTGGTGCACCGGCCAAGTCTTGCTTTGTATCTGCTACTTCACCAGGCTTTGCCTGTTTTGAAATATAAGGTCGGCAGCCAGCCACCTTCTTTGTTTCAAAAAAAAAAACGTATATATGGCTTGCATGAAGAGAAGGAAAAAAACCAAACTAATCTAACCATTATGCTAAATCTTATAATCATAATCACAAAATAAATTACATTTTTCATATGTAATTTTGAAAACAATTAACAGGACACGCTTTGATATGTGAAATTAAGGCTAACCTAACGACCTGTTTAAACAAAATTATTGGAAATAAAAGTATTGAATTAAAAGTAAAGCGCCATACACATTTGGGCAAGGAAAAAAGAATATTCATTCAAAGCAGTGAACCGAACAATCTATAAATTAACAAAAACAAACCAAAATAATAATAATTCTCATTAAAAGATCCACAAAAAGAATAAATTGCATGTAAGGAAGAATATTATGGAAGTCGTGTTACCTAGAAAAATACATAAATACATAAATGAGTGATAAGAAACTATCTAAGGAAGAAAGAATTCTAAAGGCGTTGTTACTTATGAAAATAGCGACTATCCATTAGGCGCCTCCTTTTTTCTTTTGGCATTCAGTCATATTTGTTTGGACCATTACATTGAAAATCAAGGACCACCGTTCATCTCATTCCTCATTGCACCTTTTTCTGTAAAGAAGTAAAAAAAGGTAAAAAAAAGAAATTTACTAAGGAAGAGAAATGAATTAGTGGCATTTGTATTGCCCTTAAAGAAGAAATGAAATGAAAGACAAAACCAAAAAAACAACAATGAAAACCTGAACACAATTTGTACAGAAATCTCATTTTTTATAGTATGCAAATAATATGCATATAATAGTGAAATTTACACACTCTAGTATAATTTCACACATAGTAATTGTATATTCCTTACACATATAAAATAAAAAATTGATTTTTTCTAAGAAAATGAATTAGTGACACTGGTACTACCCTTAAAACAGAATGGAAATGAAAAAAATTAAAATAAACAATGACAAAGCTTGCCTACAATTTTCATAGAATCTTTTAAATTATGCAAATAATAAGCATATAATAGCGCAACTTTCACTAGGGTATAATATACACACATGTTATATTGTACTTGAACAGACAGAATATAAAAAAAAATCTAAGAAAGAATGTTTGGCATTTATATTATGCTTAAAGAAGAAATAAAATGAAAAAAAAACTTAAATCTAATGGTGACAAAACTTGCACACAATTTGCATAGAAATAACGCTTTTTGCAATATGCAAAAATAAAAACATAATAGCAAATTTTTTGCATTCTAGAATACACATATTCTATAACACTTGCTATACATTTACACACACACACACACACCTAACATCCAAAATTATATGTAAGTAAAAAAACGACTAAAATAAAGAAAAACAGCAGGAAACCTGCATAAAAAAAAGAAGAGAAGTTGACTTAGCCCAAAAAATTCAAGCAGATGTCAATAGCAAACACAAAATATAATGAAAAAACATCATAGAGAGAAACATGCTTACTTTCGGAGGAAGATAGAATTCTAGGGATGGAGTTACCTGATAGATGAAATGAATAAAGAAAAAAATATTTTGCATGGGATAATGAACCACAAGACTGTTTTATCAATAAAAGAAACAATAAGAAAATTTGAAAATAATAATGCTACACAACTTTGCCGATGTAAAGAACCATAGAGACTAATTGTCAAGCCATTTTCCTATATGCAAGAAATCGAGTATATTGGAAATTTGCACACAATTATGCCTAACATGCACTATTAGGTAAGGCACAAGGACATGTGAACTAGTGCAACTTTAATAGTAATAACATTCAAGTAGATCGATTAAAATAAATTTTATTTTAAGTTCATCACACAAAATTAAGTTTTGTCACATGATTACATCATTAAATACGATGTTAGCTGCATAGATATAAGAAGAAAAACGATGGTCCCACTAAGCATGAATGACGAAGACATAATAAAAATAGTGAAACATAAAGAAACCTTATTTGGGGGTAGATGAATTAAGGGATTGGTTTTACGCTAAAAGAAGAAAGAGATGAAGAAAAACTCAAAGCAAATGATGACCAAAATTTGTAACAGACTTCGTAGAATTTGCACTATTCTACAATATGCAATAATAAGCATTTATTAGTGCAACTTCAATAATTCTTATGATTCAAGTAGATCATTTATGAAATGAATTTCATTTTAAGTTCCGGACACAAATAAGTAGTGGCACACAATTGCAGCATCAAATATGCCATCGCATTCACAAATATTGGAAAAAACCGATGACCAAAAAACCGCCTTAGCCATAATAACAAAGACATTATAAAAAAATTAGCAGTTGGAATGAATCAAGGGCACTGGTATTATGCTAACGGAAGAAAGAAAATGAGGAAACAAAACTAAGCAGCTGATGAATTTTTTACGACAGATTTAATAGAACTTGCACTGTTTGGAAAAAAGTGCAATAACAAGCATATAGTGCAACTTTAATAATTATTATGATTGACGTAGATCACTTACAAAATAAATTACTCTCTCCGCAAACTTATATAAAACATTTTAATCACTAAAGTAGTGATAAAATGCGTCCTATATTAGTTCACAGAGGAAGTACATCATAATTTCCTAATATACAACTAACTGGCACACGATTGCAACATCAAATACATTGCCATATGCACAAATATTAAGGAAAATTCGATGGTAAAAAGTTTAAACATGAATAAACAAATGAATCAGAACGTCAGCATTGGAAATTGATCACCTCTTATCTTGACATTGAATTGCATCTCATGTCGTTGGTATCTAGCTACCTCATTTCTAGCTCACGGAGACATACCCGTGCGCGCGCATCACACACACACACACACACACACAAAGAACACACAACCCACGCACACGCTAGCTAAGGCACACAGGCACGCACAATGGGGCACACACACACCGCACACTTCAACCCCACTCGTGAACCGTAGTGAGGTTGCAGCCTCTTAGGTCGAAGTGTGTGTTGGAATATACGTATAGGGATAGAAGTCTTTGTTTAAATTCTGTATCTAGCTCTATCCTTTCTTCTGTTCCCGATTCTCTTGTAACGACCTATCCGGTCGATCTCCAGATCGTTCCATCGATCTCCCCTTGTAACTTGTATGCCAAGGCTTTGCCTAAATATATACATGCGGCCCGAGACAAAGGGTTCTACGCTTCTCAAATACTTTTACATGGTATTAGAGCCTCTTCCTCATCCAATCGAGAGAGATTGCATCTAGCTACCTTCGCGACCGAGGCTATGTCCACCACCACCGCGGCCATGACTCCAAGCACCATGGGTGCGCTCGCCACCACCCCATCCTCTACCTTCGCATCATCTTCCACCTCCACCCACAGCACCACCTCCCTCGGATCGCCACCACAGGAGAAGCTTACGCGGGGCAACTTCCTGCTCTGGAAGGCCATTGTGCTCCCGCAGATCAGAGGTGCCCAGATGGAGCATCACCTCGACGCGACGAGCCCGCCACCGCCAGCCACCCTCACCATCACCAAGGAAGGCAAAGATGAACAAGTCGTCAACTTTGCGAGATCCCTCTGGTATGCACAGCAGCAACAACTCCAAGGATACTTAATGGGTTCACTTTCCCGTGAGATTCTTGCCCAGGTCGCCACGCTCCAGACGCCGGCCGAGGTGTGGAACACCATCCACGCCATGTTTGCTGCTCAGAGCCAAGCCCAAGTGATAAACACTCGCATCGAGCTCACCAACCTCAAGAAAGGTAATATGTCCATGGCCGATTATCTTGGTAAGATCAAAAGTCTCACTGATGAGGTCGCAAGCACGGCTTCGGCCCTATCTGATCCGGAGATCGTCTCCATAATTCTTGCCGGCTTGGATATGGAGTACAACCCGGTGGTCTCTGCACTCTCCGCCAGGGTGGAACCCATCACCGTCCAAGAGCTATACAGCCAGCTGCTCAGTTTTGATGCCCGCCTCACCCTCCTCCACGGCGGCGATCTTCAGCAGTCCTCCGTCAACTCCGTCTCTCGTGGCCGCGGCCGTGGGCGCGGTCACCAGGGGCAGCGCGGCGGCGGGCGCGGACGCGGCGCTTCTTCAGGAGAAGGCGCACGCTCCGGTGGGGGCTCTGGCTCCCATGGCGGGGGCGGCTACAACACCAGCGGCAACAGCGGCGGCTTCAACAACAACAACGGCCGCTGCCCTCCTTCACGTCCGCGCCCCCGATGCCAGCTCTGCAAAAAGTCTGGTCACGAGGTGATTGACTGCTGGCATCGCTACGATGAGGACTTTGTGCCCTCGGATCGCCATGTTGCGGCTGCTATGTGTGAGCAGGGTGGTGGCGGCGTCTGGTACGTGGACTCCGGCGCTACGGATCATGTGACAAACGAGCTCGAGCAACTTGCCCTCTGTGAGCGCTACCATGGCACCGATCAGATTCACACCGCCAGTGGCGGAGGTATGGATATTTGTCATATCGGTCAAAGTTCTATTAATTCCCCTACACTCAAACGTAATCTTGTTCTTCGAGATGTGCTTCATGTCCCTCAAGCTGACAAAAACCTTGCTTCCATGTCTAGACTAGCCACCGACAATAATGTTTTCTTTGAAACTCACCCTCGTTATTTTTTCATTAAGGATCGGGCAACGAGGGAACTACTTCATCACGGTAGATGCGTTGGTGGCCTCTACCCCATTCCATCCGGAGCATTAGGTCGCAAGCGTCGTCACGTCTACTCCGTCATCAAGCCCTCCTTGGCACGGTGGCATCAACGATTAGGGCATCCATCTTCGATCATTGTCAAACAAATAGTCAATAAAGACAAACTTTCTTTGTCTCCTAGTATAGTTTCTGAGTCTGTTTGCGAAGCTTGTCAATGTGCCAAAAGTCATCAGCTTCCTTATCCCAAGTCAACTAGTGTGTCTCATGCTCCATTAGAGCTTATTTTCAGTGATGTATGGGGCCATGCCCGATATTCTTTTGGTCGAAAAAAATATTACGTCAGTTTTATCGATGACTATAGCAAGTTCACTTGGATTTATTTGCTTCGATATAAATCTGAAGTTTTTTCTATTTTCCAAGAATTTCAGAAACTAGTTGAACGTCAATTTGATAGGAAAATTCTTGCTGTCCAAAGTGACTGGGGAGGGGAGTATGAGAAACTCCACTCTTTTTTCCGTAGCATTGGGATTGCTCATCATGTATCTTGTCCTCATGCTCATCAACAGAATGGCTCTGCCGAGCGTAAACATCGCCACATTGTTGAAGTTGGCCTTTCCTTGTTAGCTCATGCATCAATGCCTCTCAAGTACTGGGATGAAGCTTTTATCACTGCCACCTATCTTATCAATAGGCTCCCTAGCAAAGTTATTGGAAACACCACTCCATTAGAGCGTCTCTATCATCAAAAACCTGATTACAACTATCTAAAGATATTTGGGTGTGCATGTTACCCAAATTTGCGTCCCTACAATCATCACAAACTTGAGTTTAGATCCACACAGTGTGTTTTCTTGGTTATAGTAATCTTCATAAAGGTTATAAATGCCTTGAGATTTCTACCGGACGTATCTATATTTCTCGTGATGTTATCTTTGATGAGACACTCTTTCCGTTTTCCAAATTGCATCCCAATGCGGGCGCCTTGCTTCGTGCAGAGATTGCCCTCCTCTCTGATCCTACAATATTACCTGATAGTGGGGGGGAATTAAACGAACGAGATCATGTGCAAAAATCCCATGCAAATTTTGATTCTGTTGATGCTATTTGTGCACAATTACCCTGTGATTTTATGTGTGAAGGAAAAGACAGGGAGGGCACGGAAACCGCGGCAGATTTGGCTGACAGCGGGTGATCCGAGGCGGATTCGCCTGCCCAGCCTGCGGTTCCTACTGGCGGCGCGCGATCCCACGAGGATTCTCCCGCGCGCCTGGTCTCGCCTGGTCTCGTGGCCAACTGCGCTGATCAGGTGGTGCCCACTGGTCCCACGGCCGCATCGCATCGCGCCAATGACGCCTCGCCGTCTCCCGTGGTGTCCCCACGCGCTGACAGCCCTCGTGCGGGGGGAGCGAATCGGACGCGGCACGGGTTTCCACCGCAACCGACCGTGGGAGCGGGTCCGACCCCACACCAGCTGTCCTCGAGCGAGGGCGTACTGCAGCGGCGGGCGCGGCGGGCGCGGATTCACTGCATGCGCGGCAGGGATCCGCATCGGATCAGGTGCCTGATCCGGCTGGCCTACTGCATGGATCCGCCTCGGATCACGTGCCGGCTGGATCTTCTATGGCAGCTACTGCTCCTGTGCTGCCTACATCTACTCCTCGGCAAACACGGTCTCGATCAGGTATTGTCAAGGAAAAACAATACAATGATGGTACAATAAGGTATGACAAAATCAAACGTGCATTCCTTACTACCACTGGTGAACCACTCAATTTGGATGATGCGCTTGCTAATAAGAATTGGAAGGAAGCTATGGATAGTGAATATAATGCACTTATGAAAAATAAGACTTGGCACTTGGTTCCACCAAAGTATGGAAACAATGTTATTGATTGCAAATGGGTGTATAAGATCAAAAGAAAGTCTGATGGAAGCATAGAAAGGTATAAGGCTAGACTAGTTGCCAAAGGATTTAAGCAAAGGTTTGGAATTGACTATGAAGATACCTTTAGTCCTGTTATTAAGTCAACTACTATTCGTCTTCTGTTGTCTACTGCTGTTTCCAGAGGGTGGAGTCTACGACAGCTAGATGTTCAGAACGCGTTTCTTCATGGTGTTTTTGAGGAAGAAGTGTTCATGCGGCAACCACCAGGTTATGAGAATCCTAGCACACCACAACATGTCTGTAAGTTGGATAAAGCTTTGTATGGTTTGAAGCAGGCCCCAAGAGCTTGGTATTCCAGACTGAGTATGCAGTTGCAACGTCTTGGGTTCATACCATCCAAGGCAGATACCTCATTGTTCTTCTTTAATAAAGGCAGTGTCACTATCTTTGTGTTGGTTTATGTTGATGATATAATTGTTGCTAGTTCAAGTCCAGATGCCACTACTTGCTTGCTTAAAGATCTGAAGCTGGAATTTTCTCTTAAGGACTTGGGTGATCTTCACTATTTCCTTGGTATAGAGGTAAAGCAAGTTAAAGATGGCATACTTCTCTCACAGGAAAAGTATACAACTGACATTCTCAGGAGAGTAGGATTGGAAAATTGCAAGCCAGTTAATACACCAATTTCTACTTCTGAAAAGCTTTCAGTGGAAAGTGGAGAAGTTCTTGGACCAGAGGATGCAACAAACTATAGGAGTGTTGTAGGTGCATTGCAATACTTAACACTCACTCGTCCTGATATATCTTATTCAGTGAACAAGGTATGTCAATATTTACATGCACCTAGAACTACTCACTGGACTGCAGTCAAAAGAATTTTAAGGTATCTCAAGTTCTCAGAAGGTCTTGGTCTCAACATTACCAAGTCTTCTTCTATGCTTGTTACTGCATATTCTGATGTTGACTGGGCAGGGTGTGCTGATGATAGAAGATCTACAGGTGGTTTTGCTGTATTTCTGGGAACTAACCTTGTGTCATGGAGTGCAAGAAAACAGGCCACAGTATCTAGGTCAAGCACAGAGGCTGAATATAAGGCCTTGGCTAATGCTACAGCTGAAGTGATGTGGATACAAACATTACTGTATGAGCTTGGAGTTAAAACTCCACAGGCTGCGAGATTGTGGTGTGATAATATTGGTGCAACATATCTCTCAGCAAATCCTGTTTTTCATGCACGAACAAAACACATTGAAGTTGATTTCCACTTTGTCAGAGAAAGAGTAGCTCGAAAGCTTCTGGAAATTCGGTTTATTCCTACAGGAGATCAGCTCGCAGATGGTTTTACAAAACCTCTTACCGACAGAAGGTTGAATGACTTCAAGTACAATCTTAACCTTGGCAAAGCTCCTTGAGGTTTAGATTGAGGGGGAGTGTTGGAATATACGTATAGGGATAGAAGTCTTTGTTTAAATTCTGTATCTAGCTCTATCCTTTCTTATGTTCCCGATTCTCTTGTAACGACCTATCCGGTCCCCTTGTAACTTGTATGCCAAGGCTTTGCCTAAATATATACATGCGGCCCGAGACAAAGGGTTCTACGCTTCCCAAATACTTTTACAGTGTGTTGATGTCTAAAATAAAAGGGCTCACGTGTGGCGACACGCATAATCGACTGAGAGCTGGAAAAAATTCAGGTGCCTGAGTATTAGCAAAAGTGAACTCATTATGTTTTCCAATAATATGCATTTGGTGTTCGTAAATATTTTCTCTATAAAAATGGTAAAGAATTATGAAGTTTGACTTTTGAAAAAAACTATTATCACTACATTATGAAACGGAGGGAGCGAGTATGTTTTACTTTAAAAATATGTTTTTCTAGAGAATTGAAGTATGCCGTTTTAAATTATTGTAGCATTTGATTGGTATATCTTGAGCACTGAGGTAGGGGTTGTCAGCTATAGAGCTCAAATACATGTATCAGTTAGTACTAATACTAGCAAAAGAGCCCGTATGTTGCAATCGGAGAAAAATATAGCACATGCCCAATCATGAGTCAAGACCCTAATAGGTCCACGTTCTTTATGTAAACATCCAACCCCATCTATGTTGTCGTTTGTCTTCCATCCCATCCCCACCTACGATGATCTTAGTGCCTACAGAACCGCAACGTGTTTGAATGCGGTCAATTCTAAGCCGTTTCTCTCTCGGCACAAGATGAGAATAGTTTTCCCTTGCTAGGTTTGTCGAGGCATGCATACGTGGCTATCGATTGGATATTTTTTTGAAACTATGATGATTTTTATAGCAAATTCGGAAACTATACACCCGAATGCATAAAAATCAAAAGTATCACCCCGTCGGCCTCCTGTTGGCCGAAAAGGGACTTTTCGGCCTAAGGTTGGCCGAAGAGGGACTTTTCGGCCAACTGTTGGCCAAAAAGGACTTTTCGGCCAACCGTTCGCCAAAGAGTCCCTCTTCGGCCAATGGTAGGCCGAATAGTGGTCTTCAGCCAACACCTGTGTGACGCCCGGATAATTAAGCTACAGTAACCCTCACCAAATGATGCCATGTCACCTCGATTACTGTTGTTAATCACGCGCAGTTCAAAACCTATTCGGAATTCAAATTTAAAATAAAGTCAAACCAGTAAAGTTTTCAAATGTCAAAACTAAAAAGTATAAACGGTGACAAATAAAGCATAGGTAATTATGGTGAAGAAACCACACTTTTATAAAATGTTTGAATGCTCTAAAATGATTTAAGCAGTAGCTAAAACAACTAAATAAATGCCTTTTGTATTTTATAAAATACTAAACTATTTTATTTGGGGGTTAGACCTTTTTGTGATCGAGGTATAATTAGTAATACTAATTTAGGTGCAACTTTTATGTTTAAGAAACTAAAATAATATAAACCAGTAGAAGGAAAAATAAGAAAAGAAAAACAAACAAAATAAATAAAAGGGGGGGTAATCCCATGGCCAACTGGGCCAAACGGCCCATCCGGCCAGCCCACTGGCCCATCCGGCCCCCTCACTCCCTTAACCCCCCA
>NC_041385.1:186342252-186350412 GCF_002162155.2 Triticum dicoccoides | reverse complement strand
GTCGCCGCCGCCCGGTGCCGCCCCGGCCCCGTCGCCGACCACCGCCACCCGCTGGACCGATGCCACCTCGCCGGACGCCTCCCCACCTCTCCCTCGAGCCGACTTCATCGCGTCTCGCCGCCTCGGACCGCCGTCGCCACTGCCTCGCCGGAACGCTTCCTCATCGGAGCTGCCCCGCCGTCGTCTCCATCCTCCTCCTCAAGCCTGCTGCCCTCCTCGACCGGCCCCCTGTGAGCTGCCACCTCCGGCCTCCACTCCCTCCTCTCCTTCCCGCGCACTGCACTGCACTGGTCTCCGATGCCGCAGTCACCGCGCCCCTCGTCGCGCCCCTCGTCGCGCCCAGGTCCCTTGCACACGCTCCGCCCGCACGCCCCTAGTCGTCGTGCCCATGCCCCACTTCGACCCTCCACACTCGCGCCCGCCGGCGCACTGCTCTACTGCTGCTGCTGCCTGGCTGCTGCTTCTCTACCTCCCTGACCACGTCGGCCCCATGTTGCTGCTGTTTCTACTCAGCTGTCGTCTCGCAACGTCCTCTACAGCCCAGCTCGACCTACTCGCGTTGGATCCGCCTTGGCCGCGCCCGGCCTTTTCCCTGCTTCGCCCACACGCCGCCCGCGTCGGCCTTGGCTTCGCCAGCCGAGCGCCATCGCCGTAGGCGCTCTCCTGTGCGCGCACGGTGCTCCTAACCAGCCTTTGTGCCGCTGAATAGTGGGCCCGAGGCCATTAGGTTAAATGCTAATGACTAATTACCACTAATGACACTGCTAATAGAAACTGACTGGTGGACCCCATCTAGTTAATTAAACTAATAATTTTTATGTCAAAACTTGTACCTGTGACACATGGGTCCCACTGGTTCCTTTGACCAGTCAAACTGCTGACTGGGATAACCCTGTCAATGACATGTGGCCCCCCTGAGCCTTTGACTAGTCAATGGTCCTAGTTGACTGCTGACTGGGCAGTCAACTGGACCCCACCTGTCAGCCCCTGGTGCAAATAGTTGGGTATAATTCTGTGTACCCGTAGCGATTTAACCATTTATTTCTAATTTAAATGAATTCTAGAAAATGTTTTAATATTTAAAAATTAATATAAAATAAATGGTAGCTCAGATGGAAATACTTTGTACATGAAAGTTGCTCAGAACGACGAGACGAATCCGGATACGTAGCCCGTTCGTCCGCCACACATCCCTAGCATAGCGAACACGCAACTTTCCCCCTCCGGTTCATCTGTCCGAAAACGCGAAACACCGGGGATACTTTCCCGGATGTTTCCCCCCTTCGTCGATATCACCTATTACCGCGTTAGGGCACACCTAGCACCGCGTATTGCCATGTTATGCTTTGTGATGTTTTGATTGCTCTGTATTTACTATTTCTCCCCCCCTCTTCTTCTCCGGTAGACCCCGAGACCGGCGCTGATGCCATCGAGTACGACTACATCACCGACGACCCCTCCTTCTTGCCAGAGCAACCAGGCAAGCTCCCCCCCCTTGATCACCAGATATCGCCTATTATCCTCTATACTGCTTGCATTAGAGTAGTGTAGCATGTTACTGCTTTCCATTAATCATATTCTGATGCATAGCCTGACATTGTTGCTACATCTGTTGATACCTTACCTGCAATCCTAAATACTTAGTATAGGATGCTAGTTTATCATCTGTGGCCCTACATTCTTGTCGGTCTGCCTTGCTATACTATCGGGCCGTGATCACTTGGGAGGTGATCACGGGTATATACTATACATATATACATACTACAGATGGTGACTAAAGTCGGGTCGGCTCGAAGAGTACCCGCGAGTGATTCACGGATTGGGGGCTGAAAGGACCTTTGTCCCGACGCCCCTCTGTGTGGATCTTTGTGGCGGAGCGACAGGGCAGGTTGAGACCACCTAGGCGAGAGGTGGGCCTGGCCCTGGTCGGCGTTCGCGGTTGCTTCATAATAACACGCTTAACGAGATCTTGGTATTTGATCTGAGTCTGGCCACTGGCCTATACGCACTAACCAACTACGCGGGAAAGATATGGGCACTCGACGTCGTGGTATCAGCCGAAGCCTTCTAGATGTCAGCGACTGAGCGGCGCGCGCCGGATTGGAACGTAAGCCTGCTCTTGTATTAAGGGGGCTAGTTCTGCTTTCGGCCGCCCACGCAACATGCAGGTGTGCAATGGGTGATGGGCCCAGACCCCTGCGCCATAGGAGTTAGACCGGCATGCTGACCTCTCTGTTAGGCCTAGGTGGGGCTGCGACGTGTTGATCTTCCGAGGCCGTGCATGACCCAGGAAAGTGTGTCCGGCCAAATGGGATCGAGCGTGTTGGGTTATGTGGTGCACCCCTGCAGGGAAGTTTATCTATTCGAATAGCCGTGTGCCTCGATAAAAGGACGACCCGGAGTTGTACCTTGACCTTATGATAACTAGAACCGGATACTTAATAAAACACACCCAGACAAGTTCCACAGACAACCCGGTGATCGCTTTTCCACAGGGCGACGAGGGCAGGATCGCCGGGTAGGATTATACTATGCGATGCTACTTGGAGGACTTCAATCTACTCTCTTCTACATGCTGCAAGATGGAGGCTGCCAGAAGCGTACTCTTCGATAGTACTAGCTATCCCCCTATTATTCTGGCATTCTGCAGTTCAGTCCACCGATATGGCCCTTTACACATATACCCATGCATATGTAGTGTAGCTCCTTGCTTGCGAGTACTTTGGATGAGTACTCACGGTTGCTTTTCTCCCTCTTTTCCCCCCTTTCCTTTCTATCTGGTTGTCGCAACCAGATGCTGGAGCCCAGGATCCGGATGCCACCGTCGTTGACGACTCCTTCTACACTGGAGGTGCCTACTACTACGTGCAGGCCGCTGACGACGACCAGGAGTAGTTTAGGAGGATCCCAGGCAGGAGGCATGCGCCTCTTTCGATCCGTATCCCAGTTTGTGCTAGCCTTCTTAAGGCAAACTTGTTTAACTTATGTCTGTACTCAGATATTGTTGCTTCTGCTGACTCGTCTATGATCGAGCACTTGTATTTGAGCCCTCGAGGCCCCTAGCTTGTATTATGATGCTTGTATGACTTATTTATGTTTTTATAGTTGTGTTGTGATATCTTCCCGTGAGTCCCTGATCTTGATCGTACACGTTTGCGTGCATGATTAGTGTACGATTGAATCAGGGGCGTCACAACCTGCACTCCTGTTTTAGAAAATTCATATCAATTAGGATTTTTAGTATTTTAATTTGATTCTTTTTGTATTAGATTAGAAATTTTATGAAGCTTATGTAGATATCAAGTTTGACTAGATTTGAAAGTTTGAATTTGAATTTTCATGAATTTTCTCAAATCACTAGATTGCCTATAATTTGAGCTAGGAGTGCTTTTTTAGATGATTCTTTTTGCTACTGGTTCTTTGTGACTTTTTTTATCTGTAGTAATTAATTGGTGAATTTAAGGATTATTTAAAATTAGGTTTTTATGAAAACATTTATGTTTTAGTGTTTTAAGGTTTTGTGCTATTTCTTTTAATTTTAATTGCTTTAAATTGTTTTCTTTATGATTTTGACATATTCTTTTAGTTTCTGTTAAGTTATCAGTAGATATTTTATTTTTAGCATTTTTTGTATTTTATTTCTTTTATCCTTCATTTTCTTTCCCGCTGTTCTTTTCCTCCATTTTCTCCCGCTATTTTCTTTGCCGCCATTTTCTCCAGCCATTCTTTGGCGCCATTTTCTCCTGACATTTTCGTTCCCGTCATTTTATTTGCCGCCATTCTCTCCCTCCATTTTCTTTCCCACCATTCTCTCCCGACATTTTCTTTCCCGCCATTCTCTCCCGCCATCTTCTTGCCCGCCATCTTCTTTCTCGCCATCTTCTCTTCTCAACTTACAAAACGAGCCTCATGGTGTTCACGACCGTAGATAACATGGCGGGAGAGAATGGCGGGAAAGAAAATGGCGGGAGAGAATGGCGAAAAAGAAAATGGAGGAAAACTTTCATGTATAAAACGGCAATGGCTATACAGGATTTATAAGGCATTTTTAAATATAAACTCCTATGAAGCTTAAAACAAGTTTTCTAGTAGGATAAAAGAAATAAAATACCAAAAAATGCTATAAATAAAATAGCTACTAATAACTTAAAAGAAACTAAAATAATATGTCAAAATCATAAAGAAAAAATTTAAAGTAATTAAAATTAAAAGAAATAGCACAAAACCTATAAAACACTAAAACAGAACTGTTTTTTATACCTAATTTTAAATAATCCTTAAACTCACCAATTAATTACTACAGATAAACAAAGTCACAAAGAACCAGTAGCAAAAAGAATCATCTAAAAAAATACTCCTAGATCAAATTATAGTCAATCTAGTGATTTGAGAAAAATCATGAAAATTTAAATTCAAACTTTCAAATCTAGTCAAACTTGATATCTACAGAAACTTCATAAAATTTCTAATCTAATGCAAAAAGAATCAAATTAAAATATTAAAAATCCTAATTGATATGAATTTTGTAAACCAAGAAAGCAGGTGTTGGCTGAAGACCACTTTTCGGCCTACCATTGGCTGAAGAGGGACTTTTTGGCCAATGGTTGGCCGAAAAGTCCTTTTTGGCCAACGTTGGCCGAAAAGTCCCTCTTCGGCCAACATTGGGCCAAAAAGTCCCTTTTCGGCCAACAGGAGCCCGACGGGGTGATACTTTTGATTTTTATGCATTATGCTGTATAGTTTCCGAATTTGCTATAAAAATCATCATAGTTTCAAAAAGAATCTATTGATTGTTTCTTTCATCTCCAATTTTGTTTGTCGAGGTGTTCATTTGCAATTGAGATCGACGCTCGTACGAAGGAAAGACGTATCACACACTATTGATTAAAGTTTCACTCTAAATAGCATTTTAAATTAGTTAATAGTTAAAATAACATCACATTCGGATGCTACACATTTTTTAATCAAATTTCATATATAACATGTTAAAATTAGAGTTAGTGTGTAAAATAAATGGATATTTCAAAAACCAAGTTTTATACTTAAAAGTGAATTGCGGGTTAATTATCATAAATTTCATATATAACATGTTAAAACTAGAGTTAGGGTGTAAAAGATATGGATATTTCAAAAATCATGTTTTGTACTTAAAAGTGAACTGCGGGTTAAGTACCATAAATTGTAGGGGGTTTTCTATAAAAACCAAAAAAGATTCATTTTGTCACTTAAAAGTGAACTGCATGTTAATTACCCAAAACTATAGGGGGGTTTCCATAAAAACAGGAAAACGATTCTTTTTTCACTTAAAGATTTACTGTGGGTTGATTCTTCAAACCATAAGGGGGTTTTCTATAAAAACATAGATGGTGAATGGGCAGAAGCGACATGTACTTCATTAATACTAGATGATTGCCCAAGCGTTGCTGCGGAAACACCAAGAAATATGTAGCTACGAAATATTATTACCGCATTCTAACATTTTTTAAGTTAGCAATTTAACATTTTGTGAAAATTTTAAAATAAATTAAATTAATACCATTACGTGACTAATTATAATGTGGCAGACATGCATGGCTTGGTGAAGTGAGAGAGTGAACATTGTAATAACTAAAAGTAGTGGATGTGATGCATGAATGGAAAATAATGCTAGTGGATGCTGACATTGCATGCTTCATGAGGTGGAAAGTCCGTATGTTGAGAGAATTACTTGTAGTGCGGATGAACTATTTACGAATAGTAGATAAGTTATAGATATAAATTAGTTGCTGAGCCAAAAAGCCAAAAAAAGGCTCACGCTATGCTCACACGCAAGTTTGGTTGGTTATTCGATCGTCATCAGCCATGCATGTGTCAAATGGCTAGCTCATTGTGTATGTGCAAGAGAGCATTGATGCATCAACGTTAAAAAAAAAATTAGAAGGAAGGCTGTCGCCCGGCCTTGGACTGAGGCCGAAACGTAGTGGTTCGGTACAAGGTCGCAACAAGGACCAGTAGAGGCGACGCGACGCAGTGCACTGAAACAAACTATGGTAGAAGTTCCGTACAAGGTCGAAAAAGACCATGCAACATCCGACCCGAGGTGGCAAGGCGAAGATGCCCCAAGCTGATGAAGTCAACGTTAATTAGAGATACAAGTCATTTAACATACTTTTTTTTCCAAACAGAGGCAAAAGTTTTGCCTCAGAGGACTGTAGTGTTTCATTTAACATACTAGCATGCATATACTTTATTCCAATATAAGCACAGAAATAATACATCGGGATAACAATTGAATTACATATTAATCAACTAAACAGTTCGGCACATGCATGATTGAAGGCCATTGATTCAATCTTATACTATCTTTGCTGATTTTATTTTGGTCAGTCCAACACCTAAGCTTTTCCTCTGTGTACGTTGCGTGCGTGTGGTTCTCCAGTCCGATCTCAGGGTTCATCCGTAACCCTGCATGAATGCAACGACGATCGAATCAAAAAATGAAGATCAGATGAAGAAGAACCTAGGCATATTTAAATTGCATGTTTGCATCCATGGAATTCATGAAATATCGGTACGCGTGCGGCAGTGCATGCATGCGTAGTGGTACGTACTGGTTGCAGTCCATGTTGGGGGTGACGGCGAAGTTGATGGCGAGCCCGCAGGCGGCGGGGAGAGCTGCGGCGCGGCTGAAGTCGACGGCCGGGAACCCGCTGGCGGCCGCCTTGACGCAGTTGCAGGCGGCGACGCGGTCGGCGGTGCTGGCGGCGAGCTGGTTGAGCACCCCGAGGCTGTTGCAGCAGATGCCGTAGGGCGTCATCCCGGGGGCGCCGCTGAGGTACGGCATGCAGGGCGCCATCAGCTGCGTCACCTGGCCGCACTGCACCACCGCCGAGGCGCCCCGCAGGGTCGCGGCGGCCAGCGCCGCCAGGAGGAGCGCGGCGAGGGCGCGGCTCGCCTGGATGCCCATTTTGTTCTTGGTCTACGGTCAACGGACACGCGCTAGCAGGCTTGGAGCTCTCTGAGGTGAGCTCGCTGTGTGTTAATGGGTGCCCAGAGTCGCCGCCGCTCCGAGCAGTATATATATGGGGAGAGACTGTCTGGGGGAGAGCATGTGGCGCGTAGGGTTGTTGTGTCACGTCGCCGGTGCGCGCGCGCCAGGCGTCTCGGATGAGTCTTGGGGGTCGTTGGCCAGGGGAGAGTGCGTGAAGGCTCAAGAAACGGACTGGTATGAACACACAAGACAAACGGACTGGTATGAACACACAAGACAAGCGGCACGCTGGACTAGCCCCGGAGTAATGCTACACTACTGGCCCAACACAGTCCGTGCAGAGCTCACTTGTGTGGCTGGGGACTACGTCTCCCTTTTTCTTAGCAAAGATGGCTAGGCTTTATTGATCAACGGTAGTGTTCACCGGAATTACATCTAAATCATGCGGTGTGTCTAACCATAAATGCCTACCCTAAGAAAGGGAGACGCCATACATAGCTATCGCACGTGCTTCAACATTAGAAGCCCGAAGTTCATGGCAAAAGTTACAAATAGAAAATGAACTAGCCGTTTCTCTAATTTCTCAAATGATACCCGCGTAGTTTCCTCCTGCACCATCGTGGATCTGGTTGACAATTTGTTTGCAGCGGATGCTTATGAAGGTTTTGCATACCAAATCATGCGCTAGAGAGAGAGCTTCTCTACAAGCCAGGGCTTCCAAATGGCCATGGATCAACAAGTCCCTGGAAAAGCACCGACGATCATAGATAGCTTTTGTCCCGGCCCCTGCAAATCGCCACCGCAGTGCCCAACTTGTGATCAACCGATACCCCGCGTGGACATTTACTTTGATGAAACCCTCAGGTGGGGGGAGCCACATTGGTTGCACTCCTTATCTTGCTGCTGCCAGGGGTATGCCTTGTACCTGCTGGGTATTAATCTACTCGAGCTCGGAAATAAAACGTATGACAAAAAGGTGAATAGACAACGGGCTTTGTTTGATCCCCTCATCAATAAGTTTACGAGCCCATAGGGTGACCGTCATGCGTGTTAATTCATCATGGAAAAAGACCTCCATGATTGAAAATAACCGGTTCCTCGCGCTTGATTCACTGGTCTCTGTCATATGTTTTAAGGATCCACTAGTATCGACACATACCGACCCATGGAACACTTAAGCACAGTGGCGG
>NC_041385.1:186338531-186341649 GCF_002162155.2 Triticum dicoccoides | reverse complement strand
ATATAGAATTAGCGTAACATCTCATGTCACACGTACTAGGCCCCCCTATCTCCTCAACGTGAACTTTGGAAAAAGGAAAAAAAAGGCCCATATGGAGCCCACTAATAGCCAGATTGGGCTGTTGGCTCTAATCTCACCGCCTGGCCGTTGTGTTCTCCAGTAAAAAAGCTCGTACGTGGGATTAGGAGAGCTCCTAACTGCCATTCTTTGCGGGAGCAACTAATTAACGAGCGCTTCTTTGGGAGCCCCGCAACGATCAGCGCCACTTGGCGCGCTCTCAGTCATTCGCCACGTGTCGCGCTTTGTGCGCTTCCTTCGGTTTTTGTCTTTTTATTTTTCCGCGCGCGTTTTTGGCTTTTTCCCAGGTTTTTTTGACGTTTTGGTTTTCCACCGGTCTTCCCTAGCTTTTTGACCAAATTTTTTTTTGAAAAAAAATATTTTTTTGCGCAAAAAAACGCATTTTTTTTCTGCGAGAGGCACGGTTGTGCCTCTTGGAAACAAAAAAACATGTTTCCTGTTTTTTCCTTTCGCGAGAGGCACGGTTTTGCTTCCGCGAGAGGCACGGTTGTGCTTTCGCGAGAGTCATGGTCGTGCCTCCTCGGAAACAAAAAAACAAGTTTTCTGTTTTTTTTCTTTCGCGAGAGGCACGATTTTGCTTCCGCGAGAGGCACGGTTGTGCTTTCGCGAGAGACACGGACGTGCCTCTTTTGGAAAGGAAAAAAACGCGTTTTCTGTTTCTTTTTCTTCCACGAGAGGCACGGTTTTGCTTCCGCGAGAGGCACGGTTTTGCTTCCGCGAGAGGCACGGTTGTGATTTCGTCAGAGGCACGGGCGTGCCTCTTTCGGAAAGGGAAAAAAACCCGTGTTTCCGGTTCGGTTTTTTCGTCCTGTTTTTTTTTTGAAAAAAAGTTCATCAAACCTATCAAGATGGGATCTAGTTTTGAAGATCTCGACGCGAGGAATCCAACGGCGAAAGCGGTTTGAGATTTGGACGCACGGTTTAAGAGATAAAATGTTTTGAATAAACGGATCTATAAAAAAGGGAAAACTCCCAGGTTGCGACAAGTGGCGCACATACAGCGCGCCACTTGTCACAACCGGAGGAAGTTGGAGTGATCTCCGCAAGGAGTACTCCTTAACTAGTGATTTCGGCTCTTTGCGGCAGATCATCGGCCGCATGCACAGGCGGAAATCTGACTGGGCCGGCCCAAGCTAGCGACTAGCAGCAAGCGGATTGTAACGTTAGCCAGTCGACCTAAAAATAATCGTGCGAAGCACCCAGGATCTCCTTAATGTAAAAGACGTGCTATTACCAGTTCTGCTAGCGTGCATATCTGAATATTGTAGTGCGCGAAACCCTTAAGAACAAAACCAGCAAGATCAGGAAAAGACACAGGTAACGAAATTCCATAAAACAGGAACCTTTTTTAATACCGATCAATTTATGACAATCACAAACAAGGTTGAAAAACAGTGAACAATTTTTGACTTTGTGAACATATTTTTCAAAATAGGAACATTTTATGAATTTGTTAACAAAACTTGATCAACAGGGATATTTTCTAAAAAAAATCAATTTTTTTTCGAATTTGTGAACAAATTTTCAAAGTGGGAAAGTTTTGAATTTGTGTACAATTTTTAAAGCACGAATATTTTTTAATTTTGTGAACAAATTTGAAATGGAGAACAATTTTGAAAAATCTAGAACAAATTCGGAAGCGTGAATTTGTTTTGAATAGGTGAACAAAAAAATGGAATCCAATACGTTTGCTGAATTTCGAAAGTTTTGAACTTTTTTGTGTAATGAGAACAATTTTTGAATTTTGAGAACATTTTTATGAAAACTGAACATTTTTTGAAAAGAAGAATGTTTTGTAATTTATGAACAAATTTTTACAGCATGACCATTTTTTTAATCTTGAGAACAAATTTAGAAATGGAGAACAAATTTCAAAGCACGAACATATTTTGAATCTTGAGAACAAATTTTAAAATGGAGAACAATATTGAAAAATCCCAAACAAATTTGGAAGCGTGATTTTTTTTGAATACGTGAAAAAATTTGAAACCTGGAACATTTTTTGGATTTCGAAAGTTTTGAACATTTTTTGTATTTTTAGAACATTTTTTGGAAACATGAAAAAAACTTAAATATTTTGAATAAATTTTGAAAGAAAGAGAAGAAAAGAAAAAGAAATAAAAAAATCAAAGAAAGAAAAATTTGTTGAGAAATTAACTTGAAAAGGGAAACTGAAAGAAAAGAAAAAGTAACGAAAAGAAAAGAAAAAAGAACCAAAAAGAGGAAGAAGAAAAAACAGAAAGAGTAAAAAAAGAAAATAAAAGGAAAAATAAAAAACCGGTTTAGCAACCTTCTAGATGGTTCCCAAAACCAGTAAGAACCGGCTGGGAACGCTCTAGAAAGTTCCTAAAACTGGAACCTGTAGACGCTACAGGGCCGGCCCAAAAATCGCTCGCTAGTCACATGCGTCTATGCGATTCGTCGACAATTTGACGCAACATGCGTCCAATAGGGAATTCCTAGGATTTGTGCGCATGCCGCCCCCCTTTGCCACCCAATCGCCTCTGCTCTCCTTACCTTGATCTGATTCATATGGCGGCGGTGCGTCCAACTCCACTTGTCAATTCTTCCGAGTCAAATCAACGAACTAGCCGAGGTTTAACACATCACACTATCTATCAATCTTTCTAACCCTAAATTCTCATCTTTGTTTCAGTGTTGAACTTATACATCTGTTTTCTGTTGTGTTTGGTTATGTGATTTGTGACACTGTGATTTTATGAAGAGTTCATATCTTGTGGTTGTTGTATAAATTATCGTGTTCGTGATGCGAGTTCTTATATGAGTTCCTATTTGTGATGCAAATTTTACCTACGTTAAACTTAATTCCTTTGTCCCACAATATAAGACGCTTTTGCAGGTTATGTTAGTTTGCAAAAACGTCTTACATTATGGGACGGAAGGAGTACAGTATAGCTAATTCGATATTGCAGTTCAACCATTGAAGAGAAACTTAATCTTAGAGGTAAATTTAAACTAATAATACTATAGCTGAAGCAAACTTTGTTCTATACGATTATTTTTTACATTGGGTATTTGT
>NC_041385.1:186325716-186338266 GCF_002162155.2 Triticum dicoccoides | reverse complement strand
CTCAAGCAAGCTATGTCTCTAAGAACCCCTTGCTCCGCATAATGCACAATCATCTTTAGGTGACATATTCCTATGCTTCCGCGAATGCTGAGCCAATCTCCATTGAAAAACCTTGAGCTTAGCAGGGACCATAACCTTCCAAAGAGTAGCCCATGATTTTGCATTTGCAGAGTTATTTGACGAACCAGCTCTCTCGTCTAGCCAATCCTCCCTTCTCTTTTCTGTTGCAACAATCATTATGTACGCCAAACGGACTTAAAAGATGTCGGATTTTTTCAAAGTTCCAAGACCAAAAATCAGTGATGTTGCGAGTACAGACCGGAATCTTCAGTATTGCCGATACCGTATTAATGAAAGCGACGTCCCATGAAGAAGTCATGGCACCTAACAACTCTAGGACCATCTACGGCGGCTGATATACCAATGATACTATAGGTCGCATGTTCTGTGTGTTACCTATTAGACAGTAGCTCGCCCCGCCTCAACAGACCCAATTAGTGCGCAGACCAAGTAATATTGCGCTAGTTGTTAGAGTTAGTGGCTTCCTTCCATTTTAGTTTCATTCTTTATATATAATTCGAAAATATTATATATTATATTTACTTAACAATAAAATAACTAAAAAATTTAAAAACATCATTGAAATTTAAAAATGTTGATAGTGCATTTAAAATGTTCGTATAATACTAAAACGTAGCGCAACTTTTTCAAAATAATTGTAACTTTTAAAATGTTTGTGTGGCTTAAAAAATGTTGGAACGTTTAAAATGATATTCTTTTAATGTTCATGAAAATCAAAAATATTTATGGTATTTAAAAAAAATGTTTGTATCATTTCAAATGTTAGTTAATTGTGTTTAGAAATTATTCACGCATTTAAAATTATTTCTGACACATTTAAAAAACTGTTAATGTAGTGTAAAACAATTCATGCAATTTATAAAAATGCTCAATTCACATTAGCCAAATGTTCAACATCTATTCAAATAAATGTTCAACGTGTATCAAGAAAAGGTTCAACGTGTGTGGGCCAGGCGTCTCGGATGAGCCTTTGGGGACTCGTTGGGTAGGAGACGGTGCTTACACCTCTGGGTAGAGGACGGTGCATGAAGCTGAAGATGTGCGTGAGGGCTATTTCTCGCCCACTGCAGGACCTATCGTCACCTCTGGCGCTGGGGTGTCCTCGCTTTTAGTGGGCCGACTAATGTAAGTTTGCATCGGTTTCACAATCATCCATGCGCTCCTTCTGTTTCTTTTTTTCTATTTTCCTTTTGTTGTTTTATTGAGCTTTTTCTTTTCTGTCAGTTTTCGTTTTTTATATTTTAATTTTATCAAATATATAACAAGTGTTTTCAATACATGCTCTACATTTTTTGGTACACACGTCATATATATTTTCGATAGACATTGAACATTTCTTAAATACATGATAAACATTTTTTCAAATGCATATTTGAAACTTTTTTTAATAAATGTTAAAAAAATAATGTGCTTTGAACATTTCTTTGAAAAGTATGAAACATTCTTAAACTACGTGAGCATTTTATATATTTTATAAACAGTTTTGAAAATCTCAGGAACATATTCTTGAAATGTGCAATCATCTTTAAAAATGTAACTAAAACTTTTTAACAGCATTTTTAAAATTATGCTAACTTTGTTTTACATTTTACAAATAGTTTCCAAAAATGTGATGAATGTTGTTTGAAATGCATGACATTTTTATGAATTGTACTGGAAAAGTGTTGAATTATGTGAACATTATTTTCACATTTAATATACGTTTTTAAGTATCAGAAACATTTTTTTGAGACACAAGAAATTTTTAAAAAATACACATATTTATTTGGATTTTACCGGTATTTTCTAAAAGTTGCATGAACATTATTTTTTACACTGCATCAACATGATTAATGCTATTGAAAATTTGATGAAGTAATTTTTAAATATATATCTTTAATTATTCTGCATAATACACAAAAAAAATGAGCTAATAAACTTTCCTATCCATTAACGGCACGCCCCAATAACAACACATAGGTCCTTGCTGCACTGGCATAAATAGAGAAGACAAAGGGAACTCCTATTCCGCGCTTCGGAAGTCAGAGAAGCTCTCTGGCGCCAACGCTTGTGAACCGACCCATGTAGATGCGAGCTCTCTATTGCATTTTATGCCCACTCGTTCGCTTAATCGCGGTTGAAAAAAAAACATCGTTAAAAAACAAAAACAAAATCGTGAAATGAAAAATGTTCACAGATTTGAAACATATTTCACATATTCGAAAACAGCTCATCGATTTTGCAAAAAAAAGGTCATCAGATTTGAAAAAAAAAGTTCAGGGATTTAAAAAAAATCATCAATTTTGAGAAAAGCTTCATGAATTTAAAGAAGAAGTTCATCAATTTTTACAAAAAATCACACATTTTCAAAAAGAAAAATAAAAAAAGGAACAATACAGAAGAAATAAAATAAAAGAGGAGATGAATAAAAGGATCTAACTAATCATGTCGGGGTTGTTTGTCGGGGTAACTACTAGCCCAACATAGTCGCACGTGACTTCGGTATAGGTGTGTCCCATTTAGCACAAAGGCTGGGGAATAGAGATATAACGCATACCCAAGACGCGAGCGCACTGCTTCAACATGGCTGGTAAAATTCTGGTTTCCCTCCACCCCCACCCCCACCCCACCCCAGTCAGCTTGAGGAAGGTTCTAGAACTTCTTTTAACTTTTTTTTGTTTTCCTTTTTCTTTTCAGGTTTTCCTATTTCCCTTTACTTTTTTCAAATCCATGAATTTTATTTCAAACTCATGAACTTTTAAATGGTTTTTCAAATTCCTTAATTTTATGAAAAATCTAAAGAAATTTTCAAATTTGTGAACTTTTTTTGAATTATGAGAATATTTTCAAATTGGTAACATTTATTGATGAAAGATTTTTCAAATTCATGAAAAATTTGGAACATTATTCAAACTCAACATAATTTTATACATGCAAAAATCCAAATTGAAATAAAGTATGATAAGTTTTCAAATTCAAAACCTTTTCAAATTCATGAACATTATTTTGAATACTGAAAAAATATTAAATGAAGCAATGATTTCTTAATTTATGAACGTTATTAAAAATTGGGAAACCTTCAAATTCCGTAAAAAAATAGATTCATGAACTTTTTTTTCAAACCTGGGAACGTTTTCAAAGTCGGTGAACAATTTTCAAATTCATGAACATTTCATATTCATGATCTGTTTCGGAAAATTCGGAACATTTTTTAAAATCCAAACATTTCAGATTCGTGAATTCTTTTTTCTTTCGTGCTCCCGAAACGCGCGCCTTGACAACCCGCGCCTTGCTATCCCGAAATTACAACGCGCACGGAAACTCCCTCCAGCTGCCAAATCCCGACACGCGAAATCCCCCTTCTAACCCTGGGCCGAAAGGGCCGCTAGTTCAAATCGGTGGGGGTACTTTTGTAACACACCTAACATTTTGGACAGTCGCGTCCCTAAGTCATGGTTCCACCCTCCCATCGCCTCCTTTTCGCCATTCGAAATCCCAGTCCGCTATAACCTCTCTGCTCCAGCCGCGAAACCCCACCCTCCTTTATCCGCCACCTCACCGCTGCCCAGTCGGAGCATCTTCCCCGACGATGTCGTCCACCACAACAGCTCGACGTCCTCGTCCACCTCCCCGGATGAGGATCCGTCGTCCCGCCGGTTCAGCCGCCTCGTCCTCCACCTCTAAGGAGCTGCTCTGACAATCGCCTCGTCTATCGCGGCTGCTCCATCCTGTAACATCCCAAATTTTCAATTTGGAATGTTATACATTAGATCATCATTGCATATCATATCTATTGCATTTTGGCTCGATCCTAGAAATTCTACGCAACTCGAGTACCCACGGAGAGAGTTGGGGATTTCGTTATTTTCATATTTGAGATTTCCCAAATTTTGACAATAGGATCATTTGATTTTATTTCTTGTTTCTTCAATTATTACTATTATAAAAATATGAAAGAGGGAATAAAATGACTTTCCCAAAATAAAGAAATATTGCGGATTTGATAAAAATCAAATAAGATTTTATTTTGGAGTTTATTGCTATTTTATTTGAATTTAGAAAAAAATGCGCGTTTCGAAAAATTGTATTTAGGCCCCAAATAAATGTTCATCTTGTCCGGCTTGATTTCAGAAGCCGGGGAAATTTTATTTCGGGATTTTTGGAGTCTGTTTAGTATTTCTTTTAATTGTTTTTCTGCGCGTAATGTTTTTTTTAAAAAAAAGAGGAAACCGACTTTGGGCCGTGCCCGAGCAGGACTCCGCCCGAGGGGCTTTATAAGCCGCCACCCCGGCGCCCGCCAGCCCAACCCGCCAGCCCAAACCGCCGCCGCCCGCCGCCGTCGACTGCTGCCGCCCCTCGCCGGAGTAGCCGCCACCGTCGACTGCCGCCGCCCCTCGCCGGAGTAGCCGCCACCGCCGGAGCCGACCCACACCCCAAACTAGCCGCCGGTTTTCTAATAAAACCGATCGTTTTTTTCGAAACCCTAGATCCGTTTTTTTAGATCCGGTTCGGTTTATTTTTTTTCCGGTTTAGTCTATTTAGCGAACGCCCGTTCGTTCGTTCGTTCGTTTTAACGAACCGTTTTGGTCGTTTAGCCGTAGACAGTGAACGTTCGTTCGTTAGCCTGTTCGTCCATTTTTCTTTTTCTCGGATTTTCCGCGATTATTTCTGATCGCGATTTCTAATCCGATTTTCGTTTTAGTATAACTTTTTGCTCGTTTATCGGAATTAGGTGATTCAAGCGCCAAGAGTTTCTCTTGAAACCCTCTTTCCGTTTAACCAACTCAAACAAGTTTTTTCTATTGTAAAATTTGACTTAGGTCCAGATTAGTAAACGAAGTTTGTTTCTTTCGCCGTTTGAGTTTCATTGCTTCGTTTGATTTGATTCTTTTTGCAAACCGGAGTTCTTAACTTGAACTTTCTGGTTATACGTCTTATTTGGGTTTTACCTGTGCATTAGATGAGTGCTTATTGTATGCTTGTTTGTTTGCGATAGAGTACCCGGAGTGCGCCGCTTGCTACTTCGAATCTCTAGGTTTCACGGATCATCAGCAAGGCAAGTAACACTTTGATCATAGCTCTTTACTACCCAGTTTTATTGCATTAGATCAATCCTCAAACAATTGCATGATTAGGATCTGATTAACATGTGGGTTTTGGGAAGTAGATGAGGTAGAACCTATTACCTGTTTATTATCAAACCTTTGGGAGTTACTTCTACGTTTGCTTATATTGCCATGCTATGCTAGTACACGTGGATTGGGTGAGTGTTTCCATGACAGATGTGAGATTGTTTAATTAATGGTTTACTTAAGGTGGCAACTTAAATTCACATCTGGGTGGACTGAGGCACCTGGGGAACCCAGTGTTGCCTGTATTTTTGGAAATCCCGGGGTACCGTGTGATTCTCCTATGGACCGCCACCCAGGCTCAAAGGGATCATGAGATTATTTCATGCTAGAAACTTCCGTGTGCAGCCGCAAGCTACTATGGGCTCCAGCGTAGTTGATTAAGTTGCGTGAGCTCTTGAAGAGGTAGACTAGCAGATGTAGGGGATGTGGTTGGTACGGTCTACACGGAGTGGAGTGTTAATGCTTCTGAAAGACTGTGTCTCGGTCATCCGTTTCTCAAACACCATGTAGTGCGAGAAATCAAGCGGAGGAGATCGAGTCTTGCGGGAAAAAGTGCGCAAACCTCTGCAGAGTGTATAAACTAATCATGGTTAGTCGTGTCCCCGGTTATGGATGTTTTGAGTATCTAGTACTTGGATTATCACGTCAATCTCATCATGTTACTTTAATTAAATTTTGTTGGGTTTAATGATGATGCTTAATTGGGATTGAGTTGGAGTACCCTTCTCAATGTTTAACAACCACCATGATAGTTAAATAAAATTTATTCCTTTGTAGTAGGAAAAAATTGGCTTTATGCAAAACTGTAACCATAGAGCTTCCACCAGCCATATATGCATGTAGTGTAGCATTATTTCTTTCATTAATCTCAATGTGTTACATTGCCAGCATATTCCATGTGCTGACCTGTTTCGGGTTGCAACGTTCATGTTGCAGACTTTTCAGACGACAAGTAAGGTGCCTTAGGTCGTGATCTTATACTCAGTGATGCCGTTGGAGTTGATGGACTCGCTTATCTTCCAAGCCTTCCGCTGTTATCGTTATTAGATGGCCTTAAGCCATATTTATTGTAATAAGTTCTCTTTTGAGACATCCGATGTAATAAGTGTGTGATTGCTACTCTGTTATAAATCCTTCAAGTACTGTGCGTGTCAGCATTACCGATCCAGGGATGACACTGATGCACAAAGATCAGACTGTTTGAGGTCTGGTCTCTACAAGATGGTATCTGAGCACACGCTGACTGTAGGACACGACCACTAAGCTAAAACCCTAGATCACTACTTTCTCTTCTCATTTCTGACTCCTCATCTTTTCTACTCTTTTAGGATGGCGGATTCATGGAACAAGTTCACGCAACCGGATGAAGATACACCCTTTGGACGCCACCTGAAGGAAGTCACTAGATACCTGAACATCGGAGTACCAAGCTTCACCGGGACGTACATCGCCACTTTACCCAAAGAGGAGCGCTGGATGATTCAAGTTCAAGTTCCAGGAAGAACGTTCATGCCAGTCACTGAGCCCATAGAGTTTTTCTTTGATGCACCAACTTGGAGTCTAGGAAAGAGCATGGCAGCTCACATCACCATGGGACGCTCTGGAGAAGTTTACCACAAGGATCTCAAGGATACTATCTATCAGATTTGTGGGTGCTGAGATGAGCAATGGGAGATGATCAACACCAGGAAGGATAAATCAATTGCAGCTTTCATCCAGGAGTTAAACCAGCACATACGTCGCCAGGACAACCAGATGTGCGCAGGCATGATAGATCTGAAGAAGGCATTGACCAAGATCATGGAGCTAGAGGAAGAACTCAAGTCTACGCGCGATGGATATGAGGAGGAAATAGCGACACTCGTGGAGAATGATGATCTGAAGAAGAAACTAAAGGTATTCATGGGATTTCCCGCAACTGGAGGAGAAGACGATGATTGCACTTGTCTAGAGAACTACATCATCATCGACGACACCGACTCGGACCCAGATGATAGCGATGATGACTATGTTGATGAAGCTGGAGTAGATATCATGGAGTCTTCGACCGAGCAGTTTTTCTAGTCGACCACCATGACAGTAGTAGTATTCCCCCATGTATATAGTATAGTCCGAGCACTTTTATAACGATAGTTAGACCGTTGTATGCCCTTGTTTGATTGAATGAAGTGATATTGTTTGCATTTGTCTCATGTGCATATGGGTAGTGTTTTTCTCTCTAGACCTCATTCTATTCTATTATTCTCATCTTTTCTAAACCCTCAGATGCCTCCGAAACATGACAATGGATTTGCTTTCCCACCGGAGCTCACCCAGTTGATCCAGCAGTAGAATGCATTGATGCAGATGCTAGTCCAGAATCAGAATCAGCGGAACAACAACAACAACAACAACCCACCACCACCACCACCTGTTGATCACTTAGCCCGTTTCTTGAGGCTGAATCCGCCGGTGTTCTCCAGTAGCACCGAGCCGATAGTTGCAGATGATTGGCTCTGCAAGATGGGAAGGGAGTTGACCACTACAGGATGCACAGATGCGGAGAAGGTGCATTTTGCCGCACATCAGCTTGATGGACCCGCAGCATCATGGTGGGAGAATTTCACAGCCACTTATCCTATCGACACTGTCACATGGGATCAGTTTCAACACGCTTTCCGTACTGTCCATGTTTCAGCAGGAGCAATGGCCATGAAGAAGCGGGAGTTTCGCAACTTATGCCAGGGAGGACGTACTGTTGGCCAGTATGTGGATGACTTTAGTAAGCTAGCACGTTATGCCCCAGATGACGTTGCTACGGATGTAACTAAGCAGGAGAAGTTTCTGGAAGGACTGAATGATGAGCTGAGCATGCAGTTGATGGTAGCAACCTTCAATAACTACCAGGAGTTGGTAGATAGAGCTCTTATGCTTGAAGGGAAGGAGCAGCAGATTGACAACCGTAAAAGGAAGTATGGACAAGGGAAGTACAATTCTAGAGCTCAGCAAAAGCCTCGTTTTACCCCGAACTCGGGAGGATATTTTCAGCATACCCATGGAGGAGGAAGTTCGCACAACCATAGTGGCCCCAAGAATGGTAATGGGAATGGAGGAAGCAACAGACAGAACCGTACCAACCCATCAACCCCAGCCAAGAGGGATCTGAGCCAAGTCACTTGCTACAAGTGTCAGAAGACTGGACATTATGCCAATGAATGTCCTGAAGCTAAGAATGGAAACGGCAATGGAAGCTCTGGGAAGGAATCGAGCCCTTTCAACAGGGGACAGGTGAACCACGTTAACGTGGAGGAGGTTGAAGCCCAACCAGATGCAGTAATAGGTAAGTTTTTGGTTAAGTCATTTACTACAATCGTTCTTTTTGATACTGGTGCATCGCATTCATACATATCAAGGGGATTTGTGGATAAGTATAACCTTCCAACCCAAGCCCTTCGGTCACTCATGTTAGTAACCTCGCCAGGAGCAGAGTATATGGCTAGTCTATCGTGTGATCGGTTACCATTAAGGATTGCTAACTATGTGTTTCCCTTAGACCTAATAGTACTGGAATCGCAAGGACTGGATGTGATATTAGGCATGGATTGGTTATCAAAGTATGGAGGGAACATTGAATGCGCCAGTAAGTCGATTTTGCTTACCACGCCAGAAGGAAGAAGGATCAAGTATGTATTCCGGCATGTGCCAAAGAGGACTCAAGAAAATTCCTTATCAGGGGTTGTACAGGAAGAAGTACCAGTGGTGAAGGTTTTTCCTGACGTTTTTCCAGAGGAGTTGCCAGGCATGCCACCGGATAGAGACATTGAGTTTTTGATTGAGCTTTTGCCAGGCACAGGGCCGATATCTAAGAGACCGTACAGGATGCCCGCAAAAAATTTGGAGGAAATTAAGAAGCAGATTAAGGAGTTATTGGATAAAGGCTATATTCGCCCAAGTTCTTCACCTTGGGGATTGCCAGTGCTTCTAGTGGAGAAGAAGGATGGATCACTGAGGATGGTTGTTGATTATCGAGGATTGAATGAGGTGACAATCAAAAATAAGTACCCACTGCCGATGATCAATGACTTGTTTGACCGATAGCAAGGAGCTAAGGTATTTTCCAAGATCGATCTGCGATCAGGGTACCACCAGTTGAAGATTCGGGAGCAGGATATACCCAAGACGGCTTTTACCACCAGGTACGGACTGTACGAGTATACTGTTATGTCATTTGGTATGACTAATGCACCTGCCTATTTCATGAACATGATGAACAAGGTGTTTATGGAGTTTCTGGATAAGTTTGTCGTGGTGTTCATTGATGATATTTTGGTCTACTCGAAGAATGAAGAGGAGCATAAGGAGCATTTGTGTTCGGTACTGGAAAAGCTCAGAGAACATCAGTTATATGCCAAGTTCAGCAAATGTGAGTTTTCGTTGAAGGAAGTTGGATTTCTCGGACATGTTATATCCGGAGAAGGGATCGCAGTAGACCCCACCAAAGTTGTCGCCGTGACAAATTGGGAAGCCCCAACAACAGTTGGAGAGATTCAGAATTTTCTCGGACTCGCAGGATACTACCGGAGGTTCATTGAGAATTTCTCGGATATTGCAAAGCCCATGACGGAGTTGCTGAAGAAGGACACCAAGTTTAAATGGACTAAGGAATGTGAGGCCAGTTTCCAGGAGTTGAAGAAACGTTTGGTTACGTCACCAGTATTGATTCTGCCCGATCAGCGTAAGGATTATGAAGTATATTGCGACGCTTCTCGTTGAGGACTTGGAGCAGTGCTTATGCAGGAAGGAAGAGTTGTTTCGTATGCCTCTCGACAGCTTAAGCCTCATGAGTTGAATTATGCTACGCATGATTTGGAGTTAGCAGCCGTAGTGCATGCATTGAAGACATGGAGACATTTTCTCATTGGAAACCATTGTGAGGTGTACACGGATCACAAGAGTTTGAAGTACATCTTCACACAGAAGGAGTTGAATCTCAGGCAAAGGAGATGGTTGAGCTCATCAAGGATTATGATATGAGATTGCATTATTACCCCAGAAAGGCTAACGTAGTAGCCGATGCGTTAAGCTGCAAGAGCCATGTCAACACACTCATGACCGGAGGGTTACCAAAAGAGTTAGCCGAGGATCTTCGTGAACTATGTTTGGAGATAGTCCCGAGAGGCTATGTAGCAGCATTGGAGATTCAGTCTACTTTGATGGATAAGATCAGAGAAGCCCAGAAGACTGACAAGGAGATTGCCGAGATAAAGGAGAAGATGAGCAAGGGAAAATCTAAGGGATTTCGTGAGGATGAGCACGATACCTTATGGTTTGAGGACTGCGTTTATGTGCCTAATGACCCGGAGATCAGGAAGTTGATTCTGCAAGAGGCCCATGACTCGCCGTATTCGATTCACCCAGGAAATACCAAGATGTATCTGGATTTGAAGGTCACTTTCTGGTGGATCGGAATGAAGAAGGATATTGCAGAATATGTAGCAGTATGTGATGTATGTCAGAGAGTGAAGGCAGAGCATCAGAAGCCAGCAGGATTGCTACAGCCATTGCCGATACGCGAATGGAAGTGGGATAAGCTAGGCATGGATTTTATCACGGGATTGCCTAGGACTCGTTCAGGCTATGACTCGGTATGGGTTGTAGTCGATCGTTTGACGAAGGTAGCTCATTTCATCCCAGTGAAGACCACCTACACCAGTAATAAGTTGGCAAAGATCTATATGACCAGGATCATATGTCTACATGGAGTTCCGAGGAGCATTGTATCAGATAGAGGAACCCAGTTTACCTCAAAGTTCTAGAATCAGTTGCACGAAACCTTGGGTACCAGGCTAGAGTTCAGTACAGCCTTTCATCCGCAGACAGATGGACAGACCAAGAGAGTCAATCAGATTCTGGAGGACATGCTGAGAGCTTGTGCGCTAGATTATGGATCTAGTTGGGACGACAATTTGCCATATGTGGAGTTCTCTTACAACAACAATTATCAAACCATTTGAAGATGGCCCCTTTTGAAGCTCTCTACGGGAGAAGGTGCAGGACACCGTTGTTGTGGGACGAAGTTGGAGACCGCCAGTTGTTTGGACCAGATTTGATTAAGGAGTCTGAACATAAGGTGAAGTTGATTCGTGATAGGCTCAAGGTAGCCCAGTCCAGGCAGAAGAGCTACATAGATTCTAAATGTAAGGAGACTATTTACGAAATCGGAGATAGAGTTTATCTTCGTGTATCTCCACTTCGAGGAGTTAAGCGCTTTGGAGTTAAGGGGAAATTAGCGTCACGTATTGAGGGACCATACAAAGTTTTGCAGCGTACAGGAGAAGTTGCCTACAAGTTGGAATTGCCCGAAGGATTGTCAGGAGTTCACGATGTGTTCCACGTTTCCCAGTTGAAGAAGTGCCACGCAGAGATGGCTGATATATCCCTGAGAGATACAGTGCCACTGGAAGCAATTCAGTTGGATAGTGATTTGACCTACGAAGAGAAGCCAGTCAAGATTCTCGAGTATGCCAGCCGAGTCACCCGCAGCAAGGTTATCAAGTTTTGCAAAGTTCAGTGGAGCCACCATACCGAGTACGAAGCCACCTGGGAGCGAGAGGAAGATCTACTGAAGGACCACCCTCACCTATTTCCTAGCCAACCCGAATCTCGAGGGCGAGATTCATCTTAAGGGGGGTAGGTTTGTAACATCCCAAATTTTCAATTTGGAATGTTATACATTAGATCATCATTGCATATCATATTTATTGCATTTTGGCTCGATCCTAGAAATTCTACGCAACTCGAGGACCCATGGAGAGAGTCGGGGATTTCGTTATTTTCATATTTGAGTTTTCTCAAATTTTGACAATAGGATCATTTGATTTTATTTATTGTTTCTTCAATTATTTCTATTATAAAAATATGAGAGAGGGAATAAAATGACTTTCCCAAAATAAAAAAAATATTGAGGATTTGATAAAATCAAATAAGATTTTATTTTGGAGTTTATTGCTATTTTATTTGAATTTAGAAAAAAATGCGCGTTTTTAAAAATTGCATTTAGGCCCCAAATAAATGTTCGTCTTGTCCGGCTTGATTTTAGAAGCCGGGGAAAATTTATTTCGGGATTTTTGAAGTCCGTTTAGTATTTCTTTTAATTGTTTTTCTGCGCGTAATGTTTTAAAAAAAAAGAGGAAACTGACTTTGGGCCGTGCCCGAGCGGGACTCCGCCCGGGGGGCTTTATAAGCCGCCACCCTGGCGCCCGCCAGCCCAACCCGCCAGCCCAAACCGCCGCCACCGCCGAAACCCTAGCCGTCGCCCGACGCCGCCGCCGCCGCCGGACGCCGACGCCGCCACTGCCGCCGCCCGACGCCGCCGCCCC
>NC_041385.1:186254536-186324869 GCF_002162155.2 Triticum dicoccoides | reverse complement strand
CGCCGCAGCCGGACCCCACCGTCGTCGACCGCCGCTGCCCCGCCGCCCCTCGCCGGAGTAGCCGCCGCCGCTGGAGCCGACCCGCACCCCAAGGTAGCCGCCGATTTTCTAATAAAACCGATCGGTTTTTTTTCGAAACCCTAGATCCGTTTTTTTAGATCTGGTTCGGTTTTTTTCCCCGGTTTAGTCTATTTAGCGAACGCACGTTCGTTCATTCGTTTTAACGAACGGTTTTCGTCTTTTAGCCGCAGACAGCGAACATTCGTTCGTTAGTCTGTTCGTCCGTTTTTCTTTTTCTCGGATTTTCCGCGATTATTCTGATCGGGATTTCTGATCCGATTTTCGTTTTAGTATAACTTTTCGCTCGTTTATCGGAATCAGGCGATTCAAGCGCCTAGAATTTCGTCTCGAAACCCTCTTTCCGTTTAACCAAATCAAACAAGTTTTTGGTACTGTAAAATTTCACTTAGGTCCAGATTAGTAAACGAAGCTTGTTTCTTTCGTCGTTTGAGTTTCGTTGCTTCGTTTGATTTGATTCTTTTTGCAAACCGGAGTTCTTAAGTTGAACTTTCTGGTTAGACCTCTTATTTGAGTTTTACCTGTGCATTACATGAGTGCTTATTGTATGCTTGTTTGTTTGCGATAGAGTACCCGGAGTGCGCCGCTTGCTACTTCGAATCTCTAGGTTTCACGGATCATCAGCAAGGCAAGTAACACTTTGATCATAGCTCTTTACTACCCATTTTTATGGCATTAGATCAATCCTCACACAATTGCATGATTAGGATCTGATTAACATGTGGGTTTTGGGAAGTAGATGAGGTAGAACCTATTACCTGTTTATTATCAAACCTTTGGGAGTTACTTCTACGTTTGCTTATATTGCCATGCTATGCTAGTACACGTGGATTGGGTGAGTGTTTCCATGACAGATGTGAGATTGTTTAATTAATGGTTTACTTAAGGTGGCAACTTAAATTCACATCTGGGTGGACTGAGGCACCTGGGGAACCCAGTGTTGCCTGTATTTTTGGAAATCCCAGGGTACCGTGTGATTCTCCTATGGACCGCCACCCAGGCTCAAAGGGATCATGAGATTATTTCATGCTAGAAACTTCCGTGTGCAGCCGCAAGCTACTATGGGCTCCAGCGTAGTTGATTAAGTTGCGTGAGCTCTTGAAGAGGTAGACTAGCAGATGTAGGGGATGTGGTTGGTACGGTCTACACGGAGTGGAGTGTTAATGCTTCTGAAAGACTGTGTCTCGGTCATCCGTTTCTCAAACACCATGTAGTGCGAGAAATCAAGCGGAGGAGATCGAGTCTTGCGGGAAAAAGTGCGCAAACCTCTGCAGAGTGTATAAACTAATCATGGTTAGTCGTGTCCCCGGTTATGGACGTTTTGAGTATCTAGTACTTGGATTATCACGTCAATCTCATCTTGTTACTTTAATTAAATTTTGTTGGGTTTAATGATGATGCTTAATTGGGATTGAATTGGAGTACCCTTCTCAATGTTTAACAACCACCATGATAGTTAAATAAAATTTATTCCTTTGTAGTAGGAAAAAATTGGCTTTATGCAAAACTGTAACCATAGAGCTTCCACCAGCCATATATGCATGTAGTGTAGCATTATTTCTTTCATTAATCTCAATGTGTTACATTGCCAGCATATTCCATGTGCTGACCCGTTTCGGGTTGCAACGTTCATGTTGCAGACTTTTCAGACGACAAGTAAGGTGCCTTAGTTCGTGATCTTATACTCAGTGATGCCGTTGGAGTTGATGGACTCGCTTATCTTCCAAGCCTTCCGCTGTTATCGTTATTAGATGGCCTTAAGCCATATTTATTGTAATAAGTTCTCTTTTGAGACATCCGATGTAATAAGTGTGTGATTGCTACTCTGTTATAAATCCTTCAAGTACCGTGCGTGTCAGCATTACCGATCCAGGGATGACACTGATGCATAGAGATCAGAATGTTTGAGGTCTGGTCGCTACACATCCGCACATCGCCGCCTTAACCTGCTCCATCGAAACCACAGCATCCTCAGCGACTCCTCGGACGATGCCGAGGCCTACTCAGCGCCGCCAAAGAGGTTGTACACTCATTGCATCGCCCCTTCTCCTTAACTTGACCTCTCGGGGCCGATGGTGCTCCATCGCGCACCCCCATGGCGCGGCTACCTCGAAGCCGGTGCCACGGGCGACATCTCCACGGCAGCTCTCCCCCAGCGCGAGGCCCCTTCGGCTTCGGCATCCATACCAGCCGAATCTGCTGCTGCTGCTCCGGCTCTCGCTCGCTCGCGTTGTTGCTGCTGCTCCGGCTCTCGCTCGCTCACGCTGTTGCTGCTGCTCCGGCCCTCGCTCGCTCGCGCTGCTGCTCTGCTCTCCCCCTCGCTCGTGCTATTGCTCTGCTCTTGCTCTCGCTCGCGCTGCTGATGCTGGTACATGGGCTGCTGTAGCTACACGAGTTGCTGCTCTGGCTCTAGTTTGCGCTGCTCATCCAAGCGATGCTGCTCTGGCTGCTATCTGCTAGTGTGTTCCCCATTGATCGTTTGCTGATTTAGATCACTGTTTCTCTACTACTAGTGCTCGAGCGGCCTAAACTACATGTGAAGTGCCTCTCTGCTACCAGTGCGTTCAGTTTCAACAGTAACATTCAGTTTCCACAGTAAATTTCAGTTTTGACAGTTAAGTTCGGAGTCAACAGTTTTTACCTCATCTGTTGTAGTCAGGTGTTTTTCAGTGATGTAAATTTTACATCTATCACTTTTTGGTAATGTATTTTACATCATCTATTGGAGATGCTATTAGAATCTCACTTGAGATTAACGATGTCTGTCTTGTACTGCTTTAGCCTCGACGTCTTACGGCTCGCCACAACTGCTCCAACGACGGAACCATCCACCACAACAGAGCAGTGCCCTAGACGCCGTATACAGATTCCTCAGATCTTCCTCCACATCTCTGACAGCCACCTCTACCTCAACTTCTTCGGTGACCAACCATGCCGAGGTCGCCACGGCTACGGCAAAGAGGTTGTGCACTTGTCGCATCACTTATTACTCTACATTCATGTCCATCCATTAGGGCTATTTTGGGTCAAAGGAAAAACTGAAGGAAAAACATAACAATAGGAATTTTCCTATGGCACTCTGCTATTCAATTATTCATGCATTTTGTTGAAAGGAATGGAGCAAAACATCCACCTGGACCTACTTTTCAAAATCCTATGCATGAAAACAAGACCAAGTGCATTAGTGGCAGAATAACATTTTAACTATACACGCTTTCATATGGTTTCACTTTAATTTGGCCATGTTTCTTTGCATTCCTTTGCTCTTCCAATTCATGTGAACCAAACACCCAAGTTGATAGAAATCCTGTGTTTACAAATGCTCAGTTTCCCACGTGCATTCCTATCCTATTCCGGCGTGTTTCCTATCTCTGTGTTTTTAGAATCCTACAAGCCAAAGGAGCCCTTACAAAATTACTTCAGTTACACATAGGTGTTGAAGAAAACTTTGTGTGGTTGTCCTGCTCCTGCCGCGGCGTCGTCCACCTCACCTGAGCTGCTCCATCAAGAAAAGTATCCACCAAACTAGACATCACGACTCTTGATCGTCTTTTGCCGCCTCAGATCTCCTTCCCTGTCGTCGGCACCCACCACAACGGCATCACCATCATCGACTCAGCAGATGAACCTGAGGAGTACACGGGTCCATAAGAGAGGTCGCACTCTTTTGTTTCTGCTTATATTATGCATTACTTAATATTACTTGCTACTTTATCATCATGTTCACCTCTTAGACTCCAAGTCAGGTCCAAATTAATGTTCAAACTTGAGTTTTAAAATTAGTTGTGGGGCACATATAGAGCCAGAAATGAATAGTATCTCTGTCTATTAACTGGCACATATCAAGGTAGCAATGAATAGTATATATGCCTATGTTGTTCATCTTGGGTGGGAAGGAAATAGTAAAGCAATCATCATCATCTGTCTTTTTATTGAATTAAAGCTATCATCAGCCTGCTATCATTATTTTTGGATCCATCCACTGGTTGTTACCATCACTCTACATTTCTGCATGCTCTCCTTACATAATCTCACTATATTTTTTTCGTATGCATGCGAGATATTTTACATAGTCATGTTGAACATGTAGAGAAAAAGAAAAGAGTTTTGCGCGGTAATACAATGTCATGCAGACATCGCTCCATGGTGGGTTCAATGGCAAACCCTCCCCCTCCCTAGATTGTAATCCAGAGGAATATATCTGTTTTCAGGCGGATTCAGACGCAGCTGACCACTCCTATTTACCCCCCAAGGTGTTTGCTCTACCTTGGCATGATGATGTTAGTCATATCATGCATATGTTGCCTTGTAGTGCCTACTTTCGACATCATATATGTCATCTTCTTAGTTTAGACATGTTCTGTAATGCCACATGTTTAGTTTCTATATCATATATGGGAATTATGCAGTCTCATCTCTTTTAGCTAGCCATAATATATGTGAAATATGCAATGCCATCCTGTTTAATAATGGCATCATACATTTGAATGATATCTTGCCCATCCTTTTCTTCATTACATTTACATTTGTCGATAATGTTTGCACATTAAACTACTCTTCCTGTGAATCAGCCATTTGAGTGGCTGATGGAAAAATCTGGAGTGAAAAGAAGGTCTTCAGAGCAGACAGTGCTACCTGTCGAAGCAGATCTCTTATAGCTCCTTAGAGATTGATTCAGAGATAGATGACCAGTCCTATTCCCCCACTGAGGTGTATGCTCTAACTTGGCACAGTTATACTGCTCATATCATGCATATGGTGTCTTGCATTACATAGTTTAGACATCATATACACAACATTCAACACCATGTTCTTAGTTCAGACATCATATATGTGAATGCCCTCTTCTTAGCATATAAATCACATATGTGAATTAAATCATGCGATCCTGATTACTTAGATAACATGTATGTGAATTATGTCATGCAAACTTGTTTACTAAAGACATCATATAATTATCTCATGTCATCCTGTTTAGTTAGTCATCATATCTTTGAATTATGTCATGATATGCTATCCAGTTTAGATAAACATCATATATGCGGAATTATGTCATGCTATCCTTTTTAGTTAAATGATATACATGTCAACTATTTCATGACGTCTTTTTTCCATACTATCTATTGCATCTGTCTCTCATACAATGTCTATACATTCAACTATTTTTCCTCTTTATCAGCAATTTGAATTGGAGTACGTCATGGAAGTATCTAGCGGAGTAAAAACGGTCTTCAAATAAAACAGTGCTACCTCTTGGTGGAGATAGCACCCCGGTTGTACATGCACGAGAACCAGTCCTACCACACATAACCTAGACTCTCGTAGATTGTATCCCTACTACGATGGACAGAGAACCAGCTTCACCCAATCTCACCCCAACCCGAGCAGATGGTAACCTAGTTCTTGTTGACACAACACCATCTCCACCACAGAGCTCCCAAACAAGAGCAGTTAGTAAGGCAGCTCCAGTGCCCAAAGTGCCAGTACTACCACGGCGAACCCCAACTCCACCAGTTAGTACATCTATTCCTGTGGAGGAAGCACAACCAGACATTCGTAGTTTAGCACCTATTGCATTTGATGATGTTAACTCCTTTGTGCATATCTTCCCATCATGGAAATATTATACTGAAGATGAAGGAAAATGCCAGTTGCAGGTGTTTGTCCAGGAGTTATGTGTAAGTACTGTTATTCATGGCAATTACTTTGCTTTGTCCCATACATTCTACCTCCATGATGGTTATAATACAACACATTTTCCCATTTTACTCTGTAGAGAAGGACCGATTCCGAAACATAGGATGAAGTAACCTATACTAATACCTCTGCTATCTTGAAGAATGCTTGGTGGTAGTATCGGAATTACCTGAAGAAAACGTACTTCAGTGGCAAAGAAACTCATCAAATTCCCTTATGTTCTCCTGAGACACATTTACCGGATGATAACTGGGAATGCCTTGTTCTGTACTGGTCCCGAACCAAGAATGTGGTAAGGTCTATGAGCTCATTTTTTATTTTTAAGTACTATATGCCTGCGTCTTACTGTACTCTGTTCATGTAGAACAAGTGCTTAAACCTGAAGAACAACTGTTCTCATTTAAGATTCCATTGCTATAGTGCATACTACTTTGCTCTTGTATCACTGTATTTACTCATACAAACTTATTTTTAAATTGAAGGATCCAATCAAAACTCCAATGGCACAACAGGTATGTTTACGCATGTTTCTTTGACAGGTTTGCTCTTATAAATAGCTCTGTTGATTTCAATTTCAATTGTGTATATAGTTGACTTCTCATATCATGCACATTACTCGCATCACAACACAACCAATAGTGTTGTTGTACATGTAGACCCATGGTACCCATCTGAAATCTTGTTGTGCCGTGTAGTTTCCCACGCTTTGTATTCTTTTAGTGCTGCTTTGTCTTGAACTGATATGATTTGAACCGTGTCTCTATTTTGATTTGGCAAGATAATGCAGTGACCATAGGACATAGATATATGTTTGTTTGATGCTTTTATTATGTACTACTTCGCAATAGAAGACTTGGTAGTTTAATCTTGTCCACCTTACTAATAAACTAGTTCACCGAAATGATTTTCATATACTAGTACATGCTAAACTTGTTATGTGTCTTCTTGTTTCTTCTTTTAGAATGCTGACAGAATATTGGGGAAGAGTGCCTTATTAAGCAATGATAAAGGAAGTAATGCAGATAAGGTTCAGGATAGAGAGACATCCTTGTTGGTCTCCAACAAAGCTAATAAAACATCTAAGAAAAACTATCTTGAAGATAGTGAGACAACCCCCAAAGTCATGTCTTGGTTTAGTGTTCGAGTTACTGGCCACTACCGCTGGCACAAGCTATTCAAACTCACTGTCTGAATCAGCTCGGTTTCTTGAGTCTCAACTACAAGGTGAAAGACATCGATCAGCTGTGCCGCGACAAGAAGCCGAAGGACTGAGGAAGTCCCCGGAGCATTCAGATGCATACTTTCTAGTGCAACAGCATGCGTTGGAGGATTTTAGCGCCAAACGGGACAAAGGTAATAAGCTTGCTAAGCTTATTGGTAGCATGATGGATACCCAGGATAATGTTTCTTGAGCTCTTCTGAAGTTGTTTCAGTTATGGACTTGTTTTGCTACCGCGTTTATTTGCACTGCTGGCCAATTTAGACGGCAAGTGTATGTAATATGCTGCTTTGTTCCCTATATTTCCACTGGTGGTGAACTTTGATGCCCAGTGGATGTAATATGTGTAATAGTTGTAATAGCCTAGCGTTAGTTGCTTGCTTATTTATTTCCTTATTGTCGTGTTTAGTCGTTTTCTTGTAGTCACTATAGTTCTTTTTCTGCATTTTTCTAGTGGCCACAATAACCTATTTTTATAACTAGGCCACAATAACCATGGCAACACACGGACAGTTGTAACCATGGCCCTGCTACCTTTTGTAGTGACCATGGCCCTCCACGGGCTGTACGATCCATGGGCCTTCTACGGGTCGTAGGATCCATGGGCTTTCTATGGGTCGTATGATCAATGGGCCTTCTACGGGCCGTAGGATCCATGGGCCTTCTACAGGCGGTAGGATCCATGGGAATTCTACGGGTCGTCTAATCTATGGGCCTTGTACGGGCCGTATAATCGTTTCGCCAAACATGGGTCATACTATTCATGGACCAATAACGGTCTGCAAAATGGGCCGTAAACAGGATAGAGTGGAAAACTTAGGTTATGGCATGACCATAATGGGCTGCTAATAGGCTATATATGATGATGTTATGAAAACGGCCCAATGGATTAACGGGCCACAAACGGGCCGATTGTAACCACGGGCTGAATTTGGCCCACATGCAGAAAAGGCCAGTGACGGGCCGTGCTACATCTTGAGCTTGTGTTGGTTTTCCTTGAAGAGGAAAGGGTGATGCAGCACAATAGCGTAAGTATTTCCCTCAGTTTTTGAGAACCAAGGTATCAATCCAGTAGGAGGCTCCTCAAAAGTCCCACGCACCTACACAAACAAACAAGAACTCGCAACCAACGCAATAAAGGGGTTGTCAATGCCTTCAAGGCCACTTGCGAAAGTGAGATCTGATAGAGATAATATGATAAGATAAATATATTTTTGGTATTTTATAATATAGATAAGAAAAGTAAAAGATGCAAATAAAAGTAGATCGAAAGCTTATATGATAAGAGATAGACCCGGGGGCCATAGGTTTCACTAGTAGCTTCTCTCAAGATAGCATAAGTATTACGGTGGGTGAAAAAATTACTATCGACCAATTGATAGAAAAGCGAATAATTATGAGATTATCAAGGCATGATCATGTATATAGGTATCACGTCCATGACAAGTAGACCGACTCCTGCCTGCATCTACTACTATTACTCCACATATCGACCGCTATCCAGCATGCATCTAGAGTATTAAGTTCATAAAGAACAGAGTAACGCATTAAGAAAGATGACATGATGTAGAGGGATAAACTCATGCAATATGCTATAAACCCCATCTTTTTATCCTCGATGGCAACAATACAATACGTGCCTTGCTGCCCCTGCTGTCACTGGGAAAGGACACCGCAAGATTGAACCCAAAGCTAAGCACTTCTCCCATTGCAAGAAAGATCAATCTAGTAGGCCAAACCAAACTGATAATTCAAAGAGACTTGCAAAGATAACTTAATCACACATAAACAAATTCAGAGGAGATTCAAATATTTCTCATAGATAAACTTGGTCATAAACCCTTCATCGGATCTCGACAAACACACCGCAAAAAGAGTTACATCAAATAGATCTCCAAGAAGATCGAGGAGAACTTTGTATTGAGATTCAAAGAGAGAGAAGAAGCCATCTAGCTAATAACTATGGACCCGAAGGTCTGTGGTAAACTACTCACAACTCATCAGAGAGGCCTTGGAGTTGATGTAGAGGCCCTCCGTGGAATTAGGTTTTTGTGGTCTGTTCTGATGTTTTTGGGGTACATGGGTATATATAGGAGGAAGAAGTAGGTCGGTGGACTCCCGAGGGGCCCACGAGATAGGGGGCGCGCCCAGTAGGGGGGGCGCCCCCACCCTTGTGGCCGCCTCATTTATTTCTTGACTTCCACTCCAAGTCCTCTGGATCACGTTTGTTCCAAAAAGATCACTCCCGAAGGTTTCATTCCGTTTGGACTCCGTTTGATATTCCTTTTCTTCGAAACACTGAAATAGGCAAAAAAACAGCAATACGGGCTGGGCCTCCGGTTAGTAGGTTAGTCCCAAAAATGATATAAATGTGCAAAGTAAAGCCCATAAACATCCAAAACGGGTAATATAATAGCATGGAACAATCAAAAATTATAGATACGTTGGAGACGTATCAAGCATCCCCAAGCTTAATTCCTGCTCGTCCTCGAGTAGGTAATGATAAAAATAGAATTTTTGATGTGTAATGCTACCTAGCATAATTCTCAATGTAATTTTCTTTATTGTGGCATGAATGTTCAGATCCAAATGATTCAAAATAAAAGTTCATATTGACATAAGAAATAGTAATACTTCAAGCATACTAACTAAGCAATCATGTTTTCTCAAAATAACATGGCCAAAGAAAGTTATCCCTACAAAATCATATAGTCTAGTTTTTGCTATATCTTCATCACACAAAGTATTTAATCATGCACAACCCCGATCACAAGCCAAGCAATTGTTTCATACTTTAGTAATCTCAAAAAATTTCAACTTTCACGCAATACATGAGCGTGAGCCATGGACATAGCACTATATGTGGAATAGAATGATGGTTGTGGAGAAGACAAAAAGGAGAAGATAGTCTCACATCAACTAGGCTTATCAATGGGCTATACAGATGCCCATTAATAGATATCAATGTGAGCGAGTAGGGATTGCCATGCAACGGATGCACTAGAGCTATAAATGTATGAAAGCTCGACAAAAGAAACTAAGTGGGTGTGCATCCAACTCGCTTGCTCACAAAGACCTAGGGCATTTTGAGGAAGCCCATCATTAGAATATACAAGCCAAGTTCTATAATGAAAAATTCCCACTAGTATATGAAAGTGACAATATAGGAGACTCTCTATCATGAAGATCATGGTGCTACTTTGAAGCACAAGTGTGGTAAAAAGGATAGTAGCATTGTCCCTTCTCTCTTTTTCTCTCTTTATTTTATTTTATTTTTTATTTGGCCTTTCTCTTTTTTTTTGGCCTTTCTCTTTTTTTGGGCTTTCTCTTTTTTTTAAGTCCGAAGTCTCATCCGGACTTGTGGGGGAATCATAGTCTCCATCATCCTTTCCTCACTGGGACAATGCTCTAATAATGAAGATCATCACACTTTTATTTATTTACAACTCAATACTTAGAACAAGATATGACTCTACATGAATGCCTCCGACGGTGTACCGGGATATGAAATGAATCAAGAGTGACATGTATGAAAATTATGAAGGTGGCCTTGCCACAAATACGATGTCAACTACATGATCATGCAAAGAGCAATATGACAATGATGATGCGTGTCATATAAACGGAACGGTGGGAAGTTGCATGGCAATATATCTTGGAATGGCTATGGAAATGCCATAATAGGTAGGTATGGTGGCTGTTTTGAGGAAGGTATATGGTGGGTGTATGGTACTGGCGAAAGTTGCACGGCACAAGAAAGGCTAGCAATGGTGGAAGGGTGAGAGTGCGTATAATCCATAGACTCAACATTAGTCATAAAGAACTCATATAATTATTGCAAAAATCTACAAGCCATTGAAAACAAAGTAATACGCACATGCTCCTAGGGGGATAGATTGGTAGGAAAAGACCATCGCTCGTCCCCGACTGCCACTCATAAGGAAGACAATCAATAAATAAAATTGTGCTGCAACTTCATCACAAAGCGGTTCACCATACGTGCATGCTACGGGAATCACAAACTTCAACATAAGTATTCTTTAAATTCATAATTACCCAACTAGCATGACTCTAATATCACAATCCTCATATCTCAAAACAATTATCAAGTATCAAATTGATCATAGCATCCAATTCACTTTCTATGATAGTTTTTATTATACCCAACTTGGATGCCCATCATTCTAGGACCAATTTTATAACCATAGAAAATACCATGCTGTTCTAAGAGACTCTCAAAATAATATAAGTGAAGCTTGAGAGATTAACAATTTCTACAAAATTAGGCCACCGCCGTGCTCTAAAAGATATAAGTGAAGCACTAGAGCAAAAACTATCTAGCTCAAAAGATATAAGTGAAGCACATAGAGTATTCTAATAAATTCTAATCAAGTGGGCTTCTCCCAAAAGTTGTGTACAGCAAGGATGATTGTGGTGATCTAAAAAGCAAATACTAATATCATACAAGACGCTCCAAGCAAAACACATATCATGTGGCGAATAAAAATATAGCTCCAAGTAAAGTTACCGATAGACAAAGACAAAAGAGGGGATGCCTTCCGGGGCATCCCCAAGCTTAGGCTTTTGGCTATTCTTTAATATCTTGGGGTGCCTTGGGCATCCCTAAGCTTAGGCTCTTGCCAATCCTTATTCCATAATCCATTAAATCTTTACACAAAACTTGAAAACTTCACAACACAAAACTCAATAGGAAATCTCATGAGCTCTGTTAGTGCAAGAAAGAAAAACCACCACATAAAGTACTATAATGAACTCATTATTTATTTATATTGGTGTTAAACCTACTGTATTCCAACTTCTCTATGGTTCATACCCTTACATACTAGCCGTAGATGCATCAAAATAAGCAAACAACACACGAAAAACAGAATCTGTCAAAAAACAGAACAGTCTGTAGCAATCTGTAACTCTTGAATACTTATGGAACTATAAAAATCCTACCAAAATAGGAAGCCCAGGGAAATTTGTCTATTGATATACAAGAAAAAGAATCAATGCAAAATAACGTTTCTGTGAATTACCAAAATTATTTTCGTGCGTGCAAAGTTTCTGTTTTTCAGCAGAATCAAATTAACTATCACCATAGGTTATCCTATAGGTTCTACTTGGCACAAACACTAATTAAAACATAAAAACACATCTAAACAGAAGGTAGATTAAAAAATTATTACTAAACAGAAGCAAAAACAAAAAAAAACATAAATAAAATTGGGTTGCCTCCCGACTAGCGCTATCATTTAACGCCCCTAGCTAGGCATGAAAGCGAGGATAGATCTAAGTAGTGCCATCTTTGGCACTCAATTCATAAGTAGCTCGCATGATAAATTCATAAGGTAATTTTACTTTCTTTCTTGGAAAGTGCTTCATGCCTTTCCTTAATGGGAATTGGAATCTAATATTCCCTTCCTTCATATCAATAATTGCACCAATCGTTCTAAGAAAAGGTCTTCCAAGAATAATAGGACATGAAGTATTGCAATCTATATCAAGAACGATAAATTCCACGGGCACCAAATTCCTATTTGCAATATAAGAACATCATTGATCCTTCCCATTGGCTTTTTAATGGTGGAATCTGTCAGGGATATACCCCGCGGTGTAAACCGGTCGGAAGTTAATCCGGCCGGACTTGGCGGTTTATCTGAAGACCCGCCCTGACCTTGGCGGTTTACAAGCAATCCGCTTGGTCGTTATGATTCACTGGTAACCTGGCGGGCGGATCAGACGGATGACAAGGCCCAAGGCCTAGAAGGCCGGTTCAGCTATTGTGGGCCGGTTTAAGAGGAAAGGAATATTTACCTTACAAAGAGTTAAGACCAGGACTTGTATCCGGTTTGTATTAGAGATAGACTAGTCCTAATCCTAATAGGACTCCACATGTAACCCGCCCCTTCAACTTATATAAGGAGGGGCAGGGCACCCCAAGAAGGACAAGCAAGAAGAAACAATCTTAGGGCTAGACACAAAGAGGAGAGCCGGTTTACGGCGACTCCCTCGTGATGATAATGAGACCTAGCCTCAAACAGTATGTAGGGTTTTTACCGGATGATGTTTCCCGGGTCCGAAGCTGTCTAAATCCCTGTCTTGTGTTGCATCTCTCGATTCCGCTCAACCCCTCTCAAGCTACCACATAGATGCGTTGGCCTCGCGACTAAGTCCTGATACTAAGGACATCTGCCGTGACAATTCCACGACAGTTGGCGCCCACCGTGGGGCCCGCACACGGTGGTGTTGAGTTCTTGGAGGGATTTTTTCTCAGGGATCGAGAAGTTCGTAATTTTCTAGTGAAGAAGAGCAGGTCAAGATCTACATCAACTCCAAGTTCATTGATCAAGATTAAAAATGTCTGAATCGGCTTTCACGATCAAGAAGTCTGGAGATCAAAGGAAACTAGGGTTCCGTGCGTGTTGCCGCACGCGGTTTGTCGGTCCACCCGTCTGAATAAGGTTGATTTCCAACAAAACAGCAAGTACGATCCGGCGAGACCGAGACCGACTCCATTATTCAATTGCCGTTTACTGCAGAGAGCCGGTGCACGTGAAATTTGTCCACGGCAGTCAACGTGGGCGGATTCGCTTCAAATCCTGAGGCTACTACTTTGCTGCTGTTCGAAATTGCTTCATGCACGATACGAACTGCACGATCTACAGACGACAGTTTCCTTCTCAACAGCGCTAAGGCAGCAGCTTTGAAAAAAATAATTGCCTGAAGCGTGCATGCTTGCTGCTGGTGCTGCCACGTTAGATCGTGCAGTCGTCGAGCACAAATGTGTCGTGTGTATAGCAACGCTGGCTGCTGTTACCACGCACCACATCCAGACATCAAATCAGAATCAGTATTAAAGTACTAGTGGCCGGTTTAGTATTCACGTGGAAGCACTGGAATTTTTTTTGGCCGCTGTCGCGTCGTCAAACCGGTTGTGCCTGAACCGCCACCTCCGAGCAACCACCATGGCGTTGATCCGACGTCCGTGTCAACCCGGCCGCGAGCCGCCCTTGCGCCGAGCCGCAAGCCGCGACATCCCCTCATCAACTGCGACCTGCTGCGTCGCTCTTCTGCTGTCGCACGGATTCGCCCCGTTTGCCCCGAGCCACAAGTCGCCGCCCAGTCATCACCCAAAGCGCTAGCCTCTGTTCTATCAAACCGCCCCTGCTGCGCCTCTCCAACCCGCCATCAAAGCCGCCCGGGTCTCGGTCGCCTTGGCTTCGTTTCTATGCTATCAAGTCGCCCTACCGGTTCCGCCGCGGGCTTGCTTCGGCCGCCACTGAAGCCGTCGCCGTTTCAAAACCGAGCCGCCGTTCGCCTCAAGTCGCGGGTGTCCCTCTGACATGGCCATCGGGCTGCCGCTGGTGCGCCCTCGCGGTTGCCGGAGCCGCCGTCGCGCGGATTCGCCTCATCCGCCTCTGCTGCTGCCACTCCGTTCACCGGCGCAACGTTGAGTCGCCTGCACCACGCCTCCATCCCACCTCCTCAAGCTGCCCAGTAACCGGTTCTGTTCCACCGGTGACCCCCGCGCCTCAACCACACCAGCGGAGTCGGATCTTCAGCAACCGCGTGCCGTCGCTGTGAGTCGCCGGTGCGCCTCCGAACTGTGTTATACCTCGTCAAACCGCCCCCGCCTCTACTATCATCACTTGCCTGTGCCTGTGAGCCGCCTCGTGAGTTGCTGGCTTCCGCCAAAGCGCTTCCATCGCGCTCGCTTTGCCTTTGTCGCCGGTTGGTCCGTCTCGCCGGTTTACCTCTGCTGTCCCAGCCTTGAGTCACCAGCATGCAGCCGCTGCCATGGCTTGCCTCAAGACCGGCCCTCTGCTTTCACCGCTGCTGAGGCCACCAAACACTGTCCTAGGTAGAACTGACCGCATGATGCTCAATGACGAGACTGCAGCAGGGGTATATTTAGAGCCAACAGTGTAGACAATGTTCAAACATCTGTTTAATGACAGAGATCTATGTGGATCACGAATTCACAATGCAGTTTTCAAACGTTACGGTAGCAGCACGAGCCTCCAAAGCAATTGCTTTTTTGAAGCATCCCATACGAGAGATCAAAGTACTACTTCACAAAAGCGGGCAAAGACAATGGGTTAACACTAGTACCAGTATATGTGTACTCACTTTCTAAGATCCAACTACCTGTCACCCAACGTGGAGCACGAGCACTATTTCGTCTGAAGAAAACCAAGGAATTATCAGTGTTTCATCTACTGCCAAATAACCAGTCGCTCTGGGTACTAGTGTTTGGAGACAATGCAGCAGGGTCGACAAGATCGGAGCCCAGCCTGTCCTACCAAACGAAAGGAGAGATGATTAAAAAAAAGAAAAAAAGAAGAAATGTCAGATTGTGACGTCCACAGCTGGGTTCAACTTCCGAGGCAGTAAGAGACAAGAAATCAGATAGATGTGTCCCTGGTGTTTGCAAGGTCAGATAAGTTAAAAAACAGAGGGAGGGCCGCGGTTAATTTCAATTCCACCGCAGTCATCGTCAACCCTTTGAATGATATTTTCTGACAAATATATCAGGTGAAATCTGTCTGATCTATCTTATGATTTTTTATTTGTTAAAAGAACAATGACTCTTGTCTTTGTTGTTTCTGGGCAGGATCATTATTTGTTACAAAGATGTCGCAAAGGGGCGTGCGCCAAGATTATCATACTAGAGCTGGTCCGTGCCATGCTGCTGGACGGCTATATGGGTAAGTCGCCGTCCCCCGCTTCATCAACACACGGGTCTAACTCGCCCGTCCGTGCCGGCTTACAACAAGGAGGACGACTCGCCCGTCCGCACCGGTTTACAAACGGTGCGGTTGATTCATCTGTCTGCTCCCGCGGCCGACTCACCCGTGAGTGATTTCAACTTAACCTGGTGATCATCAACTTCATGGCGGATTATTTCTGGCCTGACACATCAGGTGATATCCATTTTAAATATATTTTATGGGCACATATTATTTTTGTCAAAGAGCAGTTTATCTTTGCCTTGGTCTGCAATATTGTTGCTGCAGGACAATTGTTCACTACATCAAAACAACATGGTTGACTCGCCTGCGCCGGTTTACAGTACCGCGGCCGGTTCATCTGTTTGAGCCACCTCTGATGCCGAGGTCATCTTTTTCGTCCGCCTCTCGTGGCCTGGTTTACATCAACACACCGGTCCGCACCTGACTGCATGAGCTGTTTATTGAGTATGAGTAAGTCACAGCTTGGGTAGCCCGGTTTTCTTTCAAGCACAATGGAGGCAAATTATCATATACTATCAACCGCTGTCTGCACTGGGTGGTTCAATGGGCAGGCGCACAAGTCGTCGCCATTACAGTTTGGTTAACTTCAAATCACCAGTCGGAAGGAACCATTGGCCGAGTTGATGACACGGCTCATACTGGATCATTTATAACCCACCGCAGTCACCTCAACCTTCTGTGGATTCACATCGTGCTATCAACACCAATGATATACAAGTTATGCCGGTTTATATCACGGTCAAATATGGAGAGTTTCAAGCCAACTCTTCGAGTCACCTTGAGACTCGGGGGCTACGATGATATGACACAACAAGTCTTGCCAGTTTCAGCAAATTTAAAAAACCCCAGGACAATGGAGGGAAAGATAACCCGGTCCCGGAGGCTACTGTTATTTGAAGGCCGTCAGAAAATTTCCGGCTTAGAAAGTATATGACAGTTACAAAATCCGTCCAGCAGTAAAATGCCAGGACACTTTAAACTTGTTGTATGCAGAAACAGGTTGAATAAAGCATGATTATAAGTCACCGGCGTTTATTAAACAGGCCTGGCTTTAAGACGATAACTCGCCAGTCTATGATGAGAAATTATCCGGTGTTTGTTAACCCGGCCTGGCTTTGGACTATACGTCGCCAGTATATATTTGGATTGCGCCATTGGAATCATGCGCTTATAAATGATTGGGTTATATTATTCAAATAGCCAAACTTGGCTGAATTTTGATTATGATATTGGATAAATAAGGTTTTCATACCGGATTATATTATCTTGAATAGCCAACACGGCTGGATTTCTATTATGGTTATTAATATTATGATTGAGGTTTTCAAAGTCGCTTTAGCGCAATGGATATTATTTTATCGATGAATATGATTTATTCTGCAATGGAAGTAATAGTCCCGAGTCGCTGCAGGCTTACGACCCAGCACTTGGGGGCTACATTATTCAAATTCAGATTACATGCAAGTCTCATGTCGCTGCAAGCATGCACCATGACACTTGGGGGCTACCAATTGCTCCTGTTAAACAATTCAAGGTACAAAGCTTTTTATTCATTATATTGAAGGGTCCACTGCTCAGTTGGTAAAGCACAAGGCTCTTAACCTTGTGGACATGAATTCAAGCCCCATGATGGGGGTTACATCATATGATGTTATTTTCATTGAAGTATATATCAAAGTCCCAGCCCAATATTATCTTACTGAGCCGGCCCTTGGGGGCTACATCGTTGCTGTTCAAAGATTACATGATTATATTTACAAAGTCCCTGCTCATTATTGCATAATGACCCAGCCCTTGGGGGCTACACTGGTTGAAGTTTTTATGAGCATCAGGAAATTACAAGTCCCAGGTTACTGCAAGCATGATAACCCGACACTTGGGGGCTACATATGGGGAATACTCAATTTTGACTAGTGATTGAGATGAACAACCTGGATTTCTTCAAGATTGTGATATTTATATTGAAGCAAGTCTTAAGCTATTACTATGCTACCTTCTTAAGACTTGAGGGCTACAAGTGATAGTCTTATAAGAGGTATATTTTCAAGCTGGAGGTCAATTACAAGTATGAACCGGTACTATCAATATTTATAAACCGGCAAGTTTTACATTCTTAAACCGGCTGAAGATCAGATGAGGATTTCAAGGACCATTATTTTTGTTAAGCATTGGGAGCTGAATCAAAGGAGTTATTCTTCACAATATATTTTCTATGAGAAACTAATGTCAGCAAGTTGATTATGAAGCTGGCCTATTAAACCGGATTTCCTAGAAGGAGGAAATGACAAGGACTTAAGGACGATCAGGTGTCGGTCTATAAGAATTCTTAACCCGGAGCACAACCTGCCAAATTTGTTCTGGTGTTTTGTTTTGCAGCATAAGTTTACCATGGATAAATCCAAGCTAAACTTGGGGGCTAATGTCGGGGATATACCCCGCGGTGTAAACCGGCCGGAAGTTAATCCGGCCGGACTTGGCGGTTTATCTGAAGACCCGCCCTGACCTTGGCGGTTTACAAGCAATCCGCTTGGTTGTTATGATTCACTGGTAACCTGGCGGGCGGATCAGACGGATGACAAGGCCCAAGGCCTAGAAGACCGGTTCAGCTATTGTGGGCCGGTTTAAGAGGAAATGAATATTTACCTTACAAAGAGTTAAGACCAGGACTTGTATCCGGTTTGTATTAGAGATAGACTAGTTCTAATCCTAATAGGACTCCACATGTAACCCGCCCCTTCAACTTATATAAGGAGGGGCAGGGCACCCCAAGAAGGACAAGCAAGAAGAAACAATCTTAGGGCTAGACACAAAGAGGAGAGCCGGTTTACGGCGACTCCCTCGTGATGATAATGAGACCTAGCCTCAAACAGCATGTAGGGTTTTTACCGGATGATGTTTCCCGGGCCCGAAGCTGTCTAAATCCCTGTCTTGTGTTGCGTCTCTCGATTTCGCTCAACCCCTCTCAAGCTACCACATAGATGCGTTGGCCTCGCGACTAAGTCCTGATACTAAGGACATCTGCCGTGACAATTCCACGACAGAATCCGTAAGGTGCAAATTTAAAGAGCAATCATCAAGATCAGGGAAACCTAGAATATCACATAAAGTTTTCGAAATTGTGGAAACACTAGCACCCAAATCAAACAAAGCATAAAACTCGTGATCTTTAATTTTAATTTTATAGTAGGTTCCCACTCATAGTTAAGTTTTCTAGGTATAGAAACTTCCAAATTAAGTTTTTCATCATAAGATTGCATCAAGACATAAACAATATGTTTGGTAAAAGCTTTATTTTGACTATAAGCATGAGGAGAATTCACAACGGATTGCAACAAGGAAATACAATCTTCTAAAGAACAATTATCATAATTAAATTCCTTGAAATCCAAGATAGTGGGTTCAATGCTATTTAAAGTCTTGACCTCTCCAATCCCACTTTTACCAAATTTAGCATCAAGATCTAAAAAATCTGAATCATTGGGATGCCTTTTAACTAAAGTTGACTCATCTCCAGTCCCATCATTATTAAGATTCATATTGCAAAACAAAGATTTAATAGGGGACACATCAATAACTTTTAGATCTTCATCATTATTTTCATGGAAACTAGAAGAACACGCCTTTACAGAGCAATCTTTCTTAGCACGCAATCTAGCGGTTCTTTCTTTGCACTCATCAATGGAAATTCTCATAGCTTTGAGAGACTCGTTGATATCATGCTTAGGAGGACTATATCTAAGTTTCAAAGAATCAACATGAAGTGAAAGTCTATCAACGTTCCTAGCCAAATCATCATCTTTAAGCAATTTTTCTTCAAGCATGGCATTAAAATTCTTTTGAGAGATCATAAATTCTTTCACGCTATTCTCAAAATCAGAGGGCATCTTATTAAAATTACCATAAGAATTATTGTAGGAATTTCCATAATTATTAGAGGAATTACTAGGGAACGGTCTAGGATTAAAGTTTCCTCTATAAGCATTGTTACCAAAATTATTCCTACCAACGAAATTCACATCCATAGATTCATTATTATTCTCAATCAAAGTAGACAAAGGCATATCATTGGGATCAATAGAAGCACTCTTAGTAGCAAACAACTTCATAAGTTCATCCATCTTTCCACTCAAAACATTAATTTCTTCTATATCATGCACTTTCTTACTAGTAGATCTTTCGGTGTGCCATTGAGAATAATTAGCCATAATATTATCAAGGAGTTTAGTAGCTTCTCCTAAGGTGATTTCCATAAACGTGCCTCCCGCGGCCGAATCTAAAAGATTTCTAGATGCAAAATTCAATCTGGCATAAAAAATTAGTATGATCATCCATAAATTTAAACCATGAGTAGGGCAATTGCGAATCATCAATTTCATTCTTTCCCAAGATTGGGCAACATGCTCATGATCAAGTTGCTTAAAATTCATAATGTCGTTCCTAAGAGAGATGATCTTAGCGGGAGGAAAATACTTAGAGATAAAAGCATCTTTGCACTTATTCCATGAATCAATACTATTTTTAGGCAAAGATGAAAACCAAATTTTAGCACGATCTCTAAGTGAAAACGGAAATAACTTCAATTTAAAAATATCATTATCCATATCTTTATTCTTTTGCATCTCACACAAATCAACAAAGTTGTTTGGATGGGTAGCGGCATCTTCACTAGGAAGGCCGGAGAATTGATCTTTCATAACAAGATTCAGCAAAGCAGCATTGATTTCACAAGATTCAACATCATTAAGAGGAGCAATCGGAGTGCTAAGGAAATCATTATTATTGGTATTGGAAAAGTCACACAATTTGGTATTATCTTGCGCCATCGCGACAAGCAATCCAACACACAAGCAAACAAAAAGGCAAACGAAAGAGAGAGGAGATTGGGAAAGAGAGGGCGAATAAAACGGCAAGGGTGAAGTGGGGGAGAGGAAAACGAGAGGCAAATGACAAATAATGTAAATGCGAGGGAGATGAGTTTGTGATGGGTACTTGGTATGTCTTGACTTGAGCAAAGACCTCCCCAGCAACGGCGCTAGAAATCCTTCTTGCTATGTCTTGAGCTTGCATTGGTTTTCCTTGAAGAGGAAAGGGTGATGCAACACAGTAGCGTAAGTATTTCCCTCAGTTTTTGAGAACCAAGGTATCAATCCAGTAGGAGGCTCCTCAAAAGTCCCACACACCTACACAAATAAACAAGAACTCGCAACCAACGCAATAAATTGGTTCAATCCCTTCAAGGCCACTTGCGAAAGTGAGATCTGATAGAGATAATATGATAAGATAAATATATTTTTGGTATTTTGTAATATAGATAATAAAAGTAAAAGATGCAAATAAAAGTAGATCGAAAGCTTATATGATAAGAGATAGACCCGGGGGCCATAGGTTTCACTAGTGGCTTATCTCAAGATAGCATAAGTATTACGGTGGGTAAACAAATTACTGTCGAGCAATTGATAGAAAAGCGAATAATTATGAGATTATCTAGGTATGATCATGTATATAGGCATCATGTCTGTGACAAGTAGACCGACTCCTGCCTGCATCTACTACTATTACTCCACACACGACCGCTATCCAGCATGCATCTAGAGTATTAAGTTCATAAAGAATAGAGTAACGCATTAAGAAAGATGACATGATGTAGAGGGATAAACTCATGCAATATGATATAAACCCCATCTTTTTATCCTCGATGGCAACAATACAATATGTGCCTTGATGCCCCTGCTGTCACTGGGAAAGGACACCGCAAGATTGAACCCAAAGCTAAGCACTTCTCCCATTGCAAGAAAGATCAATCTAGTAGGCCAAACCAAACTGATAATTCGAAGAGACTTGCAAAGATAACTAAATCACACATAAAATAATTTAGAGGACATTCAAATATTTCTCATAGATAAACTTGATCATAAACCCACAATTCATCGGATCTCGACAAACACACCGCAAAAAGAGTTACATCAAATAGATCTCCAAGAAGATCGAGCAGAACTTTGTATTGAGATTCAAAGAGAGATAAGAAGCCATCTAGCTAATAACTATGGACCCGAAGGTCTGTGGTAAACTACTCACAACTCATCGGAGAGGCCTTGGAGTTGATGTAGAGGCCCTCCGTGATCGATTCCCCCTCCGACGGAGCACCAACGAAGGCTTCAAGATGGGATCTCGCGGATACAGAAGGTTGCGGCGGTGGAATTAGGTTTTCGTGGTTTGTTCTGATGTTTTTGGGGTACATGGGTATATATAGGAGGAAGAAGTAGGTCGGTGGACTCCCGACGGGCCCACGAGACAGGGGGCGCGCCCAGTAGGGGGGGCCTCCACCCTTGTGGCTACCTCGTTTATTTCTTGACTTCCACTCCAAGTCATCTGGATCACGTTTGTTCCAAAAAGATCGCTCCCGAAGGTTTCATTCCTTTTGGACTCCGTTTGATATTCCTTTTCTTCAAAACACTGAAATAGGCAAAAAAAATAGCAATGCGGGCTGGGCCTCCGGTTAGTAGGTTAGTCCCAAAAATGATATAAATGTGTAAAGTAAAGCCCACAAACATCCAAAACGGGTAATATAATAGCATGGAACAATCAAAAATTATAGATACGTTGGAGAAGTATGAGGCCGTAAGTGACCGAATGCTGGAAATGGGCCCAAGAATAAATGGGCCCTGAGAAGGCCGAAAGGTAACACAGGCTGGAAACGGCCAAATGGAATAATGGGCCGTTAATGGGTATAAAGAGATACACTGTTCATTACGGACCGGTTTCACCATTGGCCGTTAATGGGCCAAGAGTTACAAAGGGACTCATATGGGCCAAAAGACGTCATGGGCCATACATGGGCCGGAAGTTACAATGGGCTGGAATCATATTGGACGGCCCAGAGACGCTACCGGGCCAAATTCCAGTAGGCCGTGACGGGCCATGAGTTAGCGGGCTGTAAATGGCCATATGCGAACTGGCCTTTAACAGGCTTTCCGTGGGCCGGCCCACTACCTTTTGACCAAGTCAAATGGCCGGCCTTTTCACCAGAATGGGCCTCTGTTGGGCCGTGCCACGTGTAGACGTATCATAGGCGCTTTTTATCCAATGAGTGGATGACATCTGTCCCAACAGTGAGCCGGCATGTGGTTCCTCTGGCCAATGAGAAATTCACACGTGGAAAATCCCCATTGGTCGTGGCTGTTAGCGGGTTATCGGATCCAAAACCGGACCCGGTAGCTTAACGGTGACCCGTTATGGTGGATGCCACATGTTGGTCACCCTTGACGAAAGCACTTCCATGACGCGCAATTTATCGTCATGGAAGTGGACACTTCTGTGATGATAATTTTGGTAATGTCATGGAACACTTCTACGGCAGCACGGGTATGACTATCTTGATTCTGTCATAAAATCGTCATGGATGTACATGCATGATAGAAATGTGACCTACTGTGACAAACACGTATCATCATAGAAGTGTATTTTTTTTGTAGTGACATGATCAACACCAGGACTCCATGGGTGTTAGATTCATTGCTATGTAAACTAGGTTATTGACTCTAGTGGAAGTGGGAGACTGTTGGAAATATGCCCCAGTGGCAATAATAAATTGGTCACTAACATATTCCCTGTTCATGATAAATGTTTATTATTCATGATATAATTGTATTGATTTGAAACTTAAATACATGTGTGAATACATAAACTACACCATGTCCCTAGTAAGCCTCCACTAGACTAGCTCGTTGATCAAAGATGGTTAAGGTTTCCTAACCATGGACTTGAGTTTTCATTTGATAATGGGATCACATCATTAGGAGAATGATGTGATGGACATGCCCAACCGTAAGCTTACCATCAGATGTTTAGTTATTTGTTATAGCTTTCTTCATGTCAAGTATCTATTTCTTTGACCATGAGATCATGCCACTCCCGGATACCAAAGGAATGCCTTCTGTGCTATCAAACGTCACTTCATAACCGGGTGATCATAAAGGTGCTCTACAGGTATCTCCGGAGATGTCTATTGGGTTGCATGGATCGAGACTGAGATTTGTCGCTCCGTGTGACCGAGAGATATCTCTGGGCCCTCTCAGTAATACAACATCATGAAGCTTCATGTGACTAATGAGTTTAGCCAATGGTCTCATATTATGGAATGAGTAAAGCAACTTATCGGTAACGAGATTGAACTAGGTATTGAGATACCAACGATCGAATCTCGGGCAAGTAACATATCGCCGGACAAAGAGAATTGCATACGAGATTGACTAAATCCTTGACATCGTGGTTCAACTGATAAAGATCTTCGTCGAATATGTAGGAATCAAGATGGGCATCCAGGTCCCGCTATTGGTTACTGACCGGAGAAGAGTCTCGGTCATGTTTGCATGTTCCGAACCCGTAGGTTCAGACGCTTAACATTCGTTAGCGCTAGAGTAGTATTGAGATATTAATAGCGCAAAGTCCAAAGGTTGCTCGGAGTCTCGGATGGGATCCATGATATCAAGAGGATCTCTAGAATAGTTCAGAGGTAAAGATTTGTATATGGGAAGTCATATTTTGGGTTTCAGAAAAAGTTCAGTTTTTTCGGTATTGTACTAGGAAGGTTCTGGGGGTTCCACCGTGGGGCCCAACGACCTAGGAAGGACCCACATGGACCGAGAGGTGGTGCTACAACCCACATAGGTTGTCCTCCCCATTCCCCAAGGCACATGTTATTTAAATCTAGAGATAAGGTATTGTCTCTAAATTTAAAGGGTTGACTTTAGAGATAAGATGTTATCTCCATGTTTAAAGGGATTTCAATCTTGTGGCCGGCCCTAGATGGTTTTTGGACGCCCTCCCCTTTCCCCTAGCCTATATATAGATGGGGAAGGTGCATGGGGGAAGCCACCCCTTCACCCTGGCTTGTTTCCTAATACGTCTCCAACGTATCTATAATTTTTTATTGTTCCATGCTATTATATTATCTGTTTTGGATGTTTTATATGCATTAGTATGCTATTTTGTATTATTTTTGGTACTAACCTATTAACCTAGAACCCAGTGCTAGTTTTTGATTTTTCGTTGTTTTTGAGCATCGCAGAAAAGGAATACCAAACCGAGTCCAAACGGAATAAAACCTTTGCGATGATTTTTCTTGGGCCAGAAGACACCCCAGAGACTTGGAGATGAAGTGAGAAGAGCCGTGAGGTGGAGGCAACGGGGAAGGGTGCGCCCAGGGGGTAGGGCGCGCCCCCTGCCTTGCCGCCTCCTCGGGACTCCTCTGACCTAACCCTTGGCCCTATATATTCACATATATCCCCAAACCACTAGAGGCAGCCACGAAAACACTTCTCCACCATCGCAACCTTCTGTACCCATGAGATCCCATCTAGGGGCCTTTTCCGGATCTTGCCGGAGGGGGATTAGATCATGGAGGGCTTCTACATCAACTATATGTCCCTTCCTATGAGGCATGAGTTGTTTACCTCAGACCTATGGGTCCATAGCTAGTACCTAGATGGCTTCTTCTCTCTCTTTGATTCTCAATACCATGTTCTCCTTGATGTTCTTGGAGATCTATCCAATGTAATTTTCTTTTGCAATGTGTTTGTCGAGATCCGATAAATTGTTGATTTATGATCAGCTTATTGATACGTCTCCAATGTATCTATAATTTTTTATTGTTCCATGCTATTATATTACCCGTTTTGGATGTTTATGGGCTTTACTTTACACTTTTATATCATTTTTGGGACTAACTTACTAACCGGAGGCCCAGCCCGTATTGCTGTTTTTTGCCTATTTCAGTGTTTCGAAGAAAAAGAATATCAAACAGAGTCCAAATGGAATGAAACCTTCGGGAGCGTGATTTTTGGAACAAACGTGATCCAGAGGACTTGGAGTGCAAGTCAAGAAGCAACCGAGGCGGCCACGAGGGTGGAGGGTGCCCCCCTACTGGGCACGCGCCTATCTCGTGGGCCCCTCGGGCGTCCACCTACCTACATCTTCCTCCTATATATACCCACGTACCCCGAGAACACCAGAACAAGCCACGAAAACCTAATTCCACTGCCGCAACCTTCTGTATCCGCGAGATCCCATCTTGGAGCCTTCGACGGCGCCCCGCCGGAGGGGGATAAACCATGGAGGGGTTCTACATCAACACCATAGCCTCTCCGATGAGTTGTGAGTAGTTTACCACAGACCTTCGGGTCCATAGTTACTAGGTAGATGGCTTCATCTCTCTTTTTGGATCTCAATACCATGTTCTCCTCGATCTTCTTGGAGATCTATTCGATGTAACTCTTTTTGCGGTGTGTTTGTCGAGATCCAATGAATTGTGGGTTTATGATCAAGTTATCTATGAGAAATATTTGAATCTCCTCTGAATTCTTTTATGTGTGATTAAGTTATCTTTGCAAGTCTCTTCGAATTATCAGTTTGGTTTGGCCTACTAGATTGATCTTTCTTGCAATGGGAGAAGTGCTTAGCTTTGGGTTCAATATTGCAGTGTCCTTTCCCAGTGATAGCAGGGGCTGCAAGGCACATATTGTATTGTTGCCATTGAGGATAAAAAGATGGGGTTTATATCATATTGCATGAGTTTATCCCTCTACATCATGTCCTCTTTCTTAATGCGCTACTCCGTTCTTTATGAACTAATACTCTAGATGCATGCTAGATAGCGGTCGATGTGTGGAGTAATAGTAGTAGATGCAGGCAAGAGTCGGTCTACTTGTCATGGACGTGATGCCTATATACATGATCATGCCTAGATAATCTCATAATTATTCACTTTTCTATCAATTTCTCGACAGTAATTTGTTCACCCACCGTAATACTTATGCTATCTTGAGAGAAGCCACTAGTGAAACCTATGGGCCCTGAGTCTATCTTTTATCATATAAGCTTTCAATCTACTTTTATTTGCATCTTTACTTTTCCAATCTATATTATTAAATACCAAAAATATATTTATCTTATCATACTATCTCTATCAGATCTCACTTTCGCAAGTGGTCGTGAAGGGATTGACAACCCCTTTATTGCGTTGGTTGCGAGTTCTTTGTTTGTTTGTGTAGGTGCGTGGGACTTTTGAGGAGCCTCCTACTGGACTGATACCTTGGTTCTCAAAAATTGAGGGAAATACTTACGCTACTATTGCTGCATCACCCTTTCCTCTTCAAGGAAAACCAACGCAAGCTCAAGACGTAGCACTTATCTATGAATATTATTTTGAATCTTCTCTGAATTATTATATGCCTGATTTTATATCTTTGTAATGCTCTTCGAACTATCAGTTTAGTTTGGTGAATTAGATTGTTTTTTCTTGCAATGGGAGAAGTGCTTAGCTTTGGGTTCAATCCTGCGGTGTCCTTTCCCATTGACAATAGGGGCAGCAAGGCACGCATTGTATTGTTGCCATCGAGGACAAAAAAATGGGGTTTACATCATATTGCTTGAGTTTGTTCCTCTACATCATGTCATCTTACTTAATTTGTTACTCTGTTCTTCATGAACTTAATACTCTAGATGCAAGCAGGAGTCGATCGATGTGTGGAGTAATAGTAGTAGATGCAGAATCATTTCGGTCTACTTGACACGGACATCTTGCCTATATTTCATAATCATTGCCTTAGATATCGTCATAACTTTGCGCTTTTCTATCAATTGATCGACAGTAATTTGTTCACCCAGCGTATTATTTGCTATCTTGAGAGAAGCCACTAGTGAAACCTATGGCCCCTGGGTCTATTTTCCATCATATAAGTTTCTGATTTACTATTTTGCAATCTTTAACTTTCCGATCTATAAACCAAAAATACCAAAAATATTTACTTTATCTTTTGTTTAGTTTATTCTATCTCTATCAGATCTCACTTTTTGCAACTAACCGTGAAGGGATTGACAACCCCTTTATCGCGTTGGGTGCAAGTTGTTTGATTGTTTGTGTAGGTCTTGGTGATTTGTGCATTGTCTCCTACTGGATTGATACCTTGGTTCTCTAACTGAGGGAAATACTTATCTGTACTTTGTTGCATCACCTTTTCCTCTTCAAGGGAAAAACCAGCGCAAGCTCAAGAAGTAGTAGGAAGAATTTCTTGCACGGTTGCCGGGGAGATCTGTGCCTAGTCAAGACATACCAAGTACCCATCATAAAACTCTCATCTCTTGCCTTACATTATTCATGATTTGCCTCTTGTTTTCCTCTCCCCCACTTCTAAAACATTTTTCGAAAAGATTTGCCTTCTTATTCACCCTCCTTCCATTCGTCTTTGTGTTTGCCCTTTATGTCTTACTTGGTTTGTTTCCTTGTTTGCTTGGCATAATTGTGTGTTTATTGAAAATAAAGAACCAAAAGGTTTATGGATCCTCATCCACTTGCTAATCTTTTTAAAGGATCCACTTATGATGAACCAATTGCTAGTGAGTTGAGTGCACTAGATTATCTTTATGAGGTTTTTCTTGAAACTCATGAATCTGAAAATTGTGATGAAGTGTTGAAAGAATAAAATTATAAAGTGAATCACGATATCTCCTTTAATGAAAAGAAAGATTGCAATGATGTTGTTATAAATTTTATTAATGTCAATTGTGTTAATGATATGCAAAACCCTAAGCTTGGGGATGCTAATTTTGCTATGTCTACTACTTGTTGCAATGATCATGATTGGGGTGATTCTTCTTATATTCTTGAAAATTTATTTAAGCCCCGTGACGAATATGAGATTGATAATAATGTTTGCAATAATATTGAAAGTGGGTTTGGAAGAGTGTTGATACGTCTGCAACGTATCTATAATTTTTTATTGTTTGATGCTATTATATTATCTGTTTTGGATGTTTTATATGCATTTATATGCTAATTTATATTATTTTTGGGACTAACCTATTAACCTAGAGCCCAGTGCCAGTTTCTGTTTTTTGCCTGTTTTAGAGTTTCGCAGAAAAGGAATACCAAATGGAATAAAACTTTCGCGATGATCTTTCTTGGACCAGAAGCAAACCAGGAGACTCGGAGATGAAGTCAGAGAAGCAACAAGGCGGCCACGAGGGTGGAAGGTGCTGAAAGGGCTAGTTATTGACTAGAGGGGGGGTGAATAGGCGATTTTTATGAAAGTCTTCAAAATGTGGGAGTTTCGAAGACAAACAATATAAACAAAATTATTCGAATGCAGTGGAAGGTAGACTACACTAGACAAGCCATAGTCAAGTATTCAATGAAGTGAATGCACAAAGACTAATAGTAGCTAGGTAGTAAAGATCAGGAGGGAAGATAGTATGAAGCCAATCAGAACAGGTAGTCACACAGTGAAGTCAAACAGATAATGCAAGCAGGCAATGACTTCACGAAGACAAACTGTAAGTAAAGAGAAGTAAAAGATAGAACCAGTGGCTTCAGAAGGATAGGGATTTGTTCGACTAGTTCCAGTTGCTGTGACAACTGTACCTCTGGTTAGGGAGGCTGAGATTCAACTCAAAAGACCGCGTCTTCAGCTTATTCCCCTTGAGCTAAGGACACCTAGTCCCCGCCCAATCACTCTGGTAAGTCTTCAAGCTAGACTTCCGAACCATCACATACTTTGTTCACCAACAATCCACAATGGCTCTTGGATGCTCAGAACGCGACGCCTAACCGGCTGGAGGATTCACAGTCCTCAAGTGTAACAAGTCTTCAGATCACGCGGACAGAAAGACTTCAGTGATGCCAAACACTCTTTGGGCTCTGGGTGGTTTGCGCTTTGTCCTCGCAAGGATTCTCTCTCGAAAGCTTCGGCGGTGGGTTGCTCTCAAACGACAAAAGCAGTGTACTAACTCTGAGCAGCCACAAATTTATGGTGTAGGGGTAGGATATTTATAGCCACTGGGCAACCCGAGCTGATTTGTCCGAAATAACTGAGGGATTCCTAGATTAGGGGGTATCCGGACAGCTGGACTGTATACATCATCCGGACTATTGAAGCGTGAAGATACAAGACTCAAGACTTCGTCCCATGTGCAGATGGAACTCTCCTTGGCGTGGAAGGCAAGCTTGGCGATCCGGATGTTATATTTCCTTCCTTGTAACCGACTCCATGTAAACCCTAGCCCTCTCCGGTGTCTATATAAACCGGAGAGGTTGGTCCTTAGAAGGCCGATCACAATTACAATCATACCATCATAGGCTAGCTTCTAGGGTTTAGCTTCTACGATCTCGTGGTTGATCTACTCTTGTACTACTCATATCTTCAATATTAATCAAGCAGGAAGTAGGGTTTTACCTCCATCGAGAGGGCCCGAACCTAGGTAAACATTGTGTCCCTTGCTTCCTGTTACCATCAGCCTAGACGCACAGATCGGGACCCCCTACCCGAGATCCGCCGGTTTTGACACCGACATTGGTGCTTTCATTGAGAGTTCCTCTGTGTCATCGCTGCAGGGCTTGATGGCGCCTTCAATCGTCAACAACACAGTCCAGGGGGAAACTTTTCTCCCCGGACAGATCTTCGTGTTCGGCGGCTTTGCACTAAAGGCCAATTCACTTGGCCATCTGGAATAGATCGACAGCTACGCCCCTGGCCACCAGGCCAGGTTCGAAAACTTGAACTAAACAGCGGATATTCGCGGAGACTTGATCTTCGATGGATTTGGGCCTGCGCCAGGAGCACTGAACAGTTACAATGGGCACGGCTTAGACCTGCTGTCGGACGATGCTCGGGATATCACCCCTGCAGTAGCCCCGGATCTAAATCCGGAGCAGGTTGCGTTGCCTAAGGACGGAGGGGTGGACCCCGCCCCGCAGGCCGCACACTCATCGGTGGTGGAGCCGAACACAGGTCTCACCTCCGCGGAAGCCTGTAACCCCGGGCCCCCGGACTCGTATCCGGTCGTTGGTTCCGGTCCGCACACCCTCGAGCCAGGTTGGGCTCCGGTAATGGAGTTTACCGCTGCGAACATCTTCCAGCACTTGCCCTTTGGCGACATGCTGAACTCATTAAAGTCTCTCTCTTTGTCAGGAGGCTCTGGGCTGAACTATGTCTGGTTTGAGTGGGAAGCAGGCGACGAAGGAATTCGCTGCCCACCCACCACCCACTTCATTGCCACGGTCGATGATTTAACCGACGTGCTTGACTTCGACTCCGAAGACATCGACGGTATGGGCGATGATGCAGGAGAATTACAGGAGCCACCGCTCACAGGGCGGTGGACGGCCACCTCCTCATACGATATATACATGGTGGACACTCTGAAGGAAACCAATGGCGATGAGGCAACGGAGGACAACCCCTTGGGAGGAAAAGCAAAGCATGGGCGTCTTCGGCGCCGCTCCAAGCCCCGCCACATCAACACCGGCCCCGGAGATGGAAGCAATCCGGATGGTGCCGAAGAGGAATACAACCCTGATCAGCCTACCTTCAAGCAGGCCGGACCGGCCACGGTGGGATACTTGGAGAGGGACAACTATACACCCCCCTCCGAAGATGAGGTAAGCCTCGGCAATGACGAATTCAGCGTGCCTGAAGATCCAGTGGAACAAGTTTGCTTCAAGCGACGGCTCATGGCCACGGCAAGGAGCCTGCAAAGGAAGCAAGAGCAGCTTAAAGCTGACCAAGATCTGCTAGTGGACAGGTGGACCAAGATCCTGGCCACCGAAAAGTACGGACTCGACCGCCCTAACAAGGGGCATACGCGGCACAACTGGCTACCCCAACCTAAGCAGGAGAACCAAAGGCACACACCCCGACGTCCACACATCACTACGGTCCAAGACAGTAAGAAGGATACACAAAGAGGCATCCTCAAGCCTCGGCACAATGGTCATAAACATCAAGTCAAGGAAGCTGGTGCCAAGTCCAGCAACTCTCAGCCCGGTCAACGGACAAAGAACAACTCAAGCCTATTTGGCCCGAGCCACACACTTGATCAACCGTGTGAAATTCACGGTACTCCTAGAAGGACGGCAAAGCATACCAATAGAGAATGCTGGATCCTCAAAACAAAGCGGCTGGTCGTGTGCCGGAAACAATAAGGGGAGGCGTCTAGTCAAGAGACACCCCCCCAGAGCACAAAAGTATGGCCGATCGCCCATGATCACATCAATCACAGCAATTCAATTGCAGTACCTCTAGACCTAGTAGTCCCGGGGCTCCATAACACATAAAGCCCCCACAGGTATGAAGCCACAAATAACATCTTCTAAAAGATGTCAGGCGCAAAGTTCAAGTTTTATTGGCCCACCACTCTAACGGTTGCCTTCGGATCACCAAAAAATGCTACGCCGAAGAATAAATCTTCGGCACCTTCCCACCATGCGGTAATTTACCGTATGCTAACGGGATGAACCACGTTGACTAGATTCCACGTGGTAAACCACTCAGGCCAACACCGTGTGATGCAATCACACCTATGGGCAAGGCCGAGCCCCGCCCTTAGAGCGGAAATCATACAGCTGCCGGAGTAGCGAGTTGCGCATGCCTATCAAAATTTTGATATGATAGCCAACTATCCAGACACCAACTGAGGAGTCCGCGCTACTTCATGGTATAACGGCTGGGTTCACCAGGGTCCGATCAGGAACCCTTAGACCAACCACAAGAGGACATTCAGCTGCCTCCAAGCATTTGCCTTTACAAACTAACTTTGACGCAGAACAGGATTGGCAGTGTGGAATCAGCCCAGACACACAATGGCAGGAACATGCAGGTAGAAGGCAGTTCGGGTTCACTCTTGATCCACTCACAACCCCCTCCAGTCCGGCCATCACAGGTTCCGCCAAAAAACACCTCTTTTCATACATCATACTCATATGCATAGACATATCATCCTACTACAATGGGTAGACTTAAATAACACTTACCGGCCGTCGTTTATCGCCGACGCCTCTTTGCCAAAAAATGGCAGCCACGCTTCGTGTTACGCCCGGTTATGCCAGGGGCTTCACAGTACGGCAATAAAGTCCGACCACCTTTTCGGTCGCTCGGCACCCCGAACTTATAGCACTATATGCATCAGCTCCGAATCATGTCTTGGGTCATTGGTTGGGTTTGCCCGGCTCCCATGTTTTGGTACCTTACGTTCCGTTCTATCGGCTAAGGTAGCGCTGGGAGAACTACTGCGATTGTGTCCCGGTTCTGCCGGACGAGCACCTCAGTAGAGAAAGCCGAAAACCGACTGTCATGATGCAGCGAGAGCTGGTCAGCTGTTCGAGAGGTTGTAAAATCCTTAAAGATTTATTCTGCACAACGCCATTATAAATGCAGAGTGCAACGGATTGGTCTTCTGATCAGGCGCCAATAGAGCCCCTAGTTCGGCCTTCTGAACTCTAGGGGCTGCGCCGACCATACTCGAATTCCTATGGCTAAGTGAGAATAATAAAGCCTTATAGTCCGATTGCCTGGTTCATGGTGAGAAACACCTCCTTAAAAGGACCCAACTATGGGATAAAGAGTGTTCAGATATATCTTGAACACCCCCGTATTCTTTTTTACGTGGGGGCAGAAGCCGACGACTGGCCAACTCTCAGGATTTACATAACAATAAACAGCCGCACAGGAAGAACATATGTTCAAACAAAACAGGCAATATATAATAAAAAATGCCATTATCCCATATTAAAAAAAGCGGCACGAATGCCTTCAGGGAAATATAATGTCTTTGGCACACTTATCCGCCGCAAGGCGGGCCCCTTTCAGTACACCTTCATAGTACAGCTCGGGCTTGCGGTGCTCCTTATCCTCTGGCGGACCCTCAGTCATCAGCTTCTCCACGTCAAACTTCCCCCAATGCACTTTTGCACGGGCAAACGCCATGCGCGCACCTTCTATACAAACTGATCACTTGATAGCATCAAGCCGAGGACAGGCACCCACAATCCGCTTCACGAGTCCGAAGTAACTGCTTGGAATTGGCTCCGCAGGCCACAGCCGGACAACCAAGTCCTTCATGGCAAGTTCGGCTGCCTGGTGCAGTTCGACCAGCTGCTTCAGCTGATTGATAAAAGGCACCGGATAGTTTGGCGCCAAATACTGCGACCAGAAATTCCTCTCTGCAGACTCCTTCTCCTTGGTCTGGTAAAATTGGGCGGCATCTGATATGTTGCGAGGCAGATCCGCAAACGCCCCTGTAAAAACAAGAATTCAGCTTGTCGCTTAGAGTTCTCCCCGCTATCATGTAAACATGGCCATGGATACAACAGGCCTTACCAGCCGCAACTTTCCGGGCCTCCTGAATGTCCCGCACAGCACCTCGGGCTTCTTCCCGAGCATCTTCCGTAGCGTCAAGAGCTTGGGTGAGTTCGGATTCTTTCCCTACTAGACTTTGCTCCAAGACCTCGCTTTTCTTTACAGCCTCCTAGAGCTCTTGCTCAGCTGCGATGACTCTGGCCTCGTGTTTCTCACGAAGAGCCTGTTCGGCGGCAGCCTTCTCGTTGGCATCAGCCACAACCTTCTTTAGTGCCTCGTATTCGGCACTCGCTCCTAGAGCATACAATACAGATACTTTTCACTAGGCACAATTACTCATTCGTGCCAACTTCAAGACAATGTTTTCAACATACCTTGCTTGTCTTCCAATTGCTTCTTCACACGGCCAAGTTCCTCCTCGGTCGTGCAAGGCTCTGCTTCAGTCCGGACACTTCCGCATTATGAGCAGCCATCCTCTCTGCAGACGCCTGTTTTCACATAAAGGGGTATATGTCATTCACATAGGCTCCTACAGAAGCAGAGGTTTTGATCCCCTGCCCGGCTCCCTCTCCTCTGCCGGATAGTGTATCAGGGGCTACTACTCATATTATGACGATTCCTCAAAGGTTTCTTAGGAAACATACCTCAAAGGCCTTTATAAGGCCAAGGCAGGACTTGTTCAGCCCGCTCTCGACGGACTGAATCTTTTCAACCACCGCACCCATGAGGGTCCGATGCTCATCGACGATAGACGCGTTCTTTAACACTGTCGACAGACCACCTGGCAACTCTGCTTGGACAGAGGTTGCCGGCGGAGTAGGAAAGCCTCCCAGCGTCGAAGGTGGCCGATCGCCCGATCCTGGAGTCTTAGAGGTCTCCAGGACCTTAACCGGCTGTGGTCCGAACCCGAGATCGCCCCCATCGTCGACACGCCGTGGGGCCGCTACCCCCATGTGTCCGGCTCCAGAGACATGTCTCTCCTGCTCTGGCTCTCTTTGAGACGACACCTCGGTGTCGCGCCTAGACTTTGGAGAAGGAGCCTCCGGGGGTGTCTCGCTTGCCACGGCATCCGAGCTCAGCGAATCCTCCGATGAGGACTGTCCGGCAGGAGACCTCGCTGGGCTACACAAGATATGACGATAGTTAAAACTACTGTACCCAGAAGGCCCAGGATGCATAGACGCATTCGGATTTCGGTCACTTACAATTTTTCCAGGGGCTGGGTCCTGGGATCCCACTCTGGGCTGTTGTCGGCAACCGTGGTGGTTGCCTCTGGATGAGAACCTCTCCCCCTCTTGGGCGATTCGGCTTCCAAGGACGGGGAAGCTGCACGCTTCTTCCCACCTTCAGAGTGAGGCTCGTCCCCCTCTGATTCCTCCTCTTCGTCTTCCGAAGAAGGAGCGTCGCTTGAGTCTTCGGATTTTGCGTCCGAAGCCTCGCAGCGACGGAGGCCACTCCGGGTCTTCTTGACCTTCTTGGAGGCCTCCTTCTTTGGCGCCTCGTAAGGCGCGGGGACCAGCATCTTTGTCAGAAGAGGTCCGGCCGGTTCCTCCGGCAGCAGGGCCGGACAATATATCTGCTCCACCTTCCTTATCCATCCCTAAGGTCACGATGAAACACGATTAAGATGTCTCCCTCATGACATGCCAACTAAAGCATGGATGGACAGAGCGTGGCTGTAACTTACCGGGCTTGCAGAATGGGATAATTGATACCCACGGTCCTCGGCGGAGCCCGGCCACGATTTGCCGGACTTGAAGCGCACCCTCTAGATATCCTTGTGGGAGGAATCATAGAGCTCCTGAAGGGTTTGGTGCTCGGTTGGGTCGAACTCCCATAGAGTGCAGGCTCGGTGCTGATAAGGGAGAACCAGGCGAACTAGCATCACCTGGACTAGGTCGACGAGTTTGACGTCCCTGTCAACCACACTTTGAATGCGCGTCTAGAGCAGTGACAGCTCATCGGACGAGGACCAGTTCGGGCCCTCTTAGGCCAGGACGTGAGCCGCAATGGAGATCTGGATCTGAACTCAAGAGCTGCAGCCCACTTTTTGCCGCTTGGTTCGGTGATATAAAACCACTGCTGCTGCCACTCCTTGACGGAGTCGTTGAAAGCGCCCTTCGGCCAAACGGCCTTGGGCATCTTGCTCACCATGGCGCCGCCGCACTCGGCGCGTTCGCCACTCACCACCTTGGGCTTCACATTGAAAATCTTCAGCCACAAGCCGAAGTGAGGCGAAATCCAGAGAAAGGCCTCACACACGACGATGAACGTCGAGATATTGAGAAAAGAGTTGGGGGGAAAGATCATGAAAATCAATCCCATAGTAATACATGACTCCACGGACAAATGGGTGGAGGGGAAACCCGAGCCCGCAGACGAAGTGGGGAAGGAACACGACTCTCACGTGAGGCTCCGGAGTGGGGACGACCTATCCCACCGGTGGGAGACGGTGGCCGATCTTCTTCGCCAGGTACCCGACTTCCCGGAGCTTCTTGATATCCTTCTCCCGGATGGTAGAGGCCATCCATCTGCCTCCTGCTCCGGATCCGGACATCTTTGGAAAACCTCTCTTCGATGGAAAAGAAGAGTGCTTGGGCGTTAGGGCTCGAACAGAGGGGAATGAGCTGGCGGAAAGAGAAGGCGTGGGTAAAGAGAAAGAGACCTTATCTCTTTATAGGGGCAGTAAATGCTTTTTGCGCCTCCCCACTTGCCTGGTGGAACCTGTTTGCCTCCCGCTCGCCGCGATTAGTGGTGCGGTTGGATTACCCATACCCGTATTGATGAGAATCCCGTGATAAAGGGACACGATCTCTGCTTCGACAAGACGTGCCAAGGAAACCGCCTTGCAATATACGATGTGGCTGGTTGTAGGAAAATGGTTCGAATAATAACCCGACCTTGATGACATGTCATGTTGTCTAAAAAGTGGTCAGCAGATTGCATTTGTGAAATGTCGTTCTCTCTCTACGGCGGTATGTGAAGATCATTTTGTGGATCCGGACACGGTTTGCGTGTTCGATAATTACTTTGGAGTATTCGGAGAAGGAACCCACCTTGCAATGCCGAAGACAAGACTGCGCGCCGGACTCATCGTCATTGAAGCCTGGTTCAGGGGCTACTGAGGGAGTCCTGGATTAGGGGGTATCCGAACAGCTGCTCTGTATACATCGTCCGGACTATTGAAGCGTGAAGATACAAGACTCAAGCCTTCGTCCCGTGTCTGGATGGAACTCTCCTTGGCGTGGAAGGCAAGCTTGGCGATCTGGATGTTATATTTCCTTCCTTGTAACCGACTCCATGTAAACCCTAGCCCTCTCCGGTGTCTATATAAACCGGAGAGCTTGCTCCTTAGAAGGCCGATCACAATTACAATCATACCATCATAGGGTAGCTACTAGGGTTTAGCCTCTATGATCTCGTGGTAGATCTACTCTTGTACTACTCATATCTTCAATATTAATCAAGCAGGAAGTAGGGTTTCACCTCCATCGAGAGGGCCCGAACCTGGGTAAACATTGTGTCCCTTGCTTCCTATTACCATCAGCCTAGACGCACAGATCGGGACCCCCTACCCGAGATCCGCCGGTTTTGACACCGACAATGACACTGGGTCACTAAGGAACTGACACATGTCGCAACGGTCAGATTTCGAACACACGTGGCAGCTTGACTTGGGCTACAAGTAAAGCTGACTCATCCTACTCTGGATAAGATTTGCTCTCATTGTCTTCGCTCGAAGACATAGGATCTGGTTGAGCATCACTTCAGTCACTCTGACTTTGTTCACTTGGACCCCACTTAAGAGTGCGGTGGTTTCTATGACTCAACAAAGAAGAAAAGGAAACAACGAAACAACTAAGTCTTCGCGCTCCATAGTCTTTACTCAATGTCTTCTTGTGTCATAGTCTTCAACTTGAATGGCTTCACAGACCACCATTGTGTTCAATGTCTTCACACATTTTTAGGGGTCATCTCCGGTAGGTAAACCAAATCAATGAGGGACTACTACCTGTGTTATCCTGCAATTCTCACAAACACATTAGTCCCTCAACCAGGTTTGTCGCCAATACTCCAAAACCAACTAGGGGTGGCACTAGATGCACTTACAGGCGCACCCAGGGGTAGGGCGCGCCCCTACCTCGTAGGCCCCTCGGAGGTCTCCTGACCTAATTCTTTCCCCCATATATACTCTTATACCCCAAACCATTAGGGGGAGCCACGAAAACACTTTTCCACCGCCGCAACTTTCTGTACCCGTGAGATCCCATCTAGGAGCCTTTTCCGGTGTCCTGCCAGAGGGGGATACGATCACGGAGGGCTTCTACATCAACACCACCACAGACCTACGGGTCCATAGCTAGTAGCTAGATGGCTTCTTCTCTCTCTTTGATTCTCAATACCATGTTCTCCTCGATGTTCTTGGAGATCAATTTGATGTAATACTATTTTGCGGTGTGTTTGTCGAGATCTGATGAATTGTGGATTTATGATCAGATTATCCATGAATATTATTTGAATCTTCTCTAAATTCTTAATGCATGATTTGATATCTTTGCAAGTCTCTTCGAATTATCAGTTTAGTTTGGCCTACTAGATTGGTTTTTCTTGCAATGGGAGAAGTGCTTAGCTTTGGGTTCAATCTTGCGGTGTCCTTTCCCAGTGACAGTAGGGGCAGCAAGGCACGTATTGTATTGTTGCCATTGAGGATAAAGAGATGGGGTTTCATCATATTGCTTGAGTTAATTCATCTATATCATGTCATCTTACTTAATGCGTTACTATGTTCTTTAGGAACTTAATACTCTAGATGCAGGCAGGAGTCGGTCGATGTCTGGAGTAATAGTAGTAGATGCGAAATCGTTTCAGTCTACTTGACACGGACGTGATGCCTATGTTCATGATCATTTCCTTAGATATTGTCATAATTATGCGCTCTTCTATCAATTGCTTAGGAGTAATTTGTTCACCCACCATATTATTTGCTATCTTGAGAGAGGCCACTAGTGAAACCTATGGCCCCCAGGTCTCTTTTCCATCATATAAGTTCTATTTTCCATCATACTAGTTTCCGATCTACTATTTTGAAATCTTTTACTTTCCGATCTATAAACCAAAAATACCAAAAATATTTACTTTACTGTTTATCTATCTCTATCAGATCTCACTTTTGCAAGTAACCGTGAAGGGATTGACAACCCCTTTATTGCATTGGGTGCAAGTTTGTTGATTGTTTGTGCAGGAATTTGGTGACTTGTGTGTTGTCTCCTACTAGATTGATACCTTGTTTCTCAAACTGAGGGAAATACTTACTCTACTTTGCTGCATCACCTCTTCCTTTTCAAGGGAAAACCAACGCAAGCTCAAGAAGTAGCAGGAAGAATTTCTGGCGCCGTTGCTAGGGAGATCTACGCCAAGTCAAGCTATACAAAGTACCCATCATAAACTCTCATCTCTTGCATTACATTATTCACCATTCGCCTCTCATTTTCCTCTCCCACACTTCTAAAATGATTTTCGAAAAGATTTGCCCTTTTCTTCCCCTTCTTCTGTTCGATCTTTTGGTCGTTGTGTTACCATGTGCCTTCTTTTTGCTTGCATCTTCGCTTGCTAAAAGTTTATGGATCCTCATCCACTTGCTAATCTTTTTGAGAGATCCAATTATGATGAACCAATTGCTAGTGTGTTTTGCGCACTAGATTATCTTTATGAAGTTTTGCTTGAAAAGCGTGAATCTAAAAATTGTGATGGAGAAATTTATGAAGAGATTCGCGATGGCTCCTTGAATAAAAAGCATGATTGCAATGATTTTAATATAAATTCTATTGATGTCAATTGTGCTAATAATATGCAAAACCCTAAGTTTGGGGATACTAGTTTTGCTATGTCCACTACTTGTTGCAATGATCATGATTGGGGTGATAATGCTTTTTATGATCTTGAAATATTATTTAAGCCCCATGATGAATATGAGATTAATAATAATGTTTTCAATAATATAGAAAGTGGGTTTGGAAGAGTGTGAACTTTATATCACACATATTTGGAAAATGTTCAATCTTATCAATTTTTTGATAAAAGTGGGTTTGGAGAGGTCAGGACTTTAGTTAAGGTTAATCCCACTATTTAGGAAGAGTGTCAACTTTGTATGCATGTGGATCATGTTGAGAATATGTTGTGTGATAGCTATTTTGGTGAATTTGCTTATGATCCTACATGTAATTATTATGAGAGAGGAAAATATGGTTGTAGAAATTTTCATGTTACTAAATTACCTCTCTTCATAATGAAATTGCTATCGTCTCTTTCTTCTTCCTTGCATATGCTAGTTTTTGGTTTGTTAATTTGTTTGCTTATAAAGTGCCTATGCATAGGAAGTATGTTAGACTTAGATGTGTTTGTCACGTGCTATATGATGCTCTTTTTGTGCTACAATTCTTCTCTTTTATGTGAGCATCATTCAAATTATCAATGCCTAGCTAAAAAGGCTTTAAAGAAAAGCACTTGCTGGGAGACAACCCAATGTTTTTCCTTGTTGTTTTGCAATAAATAATTAATATATCCTATGGTTAGATGTGGTTTTGAGTTTTAGTTAGTGTTTGTGCCAAGTTAAACCTTTAGGATAGCTTACGGTGATAGTTGTGTTGATCCTACTGAAAAACAGAAAATTTTGCACCTAGTAAATAATTTCCAAGATTTTATTGAAACATGCTTTTGATCTGATTATTTTTTCTCTCAATTGGTGCACAAATTCCTTAGGTTGTCCTAATTTTTCAGAATTTTTGGAGTTACAGAAGTATTCGAGAGTTAAAGATTGCTACAGACTGTTTAGTTTTTGCCAAATTCTGTTTTCTATGTGTTGTTTGCTTATTTTGATGAATCTATGGGTAGTATCGGGGGGTATGAACCATGGAAAATTTGGAATACAGTAGATATTACACCAATATAAATAAATAATGAGTTTGCAGCAGTACCTTTGATACGTCTCCATCGTATCTACTTTTCTAAACACTTTTGCCCTTGTTTCGGACTCTAACTTGTATGATTTGAATGGAACTAACCCAAGGAGAACTGCCATGGTGTTATTTTTGTGCAGAAATAAAAGTTCTTGGAATGACCTAAAAATCCAAGGAGAATATTTTTGGAATTAATAAAAAAATACTGGCGAACGAATCAACACCAGGGGGCCCACACCCTGTCCACGAGGGTGGGGGCGCGCCCACCCCCCTCGGGCGCGCCCCTGCCTCGTGCCCCCCTGGAGCTCCACCGACCTTAACTCCAACTCCATATATTCACGTTTGGGGAGAAAGAAATCAGGGAGAAGGATTCATCACGTTTTACGATACAGAGCCGCCGCCAAGCCCTAATCTCTCTCGGGAGGGCTGATCTAGAGTCCGTTCGGGGCTCCGGAGAGGGGAATCCATCGCCGTCGTCATCATCAACCATCCTCCATCACCAATTTCATGATGCTCATCGTCGTGCGTGAGTAATTCCATCGTAGGCTTGCTGGACGGTCATGGGTTGGATGAGATTTACCATGTAATCGAGTTAGTTTTGTTAGGGTTTGATCCCTAGTATCCATTATGTTCTAAGATTGATGTTGCTATGACTTTGCTATGCTTAATGCTTGTCACTAGGGCCCGAGTGCCATGATTTAAGATCTGAACCTATTATGTTTTCATGAATATATGTGAGTTCTTGATCCTATCTTGCGAGTCTATAGTCACCTACTATGTGTTATGATCCGGCAACCCCGAAGTGAGAATAATCGGGACCACTCCCGGTGATGACCGTAGTTTGAGGAGTTCATGTATTCACTAAGTGTTAATGCTTTGGTCCGGTACTCTATTAAAAGGAGGCATTAATATCCCTTAGTTTCCAATAGGACCTCGCTGCCACGGGAGGGTAGGACAAAAGATGTCATGCAAGTTCTTTTCCATAAGCTCGTATGACTATATTCAGAATACATGCCTACATTACATTGATGAACTGGACCTAGTTCTGTGTCACCCTATGTTATAACTATTGCATGAGAAATCTCATCCGACATAACTATCCATCACTGATCCAATGCCTACGAGCTTTTCACATATTCTTCTTTGCTTAGTTACTTTATCTTTGCTACTGTTACAATTACTACACAACTGCTACTATTACTTTTGCCACTGTTATCGTTACTTCCATACTACTTTGCTACTAAATACTTTGCTTCAAATATTAAGTTATCCAGGTGTGGTTGAATTGACAACTCAACTGCTAATACTTGAGAATATTCTTTGGCTCCCCTTGTGTCGAATCATTAAATTTGGGTTGAATACTCTACCCTCAAAAACTGTTGCGATCCCCTATACTTGTGGGTTATCAAGACTATTTTTTGGCGCCGTTGCTGGGGAGCATAGCTCTATTCTTTGAGTCACTTGTGATTTATATCTGCTGATCACTATGAGGAACTTGAAAGACGAAAGAACTAAGATTTTTCCCTCAACTACGAGCGGAGGTAAGGAACTGCCATCTAGCTCTGCACTTGATTCTCCTTCTATTTTGAGTAAACTTGCGAAACCTAAACCTGCTTCTGCTATCAATTCTGATATGTCGCATGTTATTGATGATGCCACTTTTGCTATGCATGATGCTTATGATGAAACTACTTCTATGGTTGATAATACTATGCCATTAGGTGAATTTCTTGATGAACAACTTGCTAGGGCTAGAGAGATGAAATTATTGAAACTGATAATATTGATGAAAGTGATGATGAAGATTCTCCCCCTAGATATGAATTGCCTGTTGTGCATGAGAGTTATGTTATGGATGAAGAAACTGCTAGAGATTTTCTTGCTTGCAATGGTAGATCTGATCTTACAAAATTATTAGCTAAGCTGAAAGAAAAGTCTCTGAATGCTAGAATGAAATATGACCCTGCTTTTGCTACTTCACCTATCTGTGTTACTGATAGGGATTATGATTTCTCTGTCGATCCTGAGATAATTACTTTGGTTGAATCTGATCCTTTTTATGGCTATGAATCTGAAACTGTTGTGGCACATCTTACTAAGTTAAATGATATAGCCACCCTATTCACTAATGATGAGAAAAATCGTTACTACTATATCCTTAAATTATTTCCGTTCTCATTAAAGGGTGATGCTAAAACATGATTTAATTCACTTGATCCTGGTTGTATGCATAGTCCCCAGGATATGATTTATTAATTCTCTGCTAAATATTTCCCTGCTCATAAGAAACGAGTTGCCTTAAGGGAAATATACAATTTTGTGCAAATTGAAGAAGAGAGTCTCCCACAAGCTTGGGGAGGCTTCTCCAATTACTTAATGCTTTGCCTGATCATCCTCTCAAGAAAAATGAAATACTTGATATCTTTTATAATGGACTAACCGATGCTTCCAAAGACCACATGAATAGTTGTGCTGGTTGTGTTTTCAGGGAAAGAACAGTCGATCAAGCTGAATTGCTATTGAATAATATGTTGACTAATGAAAACAATTGGACACTTCCTGAACCAACTCCTAAGCCAACTCCAAAGAAAGGGGGTGTTCTATTTCTCAGTACTGAAGATATGCAAGAGGCAAAGAAATCTATGAAATGAAAGGGTATTAAAGCTGAAGATGTTAAGAATTTACCTCCTGTTGAAGAAATACATGGCCTTAATATACCACCCATTGAAGAAATACATGGTTTTGATAACTCGACACAGGTAGTAAAGGTAAATTCTCTCTATGGATATGATAAAGTTGAAATCCCGTCTACTAAGTTTGCTAGCCAATACTTGGATGAGTTTGATGACTTTATGCTAAGCAAGAAAACTTCAATGCTTATGTTGGTAGACAATTGAAACATAATGCTTATATGATTGAACACTTGAGTGATTATATGTCTAGAGTTAAAGGTGAACTTAAACTCATTAGTAAACATGCTTCTATGGTTACCACTCAAGTAGAACAAGTGCTTAAAGCTCAAAATGATTTGCTCAATGAATTAGATAATAAAAGAAATGATAATGCTGTTAGAGTTATGACTAGAGGTGGTAAAATGACTCGGGAACCTTTGTATCCTGAGGGCCACCCTAAGAGAATTGAGCAAGATTCTCAGAGAAATAATGTTGATGCACCTAGTCCTTCTAAAAAGAAAAAGAAAAATGATAGGACTTTGCATTCTTCTAGCGAACCTGCTGTAGACACACCTGAGAATCCCAATGATATTTCTATTTCTGATGATGAAACACAATCTGGTGATGAACATGAACCTACTAATAATATTAATGATGATGTTCATGTTGACGCTCAACCTAGCAATAACAATGATGTAGAGATTGAACCTGCTGTTGATCTTGATAACCCACAATCAAAGAATCAACGTTATGATAAGAGAGACTTCGTTGCTAGGAAGCACGGTAAAGAAAGAGAACCATGGGTTCAGAAACCCATGACTTTTCCTCCTAAACCATCCAAGAAAAAGGATGATGAGCATTTTGAGCTCTTTGCTGAAATGATTAGACCTATCTTTTTGCGTATGCGTTTGACTGCTATGCTTAAAATGAATCCTTATGCTAAGTACACGAAAGATATTGTTACAAATAAAAGAAAGATACCGGAAGCTGAAATTTCCACCATGCTTGCTAATTATAATTTTAAGGGTGGAATACCAAAGAAACTTGGAGATCCAGGAGTACCAACTATACCTTGCTCCATTAAAAGAAACTATGTTAAAACTGCTTTATGTGATCTTGGAGCCAGTATTAGTGTTATGCCTCTCTCTTTATATCATAGCATGAATTGAATAAGTTGACATCTATTGAAATATATTTGCAAATGGCTGATAAATCAACTGTTATACCTGTCGGTATTTGTGAGGATGTGCCTGTTGTGGTTGCAAATGTTACTATTTTAACATACTTTCTCATTCTTGATATTCCCGAGGATGATAGTATGTCGATTATCCTTGGTAGACCCTTTTTGAATATTGCAGGGACTGTTATTGATTGCAACAAAGGCAATGCCACTTTTCATGTTAATGGTAATGAGCATACGATACACTTTCCGAGGAAACAACCTCAAGTTCACAGTATCAATTCTATTGGAAAAATTCCATCGATTATGATTGGAGGTTTTGAATTTCCTCTTCCTATTGTCAAGAAGAAATATGATATTCTTATAATAGGGGATGTACATATCCCCGTTGAGGTAACCTAGTGTTATTCAAAATTTCTCCGGTTCCATGCGATTTGGAATGAGTTTGTTAACAAGACTTGATCAACCTTGTTAGTGGATTCTTTTTGATGAGCATGAGATGGATGAAGTTAGAAAGCACAACTCTCTGTACCCTCCTTTTACTTTCTGTTATTTAGATTAAATAAAGCAAAATTAGTATTTTTCTGTCTGTTTTCTGATTATCCTTGCAATAATAAAGTACCTCGAAAATAAAAGTTCTCCAAATGCCCTGAAAATGAAATATGATTTTTTCTAGAATATTTGAGAATATCTGGCACTGAGAATACACCAGAGGGGGCAAGTACCTGGCCACGAGGATCCAGGGCGCGCCCACCCCCGGGCCCCCCTTCCTCGTGGGCCCCTAGTGGCCCCCTCAACTCATTCCTTCACCCACACACTCCTTCTTCCTCCCAAAAAAAATCACCAACTAGCTCAAGCACAGGTTCTAGCTCATCTTGCTGCCCTGTCCTATTTGATCTTTATAATAAATCTTATACCATGGAGTTAAAAGATTTTAATACTGCTTGTAAACTCCTGCAATGGGGTAGTGCTAGTGAACCTCGCAAATCTGAATTTAAAGATTTTCTTGCTAGTATCACTGTGGGGGAATCTAGAGAAATAACACAAGCTACCATAGGGAGCATTCATTTTCCTTCTATCCATTATTTTGCTCTCTTTATAGGTAGATGCATAAATGGCAAGGATGAGGCATGTCACATGTGTGTTCTAGATCTTAGTGTTCTCAAGAGTGTTGTGCTAGGAGATAAACAATATAACTTGGGGCCATTGTTGCACGTAGGTTGCATCATAATAGTTTAATTGGAGACTTGTTTGGGGGAATTTATGCAACTTGTGTGGCTAATTTTCTTGAGATACCCATACAAGAAAATGATATGGAGTTGCCTCCTGCTTATGTAGATTATAATGCCATGGTTAACCATTAGTTTCTAGAGAGGAATGAACAGTTCCTCCAGTACCGACTAATCTTTGACAGACGGCGTACTGTCCATGTTGCTCTCTCTGCTCCCACTTTCTTTGACTTTCAGGCAAAAAGGAGATATATTATAACCAGGGAGGAGGCAAACGAATACGAGAGGAGGACGGAGGCAGCTCGCCTCCAAGCTGCAACTCGTGAGGCAGTAGCTGCTGCATTTCAGTACGACCCCAACTACAACTTTGATCCATGGGCATAGACCAACTTAGGCCAAAAGCCTAAGGTTGGGGGAGTACATATTTCTCATCGACATTACATTCATGTTCACACACTCATTCTAGTTGTCGGTGCTCATACTTTTTCATTGTAAGATCCATAATGCTAGTTTATTTTCTTTTCTAAGCTTTCTTCTTGTGTGTTTGAATAACCTTAAGAAAAACCAAAAAATTAGTTATAGCTTTTAGTTAGTTTACTTTCCATGCCTGTAGTAGTAGTAATTAAAAGAAAACTCAAAAAGATTTCTCGTTCTTCTTTTGCTTGTTGGGAGCTTTCCCGTGTAAATAGTTTTATTTCTTTTCTTTTCTTTGGGGGTCGAGAGGAGAAGACCATGATGAAAATGTTGAGTGGCTCTTTTATGCATTATTGTTGATTTAATCAAGAGCCCACATTACCTTGTCTTCTCCCTTGAATTGAATGCTTGCAGATTCCAGCTTAGTCCAATGCATGTGCACTATTATTATTATCCACACCGTTCGGCCGTGCGAGTGAAAGGCAATAATGATGATATATGATGAAATGATTGAGATGAGAGAAGCTGGTATGAACTCGACCTATCTTGTTTTTGTAAATATGATTAGTTCATTGTTCCTGATTCAGCCTATTATGAATAAACATGTTTGCAACGACAATTAGAGATTATAGTTGCTCATGCCATGCTTAATTAGCTAGGAGTTTATAATAGTTTACCTTGCGTGCCAACATGCTATTAGAATGGTTGTGATGTGGTATGATAGGGTGGTATCCTCCTTTGAATGATTCGAGTGGCTTGACTTGGCACATGTTCACACATGTAGTTGAAACAAAATCAACATAGCCTCCACGATATTTATGTTCATGGTGGATTATATCCTACTCATGCTTGCACTCAGTGTTGATTAATTTTAATGCATGTTCATGACTGTTGTCGCTCTCTAGTTGGTCGCTTCCCAGTCTCTTTCTAGCCGTCACTTGTACTAAGCGGGAATACTGCTTGTGCATCCAAAATCCATAAACCCCAAAGTTATTCCATATGACTCCACCATACCTTCCTATATGCGGTATCTACCTGCCGTTCCAAGTAAATTTGTATGTGCCAAACTCGAAACCTTCAAATGAATTCTGTTTTGTATGCTCGAACAGCTCATGTATCAACTAGGGTTGTCTATATCTTCCATGCTAGGTGGGTTATTCTCACGAGGAGTGGACACCGCTCCTCACTCACGAGAAAATGGCTGGTCACCGGGATGCCCAGTCCCAGGTCAAATCAAATCAAAATAATTGCAAACAAAACTCCCCCAGGATTGATATTAGTTGGAGGCACCCGTTGTTTCGGGCAAGCCATGGATTGATGCTTGTTGGTGGTGGGGGAGTATAAACTTTACCACTCCGTTTGGGAACCGCCTATAATGTGTGTAGCATGGAAGATATCGAGATCTCTTGGTTGTTATGTTGACAATGAAAGTATGCCTCTCAAAAGATTATTTATCTCTATTTCAAAATCGAGCTCTGGCACCTCTACAAATCCCTGCTTCCCTCTGCGAAGGGCCTATCTATTTAATTTTATGTTGAGTCATCATCCTCTTATTAAAAAGCACCAGTTGGAGAGCACCGATGTCATTTGCATGCATTACTATTAATTTATATTGAGTATGACTATGACTGGATCTCTTTTACCAAGAATTACAATGTATACTCAGTCCTCGATCTTCAGGGGTGCTCTGCATTTATGTTTTGCGGTCTCAGAAAGGGCTAGCGAGATACCATCTTGTTATATCATATTATGATTATTTTGAGAAAGTGTTGTCATCCGAGATTTATTATTATTGCTCGCTAGTTGATTATATTATGCCATTGATATGAGTAAACATGAGACCTAAGTGTTATTGTGAATATGGTTAGTTCATAATCTTTGCTGAAAAGTTGAATGCTGGCTTTACATATTTGCAACAACAAGAGCAAACAGAGTTTGTAAAAGTTTTTCTTTATCACTTTCAGTTTGTCGACTGAATTGCTTGAGGACAAGCAAAGGTTTAAGCTTGGGGGAGTTGATATGTCTCCATCGTATCTACTTTTCCAAACACTTTTGCCCTTGTTTTGGACTCTAACTTGCATGATTTGAATGGAACTAACCCGGACTGACGATGTTTTCAGCGGAACTGCCATGGGGTTATTTTAGTGCAGAAATAAAAGTTCTCGGAATGGCCTGAAAATCCATGGAGAATATTTTTGCAATTAATAAAAATATTGGCGAAAGAATCAACACCAGGGGGCCCACACCCTGTCCACAAGGGTGGGGGCGCGCCCACCCCCAGGGGCATGCCCACATGCCTCGTGGGCCCCCTGGAGCTCCACCGACCTCAACTCCAACTCCATATATTCATGTTCAGGGAGAAAAAATTAGGGAGAAGGATTCATCATGTTTTATGATAGGGAGCCACCGCCAAGCCCTAATCTCTCTCGGGAGGGCTGATCTGGAGTCCGTTCGGGGCTCTGGAGAGGGGAATCCATCGTCATCGTCATCATCAACCATCCTCCATCACCAATTTCATGATGCTCACTGCCGTGCGTGAGTAATTCCATCGTAGGCTTGTTGGACGGTGATGGGTTGGATGGCATTTACCATGTAATCGAGTTAGTTTTGTTAGGGTTTGATCCCTAGTATCCATTATGTTCTGAGATTGATGTTGCTATGACTTTGCTATACTTAATGCTTGTCACTAGGGCCCGAGTGCCATGATTTCATATCTGAACCTATTATGTTTTCATGAATATATGTGAGTTCTTGATCCTATCTTGCGAGTCTATAGTCACCTACTATGTGTTATGATCCGGCAACCCCGAAGTGACAATAATCGGGACCACTCCCAGTGATGACCATAGTTTGAGGAGTTCATGTATTCACTAAGTGTTAATGCTTTGGCCCGGTACTCTATTAAAAGGAGGCCTTAATATCCCTTAGTTTCCACTAGGACCCCGCTGCCACAGGAGGGTAGGACAAAAGATGTCATGCAAGTTCTTTTCCATAAGCACGTATGACTATATTCGGAATACATGCCTACATTACATTGATGAGCTGGAGCTAGTTCTGTGTCACCCTATGTTATAATTATTGCATGAGGAATCGCATCAGACATAATTATCCATCACTGATCCAATGCCTACAAGCTTTTCACATATTGCTCTTTGCTTAGTTACTTTACCGTTGCCACTGTTACAATTACTACACAACTGCTACTATTACTTTTGCCACTGTTATCGTTAGTTCTATACTACTTTGCTACTAAATACTTTGCTGCAGATATTAAGTTATCCAGGTGTGGTTGAATTGACAACTCAACAACTAATACTTGATAATATTCTTTGGCTCCCCTTGTGTCGAATCAATAAATTTGGGTTGAATACTCTACCCTCAAAAACTGTTGCGATCCCCTATACTTGTGGGTTATCAACCTTAAAGGGTGATTTATTTTCTTATACTAACGGAGCTTATGAGGTTTTCTGTTGAGTTATGTGTTGTGAAGTTTACAAGTTTTGGGTAAGGATTTGATGGACTATGGAATAAGGAGTGGCAAGAGCCTCAGATTGGGGATGCCCAAGGCACCCCCAAGGTAATATTTAAGGACAACCAAAATCCTAAGCTTGGGGATTCCCCGGAAGGCATCCCCTCTTCCGTCTTCGTCTATCGGTAACTTTACTTGAGGCTATATTTTTATTCACCACATAATATGTGTTTTGCTTGGAGCGTACTGTATGATTTGAGTATTTGGCTTTTAGTTACCACAATCATCCTTGCTGTACACACCTTTGGGAGAGACACACATGAATCGTGATTTATTAGAATACTCTATGTGCTTCACTTATATCTCTTGAGCTAGGCAATATTGCTCTAGTACTTCACTTAAATCTTTTTAGAGCACGGTGGTGGCTTTATTTTATAGAAACTGATGAACTCGTAGTATGTGAGTAAGAACTTGTAGCATTGTTGTAGTTAATTATAGCTTCTGATGTTTCAGAATTTGGTTGTTGTGTCAATAGCAGTTAATTCATTTGCACATTGATCCTTTTGAGAAGATATATCATAATTAACCCGTTTCTTCAGTTTTTCAAAATAAGTACTGGTGATTTTCTATGTTGATATAAACCCATTTTCCCGACAATTGTAACTGATCTAGTTTTAAATATTATAGGATGAACGGAAGTGTTCTTACTTGGAGTAGGTTGATCAAGAGTGACCACAGTCTTTGAAGATGTGCCTAGCAAAGCTCTGGAGCATGTATTAGGAAGAGAACAGAGGTAGGCTTAGAGATAGTGTTGTCAACGCTGAAGAATATTTGAAGATGCACGATAAAAAGAGGAAGGTGGAGAATGAGCTCAGTTTTTTTAAATTAAGACTTTGCTAAGATGGTGTTGGCGAAGGAGGAGGCACTTTCCCAGTTGGCCAGTGCAAAACAGGTTCTTATTGAACTGAAAGCAGAGATGGATAAGCAGAGCCTGGATGATCTCGATTACGGAAATGAATATATTGTTATAATATTGTTCTTATGAAGTTGAACTATCTATATGTTGTACTGTGCTATTTTCCGGTAGCTATCGTACTGTGATGTTAAAATATATCTATGTGCCTGATATAAAATTGGCAAACAACTGTTCGATATGAAATGTGAATTTCCATAATACTGGAATAATTAATTGTTAACTAATAAATCTGCGAAATGGGTCATGGAACTTTGCAAACGGTTCTAGAAGTAAAAGCGCTTGTGATGGATAGCCCAATGCCACATAGTTTTCTTCATCAAATCGTGTGTGATGTAGTTGATAAAAGCAAACGGTTAACCAAGGAAGAGCGTGTGTGATAGTTACACATATCACACATGAGCCTATACATAAACCTGTGTGGGATGTACATACGAAACGAAACGTTTTCCCTGAATTGACTGTGTGGGATGTACATAAGAACGGAAACATATTCCTTGGATTGACTGTGTATAATATACATACCTACGGAAATGTTTTTCTGGGATTCACCATGTGGGATGTACATACCTACGGAAATGTTTTCTGGGATTCACCGTGTGGGATGTACATACCTACAGAAATGATTGGGTTTCCATGGGTCACCCGCTCACACACGAACTCATGTGGTGTTCCACGAGGGCCTATCCCCGACGATTTCTGGGTCGTGTGGGAAGGAGCCCCCTATCGCCCACACTCACTTGGCGACGGTTCCAAATGACGTCGCGGAAAGGGGTTTAAAACCATTTGTATAGCACCGACGCATACCAGTGGTATGCTTGAAGTATTATTGTTTTTATGTCAATATTAAACTTTTGTTTTGAATCTTATGGATCTGAACATTCATGCCACAATAAAGATAATTACATCGATAAATATGTTAGGTAGCATTCCACATCAAAAATTCTGTTTTTATTATTTACCTACTCGAGGACGAGCAGGAATTAAGCTTGGGGGTGCTTGATACGTCTCCAACGTATCTATAATTTTTGATTGTTCCATGCTATTATATTATCTGTTTTGGATGTTTTATATGCACTTATATGCTATTTTATATTATTTTTGGGACTAACCTATTAACCTAGAGCCTAGTGCCAGTTTCTATTTTTTGCTTGTTTTAGAGTTTCGCAGAAAAGGAATACCAAACGGTGTCCAAACGGAATAAAACTTTCGCAATGATCTTTCTTGGACCAGAAGAAAAGGAGACTTGGAGATGAAGTCGGAAAATCAAAAAGGCAGCCACGAGGGTGAAGGGCGCGACCCCCTACCTCGTGGGCCCCTTGGAGGTCTCCTGACCTAATTCTTTCACCCATATATACTCTTATACCCCAAAACCATTAGGGGGGGCCACGAAAACACTTTTCCACCGCCGCAAGCTTCTGTACCCGTGAGATCCCATCTAGGGGCCTTTTCCGGTGTCCTGCCGGAGGGGGATTCGATCATGGAGGGCTTCTACATCAACACCATTGCCCTTCCGATGAAGCGTGAGTAGTTTACCACAGACCTACGGGTCCATAGCTACTCCCTCCGTCCGAGTTTATTAGGCCTAAAAACAACTTCTCTTAGACCAAGGCACATAGTAATTTGCTCACATTAATTCTTTCATTTCACCCCCAATGCACACTCTCACATGCATGCAGCCAATGAAAAAGCATGCATGAAGTGTACTAATTTCCTAGTCATGGCACCAACAACAATGGCTTTCAATGCAACCAATGAAATGGTTGCATGCATGCACCTATCCAAAGCGAGGCCTTATAAAAAGGGGCATGCTTGTGATGCTAAGATGCCTAATAAACTCGGACCGAGGGAGTAGTAGCTATATGGCTTCTTATCTCTCTTTGATTGTCAATACCATGTTCTCCTCGATGTTGTGGAGATCTATTCGATGTAATACTCTTTTGCGGTGTGTTTGCCGAGATCTGATGAATTATGGATTTATGATCAGATTATCTATGAATATTATTTGAATCTTCTCTGAATCTTATATGCATGATTTGATATCTTTGCAAGTCTCTTTGAATTATCGGTTTAGTTTGGCCTACTAGATTGGTTTTTATTGCAATGGGAGAAGTGCTTAGCTTTGGGTTCAATATTGCGGTGTCCTTTCCCAGTGACAGTAGGGCAGCAAGGCACGCATTGTATTGTTGCCATCGAGGATAAAAAGATGGGGTTTTCATCATATGGCTTGAGTTAATTCCTATACATCATGTCATCTTACTTAATGTGTTACTCTGTTCTTTATGAACTTAATACTCTAGATGCAGGTAGGAGTCGGTCGATGTGTGGAGTAATAGTAGTAGATGCAGAATCGTTTTGGTCTACTTGACACAGACGTGATGCCTATGTTCATGATCATTGCCTTATATATCGTCATAATTATGTGCTCTTTTCTCAATTGCTCAGCAATAATTTGTTCGCCCACCGTATTATTTGCTATCTTGAGAGAAGCCACTAGTGAAACCTATGGCCCCCGGGTCTCTTTTCCATCATATAAGTTCTATTTTCCATCATACTAGTTTCCGATCTACTATTTTGCAATCTTTTACTTTCCGATCTATAAACCAAAAATACCAAAAGTATTTACTTTACTGTTTATCTATCTCTATCAGATCTCACTTTTGCATGTAACTTTGAAGGGATTGACAACCCTTTATCGCGTTGGGTGCAAGTTTGTTGATTGTTTGTGCGGGTATTCGGTGACTTGTGCGTTGTCTCCTACTAGATTGATACCTTGGTTCTCAAACTAAGGGAAATACTTACTCTACTTTGCTGCATCACCCTTTGCTCTTCATGGGAAAACCCGATGCAAGCTCAAGAAGTAGCAAGTGTCAACTTTAGATCCCACATATTTGGAGAATGTTCAATCTTGTGATTTTTTTTATAAAAGTGGGTTTGGAGAGGTCATGACTTTTGTTATGGTTAATCCCACTATTTTGGAAGAGTGTCAACTTCGCATGCATGTGGATCATGTTGAGAATCTGTTTTGTGATAGCTATATTTTTGAATTTGCTTATGATCCTACATGTAATTATTATGAGAGAGGAAAATATGGTTGTAGAAATTTTCATGTTGCTAAATTACCTCTCTTCATGTTGAGATTGCTATCGTCTCTTTCTTCTTCCTTGCATGAGCTAGTTTATGCTTGCCTTGATAATTTTTACTTATAAAATGCCTATGCATAGGAAGATGTTAGACTTAGATGTATTTGTCACGTGTTCTATGATGCTCTCTTTATGTGAGCATCATTGAAATTATCAATGCCTAGCTAAAATGCTTTAAAGAAAAGCGCTTGTTGGGAGACAACCCAATATTTTTCCTTGCTGTTTTACTTCGAATAATTCATATAGGCTCTGGTTACATGTGGTTTTGTGTTTTAATTAGTGTTTGTGCCAAGTAAGACCTTTGGGATGGCTTATGTTATAGTAGTTTTGATCTTGCTAAAAAACATAAACTTTTGCGCCCAGGAAAATAACTTTCATAATTCACAGAAGCGTGCTTTTGGTCTAATTATTTTTGCAAAAGATTGGTACACAAATTTGTCAGGTCTTCCTAATTTTTCAAAATTTTTGGTGTTACGTAATTATTCAAAGTTTCCAGATTGCTACAGACTGTTCTGTTTCTGACAGATTCTGTTTTCTATGTGTTGTTTGCTTATTTTGATGAATCTATAGGTAGTATCAGGGGGTATGAACTATGAAAAAGTTGGAATACAGTAGATATTACACCGATATAAATAAAGAATGAGTTCACAACAGTACCAAAAGTGGTGATTTATTTTCTTATACTAACGGAGCTTATGAGATTTTCTATTGAGTTTTGTGTTGTGAAGTTTTCAAGTTTTGGGTAAGGATTTGATGGACTATGGAATAAGGAGTGGCAAGAGCCTAAGCTTGGGGATTCCCAAGGCACCCCAAGGTAATATTCAAGGACAACCAAGAGCCTAAGCTTGGGGATGCCCCGAAAGGCATCCCCTCTTTCGTCTTCGTCTATCGGTAACTTTACTAGAGGCTATATTTTTATTCACCACATGATATGTGTTTTGCTTGGAGCGTCTTGTATGATTTGAGTCTTTGCTTTTTAGTTTGCCACAATCATCCTTGCTGTACACACCTTTTTAGAGGGATACACATGAATCATGATTTATTAGAATACTCTATGTGCTTCACTTATATCTTTTGAGCTATGCAATATTGCTCTAGTGCTTCACCTATATCTTTTTAGAGCACGGCGGTGGTTCTATTTTATAGAAACTGCTGAACACTTATGCTTCACTTATATTATTTTGTGAGTCTTTTTAAACAGCATGGTAACTTTATTTGGTTATAAAATTAGTCCTAATATGATAGGCATCCAAGAGGGATATAATAAACACTTTCATATAAAGTGCATTGAATACTATGAGAAGTTTGATTCCTTATGATTGTTTTGAGATATAAATATGGTGATATTAGAGTCATGCTAGTGAGTAACTGTGGATTGTAGAAATACTTGTGTTAAAGTTTGTGATTCCCATAGCATGCACGTATGGTGAACCGTCATGTGATGAAGTTGGAGCATGATTTATTTATTGATTGTCTTCCTTATGAGTGGCGGTCGGGGAAGAATGATGGATTTTTCCTACCAATATATCCCCCTAGGAGCATGCGTGTAGTACTTCTTTCGATAACTAATAGATTTTGCATTAAGTATGTGAGTTCGTTATGACTAATGTTGAGTCCATGGATTATACGCACTCTCACCCTTCCACCATTGCTAGCCTCTTTAGTACCGCGCAACTTTCGCCGGTACCATACACCCACCATATACCTTCCTCAAAACAGCCACCGTACCTACCTATTATGGCATTTCCATAGCCATTCCGAGATATATTGCCATGCAACTTTCCACCATTCCGTTTATTATGACATGCTTCATCATTGTAATATTTCTTTGCATGATCTTGTTGTTGACATCGTATTTGTGGAAAAGCCACCTTTCATAATTCTTTCATACATGTCACTCTTGAGTCATTGCACATCCTAGTACACCTTCAGAGGCATTCATATAGAGTCATATTTTTTTAAGTATCGAGTTGTAATTCTCGAGTTGTAAGTAAATAGAAGTGTGATGATCATCATTATTAGAGCATTGTCCCATGTGAGGAAATTAAAAAAGTAGCCAAAGAAGCCAAACAAAAAATGAAAAAATGAGAGAAAAAGAGAGAAGGGGCAATGTTACTATCCCTTTTCCACACTTGTGCTTCAAAGTAGCACCATGATCTTCATGATAGAGAGTCTCCTATTTGGTCATTTTCATATACTAGTGAGAATTTTTCATTATAGAACTTGGCTTGTATATTTCAACGATGGGCTTCCTCAAATCGCCCTAGGTCTTCATGAGCAAGCAAGTTGGATGCACACCCACTTAGTTTTCTTTTTGAGCTTTCATAAACTTATTGCTCTAGTGCATTCGTTGCATGGCAATCCCTACTCACTGATGTTGATATCTATGGATGGGCATCTCCATATCCATCGATACGCCTAGTTGATGTGAGACCATCTCCCTCATTTTGTCCATGGCTCACGCTCATGTATTGCGTGAAAGTTGAAAAGGTTTGGGAACACCAAAAGTATGAAACACTTTCTTGGCTTGTCATCAGGGTTGTCATGATTTGAATATTTTGTGTGACGAAGATGGAGCATAGCCAGACTATATGATTTTGTAGGGATAACTTTCTTTGGCCATGTTATTTGAGAAGACATGATTTCCTTGTTAGTATGCTTGAAGTATTATTGTTTTTATGTCAATATTAAACTTTTGTTTTGAATCTTATGGATCTGAACATTCATGCCACAATAAAGAAAAATTACATGGATAAATATGTTAGGTAGCTTTCCAAATCAAAAAAAAGTTTTTATCATTTACCTACTCGAGGACGAGCAGGAATTAAGCTTGGGGATGCTTGATACGTCTCCAACGTATCTATAATTTTTTATTGTTCCATGCTATTATATTATCTGTTTTGGATGTTTTATATGCATTAATATGCTATTTTATATTATTGTGGGACTAACCTATTAACCTAGAGCCCAGTGTCAGTTTCTGTTTTTTTCTTGTTTTTGAGCTTTGCGGAAAAGGAATACCAAATGGAATAAAATCTTCGCGATGATTTTTCTTGGACCAGAAGATACCCCAGAGACTTGGAGATGAAATCAGAAGAGCCGTGAGGTGGCGGCAAGGGGGGAGGGCGTGCTAGGGGGTAGGGCATGCCCCCTGCGTTGCCGCCTCCTCTGGACTCCTCTGACCTAACCCTTGGCCCTATATATTCACATATATCCCCAAACCACCAGAGGCATCCATGAAAACACTTTTCCACCGCCGAAACCTTCTGTACCCATGAGATCCCATCTAGGGGCCTTTTCCGGCATCCTACCAGAGGGGGATTCGATCATGGAGGGCTTCTACATCAACTCTATTGCCCTTTATATGAAGCGTGAGTAGTTTACCTCAGACCTACGGGTCCATAGCTAGTAGCTAGATGGCTTCTTCTCTCTCTTTGATTCTCAATACCATGTTCTCATCAATGTTCTTGGAGATCTATCTGATGTAATTTTGTTTTGCGGTGTGTTTGTCGAGATTCGATGAATTGTGGATTTATGACCAGCTTATCTATGAATATTATTTGAATCTTCTCTGAATTCTTATATGCATGATTTGGTATCTTTGTAATTCTCTTCGAACTATCGGTTTAGTTTGGCCAACTAGATTGATGTTTCTTGCAATGGGAGAAGTGCTTAGCTTTGGGTTCAATCTTGCGGTGTTGTTTCCCAATGAAAGTAGGGGCAGCAAGGCATGTATTGTATTGTTGTCATCGAGGATAAAAATATGGGGTTTACACCATATTGCTTGAGTTTATTCCTCTACATCATGTCATCTTAGTTAATGCGTTACTATGTTCTTCATGAACTTAATACTCTAGATGCAGGCAGGAGTTGGTCAATGTGTGGAGTAATAGTAGTAGATGCAGAATCAATTCGGTCAACTTGACATGGACGTGATGCCTATATTTCATAATCATTGTCTTAGATATCGTCATAACTTTGCGCTTTTCTATCAATTGCTCGACAATAATTTGTTCACCCACCGTATTATTTTCTATCTCGAGAGAAGCCACTGGTGAAACCTATGGCCCCCGGGTATATTTTTCATCATATAAGTTTCTGATCTACTATTTTGCAATCTTTTACTTTCCGATCTATAAACCAGAAATACCAAAAATATTTACTTTATCTTTTGTTTAGTTTATCCTATCTCTATCAGATCTCACTTTTGCAAGTAACCGTGAAGGGATTGACAACCCCTTTATCGCGTTGGGTGCAAGTTGTTTGATTGTTTGTGCAGGTCTTGGTGATTTGTGCGTTGTCTCCTACTGGATTGATACCTTGATTCTCTAACTGAAGGAAATACTTATCTCTACTTTGCTGCATTGCCTTTTCCTATTGTAACATCCCAAATTTTCAATTTGGAATGTTATACAAATAGATCATTATTGCATATCATATTTATTGTATTTTGCCTCGATCTAGAAATTCTACGCAACTCAAGGACCCACGGAGAGAGTTGGGGATTTCACAAATTTCATATTTGAGTTTTCTCCAATTTTGGAAATAGGATCATTTGATTTTATTTATTTTTTTCAATTTTTTCAATTATAAAAATATGAGAGAGGGAATAAAATGACTTTCCCAAAATAAAGAAATATTGAGGATTTAATAAAAAATCAAATAAGATTTTATTTTGGATTTTATGGCTATTTTATTTGAATTTAGGAAAAATGCGCGTTTTTCAAAATTGCATTTAGGCCCCAAATAAATGTTCATCTAAACCGGCTTAATTTTATAAGTCGGGGAAATTTTATTTCGGGATTTTTGGAGTCCGTATAGTATTTCTTTCGTTTGATTTTCTGCGCTAAAATTATTTTAAAAAAATCCGAACCGACTACGGGCCAAGATCAGCCAGGACTCTCCTGGTCGGGGCCTTTATAAAGCGCCCCGGGCCGCCGCCAGCCCTAGCCCACCCGAGCCGCGCCGCCGCCCCAAACCCTAACCCTAGCCCGCCGCCGCCGCCCGCGTTGCGCGCCGCCGCCACCCGCCGTCGCCGCCTACCCCCGTCGCCCCGCTGGACCCCGTCGCCGTCGCTGCCGACCACCGTCACCCTCGCTGGATCCGCTGTCGCTGCCGACCCGCACCCCGAGGTTGACCTCGCCGCCGCCGCCATTTTTTTAGAAAAACCGTTCGGTTTTTTCGTCGGTTTTTTTTACTTTCCGTTTTTTTATTAGATTGGTTTTTCGGTTAGGTTCATTAGCGAGCGTTCGCTCGTTCGTTCGTTTTAACGAATGCGTTTTTCATTTAGATCCAGATAACGAACGTTCGTTCGTTAATCTGTTCGTCGTTTTTCTTTTTCTCGGATTCCGTGATTTCTGATCCGATTTTCGTTTTAGTATAACTTTTAGCTCGTTTATCGGAATCAAGCGATTCAAGCACCTAGAGTTTCATCTCGAAACCTTCTTTCCGAATAATCTACTCAAACAAGTTTTTGCTACTGTAAAATTTGACTTAGGTCCAGATTAGTAAATGAAGCTTGTTTCTTTCGTAGTTTGAGTTTTGTTGCTTCGTTCGATTTGATTCTTTTTGCAAACCGGAGTTCTTAAGTTGAACTTTCTGGTTAGATCTCTTATCTTAGTTTTACCTGTGCATTAGATGAGTACTTATTGTATGCTTGTTTGTTTGTTTGCGATAGAGTACCCGGATTACGCCGCTTGCTACTTCGAATCCCTTAGTTTCGCGGATCATCAGCAAGGCAAGTAACACTTTGATCATATCTCTTTACTACCCAGTTTTATTGCATTAGATCAACCCTCAAACATTGCATGATTAGGATCCAATTAAATTGTGGGTTTGGGGAAGTAGATGAGGTAGTACCTATTACCTGTTTTCATATCAAACCTTTGGGAGTTACTTCTACGTTTGCTTATTATGCCTTGCTATGCTAGTAGACGTGGATTGGGTGAGTGTATCCACGACAGATGTGAGTTTGTTAATTAATGGTTTATTTAAGGTGGCAACTTTAATACACATCTGGGTGGATTGAGGTACCTGGGTATTCCAGGATTGCATGTTGTTTTCTTTATGGACCGCCACCCAGGCCCAAAGGGATCATGAGATTATTCATGCTAGAAACTTCCATGTGCAGCCACAAGCTACTATGGGCTCTAGCATAGTTGACTAAGTTGTGCGAACTCTTACAGTGGTAGACTAGCAGATGTAGGGGATGTAGGTTGGTACTGTCTACCCGATCGTAAGGTGCTAGTGCTTCTGAAAGACTATGTCTCGGTCATCCGTTTCTCAAACACCATGTAGTGCGAGAATCCCAACGGAGGAGATCGAGTCTTGTGGGGAGAAGTGCGCAAACCTCTGCAGAGTGTATAAAATAATCATGGTTAGTCGTGTCCCCGGTTATGGACGTTTTGAGTATCTAGTATTTGGATTATCATGTGAATCTCATCATGTTACTTTTAATTACTATTGTTGGGTTTGTTTAATGATGGTGTTACTTAATTGGGATTGAGAATGCTGTCAACCATTCTCAATGTTTAACAACCACCATGATAGTTAAACCAAATTTATTCCTTTGCAGTAGGGAAAAGTTGGCTTTATGCAAAAACTATAACCATAGAGCTTTCCACCAGCCATATATGCATGTAGTATAGCATTACTATTTCATTACTCTCTATGTGTTACTTTGCCAGCATATTCCATGTGCTGACCCGTTTTTGGGCTGCAAGGTTCATGTTGCAGACTTTTCAGACGACGAGTAAGATGCCTTAGGATCGTGGTTCTATACTCAGCGATGCCGTTGGAGTTGATGGACTCACTTATCTTCCAAGACTTCCGTTGTTATTGTTATTAGATGGCCTTAAGCCATACTTATTGTAATAAGTTCTCTTTGGAGACATTCGATATAATAAGTGTGTGATTGCTACTCTGTTATAAATCCTTCAAGTACTGTGCGTGTCAGCATTACTGATCCAGGGATGACACTGATGCACAGAGATCAGACTGTTTGAGGTCTGGTCGCTACAAGATGGTATCAGCGCACACGCTGATTGTAGGACACGACCACTAAGCTAAAGCCCTAGATCACTACTCTCTCTTCTCATTTCTGACTCCTCATCTTTTCTATTCTCTTTTAGGATGGCGGATGCAAGGAACAAGTTCACGCAACCGGATGAAGATACACCCTTTGGACGACACCTGAAGGAAGTCACTAGATACCTGAACATCGGAGTACCAAGCTTCACCAGGACCTACAACGCCACTTTACCTGAAGAGGAGCGCTGGATGATACAAGTTCAAGTTCCAGGAAGGACAGATCAATTGATCCCATAGAGTTTTCCTTTGATGCACCAACCTGGAGTCTAGGAAAGAGCATGCAGCCCACATCACCATGGGACGTATTGGAGAAGTTTACCACAAGGAGCTTAAGGATACTATCTACCAGATTTGTGGGCGCCGAGATGAGCAATGGGAGATGGTCAGCACCAGGAAGGACAGATCAATTGCAGCTTTCATCCAGGAGTTAAACCAACACATTCGACGCCAAGAGAACCAGATGTGCGCAAGCATGATGGATCTGAAGAAGGCCATGACCAAGATCACGGAACTGGAGGAAGAACTCAAGTCTACACGCGATGGATATGAGGAGGAAATAGCAACACTAGTCGAGAAGAATGAAGATCTAAAGAAGAAGCTAAGAGTGTTTATGGGATTTCCCGCAACTGGAGAAGACGAAGATTGCACTTGTCCAGAGAACTACATCATCATTGACGACACCGACTCGGGCCCGGACGATAGTGATGATGACTATGTTGATGAAGCAGGAGCAGATATCATGGAGTCTTCATCGGAGCAGTTTTTCTAGTAGACCACCATAACAGTAGTAGTATTTCCCCCATGTATCTAGTATAGTCTGAGCACTTTGGTAACGATAGATAGACCATTGTATGCCCTTGCTTGTTTGAATGAAGTGTTTTGATTGAAATTTGTCTCATGTGCATATGGGTAGTGTTTTTCCCTATAGACCTCATTCTATTCTGTATTCTCATCTTTTCTAAACCCTCAGATGCCTCCGAGACGTGACAATGGATTTGCTTTCCCACCGGAGCTCACCCAGTTGATCCAGCAGCAGAATGCATTGATGCAGATACTAGTCCAAAATCAGAATGAAGGGAACAACAACAACAACAACCCACCACCACCACCACCTGTTGATCACTTAGCCCGTTTCTTGAGGCTGAATCCGCCGGTGTTCTCCAGTAGCACCGAGCCGATAGTTGCAGATGATTGGCTCCGCAAGATGGGAAGGGAGTTGACCACTACAGGATGCACAGATGCGGAGAAGGTGCATTTTGCCGCACATCAGCTTGATGGACCCGCAGCATCATGGTCGGAGAATTTCACAGCCACTTATCCTATCGACACTGTCACATGGGATCAGTCTTAGCACGCTTTCTGTACTGCCCATGTTTCAGCAGGAGCTATGGCCATGAAGAAGCGTGAGTTTCGCAATTTATGCCAGGGAGGACGTACAGTTGGCCAGTATGTGGATGACTTTAGTAAGCTAGCACGTTATGCCCCAGATGACGTTGCTACGGATGCAGCTAAGCAAGAGAAGTTTCTGGAAGGACTGAATGATGAGCTGAGTATGCAATTGATGGTAGCAAGTTTCAATAACTACCAGGAGTTGGTAGATAGAGCTCTCATGATTGAAGGGAAGCAACAGCAGATTGAGAACCGCAAGAGGAAGTATGGATAGGGGAAGTACAATTCTAGAGCTCAGCAGAAGCCATGTTTTACCCCGAAGGCGGGAGGACAGTTCCAGCATACTCATGGAGGTGGTAGCTCACACAACCATAATGGTTCCAAGAATGGTAACGGGAATGGAGGAAGCAATGGCCAGAACCGTACCAACCCCTCAACACCTGCCAAGAGAGATCTGAGTCAAGTCACTTGCTTTAAGTGCTAGAAGACTGGACATTACGCCAATGAATGTCCTGAAGGCCAGAATGGAAATGGCAATGGAAGCTCTGGGAAGAAGCCAAACCCTTTCAACAGAGGACAGGTGAACCACGTTAGCGTGGAGGAGGTTGAAGCCCAGCCCGATGCCGTAATAGGTAAATTTTGGTTAAGTCATTTACTGCACTCGTTCTTTTCGATACTGGTGCATCACATTCATACATATCAAGGGGATTTGTGGATATGTACAAACTCCCAACCCAAGCCCTTAGGTCACCCATGTTAGTAACCTCTCCTGGAGCAGAGTATATGGCTAGACTATGGTGTGATTGATTACCATTAAGGATTGGTAACTACGTGTTTCCCTCGGACCTAATAGTATTGGAATCACAAGGATTGGACGTGATATTAGGCATGGATTGGTTATCGAAGTATGGAGGGAACATTGAATGCGCCAATAAGACAATTTTGCTTACAACGCCAGAAGGAAAGAGGATCAAGTATGTATCCAGACATGAGCCGAAGAGGATGCACGTAAATTCCTTATCACGAGTTGTGCAGGAGGAAGTACAAGTGGTGAAGGATTTTCCTGATGTATTTCCAAAAGAGTTGCCAGGCATGCCACCGGATAGAGACATCGAGTTTTTGATTGATCTTTTGCCAGGCACAGGGCCGATATCCAAGAGACCATACAGGATGCCAGCAAAAGATTTGGATGAGATTAAGAGTCAGATTAAGGAGTTACTGGATAAAGGCTACATTCGCCCAAGTTCTTCACCTTGGGGATCGCCAGTACTTCTAGTGGAGAAGAAGGACGGATCACTGAGGATGGTTGTTGATTATCGAGGATTGAATGCAGTAACAATCAAGAACAAGTACCCACTGCCGATGATCAATGATCTGTTTGACCGACTGCAAGGAACCAAGGTATTTTCCAAGATCGATTTGCGATCAGGATACCATCAGTTGAAGATTTGAGAGCAGGTTATACCTAAGATGGCTTTTACCACCAGGTGTGGGCTGTACGAGTATACCGTTATGTCATTTGGTCTGACTAACGCACCTGCCTATTTCATGAACATGATGAACAAGGTGTTTATGGAGTTTCTGGATAAGTTCGTCGTGGTGTTCATTGATGATATTTTGGTCTACTCGAAGAACGAAGAAGAGCATAAGGAGCATTTGCGGTTGGTATTGGAGAAGCTAAGAGAACACCAATTATATGCCAAGTTTAGCAAATGTGAATTTTGGTTGAAGGAAGTTGGATTCCTCAGACATGTTATATCCGGAGAAGGAATAGCAGTAGACCCCACAAAGGTTGTCACCGTGACAAATTGGGTAGCACCAACGACAGTTGGAGAGATCAGAAGTTTTCTTGGACTGGCAGGATACTACCGGAGATTCATTGAGAATTTTTCAAAGATTGCAAAGCCCATGACGGAATTGTTGAAAAAGGATACCAAGTTCATTTGGACTGAGGAATGTGAGGCTAGTCTCCAGGAGTTGAAGGAACGTCTAGTTACCTCGCCAGTGTTGATTCTGCCAGATCAGAGCAAGGATTACGAGGTGTATTGTGATGCTTCACGTCGAGGACTTGGAGCAGTGCTTATGCAGGAGGGGAGAGTTGTTTCGTATGCTTCACGATAGCTTAAACCTCATGAGTTAATTTATGCCACGCATGATTTGGAGTTAGCAGCTGTAGTGCATGCACTGAAGACGTGGAGACATTTCCTTATCGGAAACCATTGTGAGGTGTACACAGATCACAAGAGTTTGAAGTACATTTTCACGCAGAAGGAGTTGAATCTCAGGCAAAGGAGATGGTTGGAGCTCATCAAAGATTATGATATGAGATTGCAGTATCACCCCGGAAAGGCTAACATAGTAGCCGACGCGTTGAGCCGTAAGAGCCATGTCAATACACTAATGACCGGAGGGTTGCCAAAGGAGTTAGCCGAGGACCTTTGCGAACTATGCTTGGAGATAGTTCTGAGAGGCTATGTAGCAACATTGGAAATTCAGTCGACTTTGATGGATAAGATCAGAGAAGCCCAGAAGACCGACATGGAAATTGCCGAGATAAAGGAGAAGATGAGCAAAGGTAAAGCTAAGGGATTTCGTGAGGATGAGCACGATACCTTATGGTTTGAAGACCGTTTTTATGTGCCTAATGACCTGGAGATCAGGAAGTTGATTTTGCAAGAGGCCCATGATTCGCCGTATTCGATTCACCCAGGAAATACCAAGATGTATTTGGATTTGAAGGAGACTTTCTGGTGGACCGGAATGAAGAAGGATATTGCGGAGTATGTAGCAGTTTGTGATGTATGTCAGAGAGTAAAGGCAGAAAATCAGAAGCCAGCAGGATTGTTACATCCATTTCCGATACCCGAATGGAAGTGGGATAAGCTAGGCATGGATTTTATCACAGGACTGCCCAGGACTCGTTCAGGCTATGACTCGATTTGGGTTGTAGTCGATCGTTTGACGAAGGTAGCTCATTTCATTCCAGTGAAGACCACTTACACCAGTGCTAAGTTGGCCAAGATATACATGACCAGGATCGTATGTCTGCATGGAGTTCCGAGGAGTATTGTATCAGATAGAGGAACCCAGTTTACCTCAAAGTTCTGGAATCAGTTGCATGAAACCTTGGGTACCAGGCTAGAGTTCAGTATAGCTTTTCATCCGCAAACAGATGGACAGACCGAGAGAGTCAATCAGATTTTGGAGGATATGCTGAGGACTTGTGCGCTAGATAACGGATCTAGTTGGGACGACAATTTGCCATGTGCAGAGTTCTCTTACAACAACAGTTACCAATCCAGCTTGAAGATGGCCCCTTTCGAAGCCCTATATGGAAGGAGGTGCACGACCCCATTGTCTTGGGATGAAGTTGGAGACCGCCAGTTGTTTGGACCATATTTGATTAAGGAGTCTGAACGGAAAGTGAAGTTGATTCGCGACAGGCTCAAGGTAGCCCAGTCCAGGCAGAAAAGCTATGCAGATTCAAAACGCAAGGAGACAGTTTACGAAGTCGGAGATAGAGTCTATCTTCGTGTATCTCCACTTCGAGGAGTTAAGCGTTTTGGAGTTAAAGGAAAGTTAGCACCATGTTTTGTGGGACCGTACAAAGTTTTGGAGCGTATGGGAGAAGTTGCCTACAAGTTGGAATTGCCTGAGGGATTGTCAGGACTTCACGATGTGTTCCACGTTTCTCAGTTGAAGAAGTGCCATGCAGAGATGGCTGATATACCACTGAGAGATACCGTGCCGCTAGAGGCGATTCAGTTGGACAGTGATTTGACCTATGAGAAGAAACCAGTTAAGACTCTTGAGTATGCCAGCCGAGTCACCCGCAGCAAGGTTATCAAGTTTTGCAAAGTTCAGTGGAGCCACCACACCGAGGATGAAGCCACCTGGGAGAGAGAGGAGGATCTGCAGAAGGACCACCCTCACCTATTTTCTAGCCAACCCGAATCTCGAGGGCGAGATTCATCTTAAGGGGGTAGGTTTGTAACATCCCAAATTTTCAATTTGAAATGTTATACAAATAGATCATTATTGCATATCATATTTATTGCATTTTGCCTAGATCCTAGAAATTCTACGCAACTGAAGGACCCACGGAGAGAGTTGGGGATTTCACAAATTTCATATTTGAGTTTTCTCAAATTTTGGAAATAGGATCATTTGATTTTATTTATTTTTTTCTTCAATTATTTCAATTATAAAAATATGAGAGGGAATAAAATGACTTTCCCAAAATAAACAAATATTGAGGATTTAATAAAAAAAATAAGATTTTATTTTGGATTCTATGGCTATTTTATTTGAATTTAAGAAAAATGCGCATTTTTCAAAATTGCATTTAGGCCCCAAATAAATGTTTCATCTAAACCGGCTTGATTTTAGAAGTCGGGGAAAATTTATTTCGGAATTTTTGGAGTCCGTTTAGTATTTCTTTCGTTTGATTTTCTGCGCGAAAATTATTTTAAAAAAAATCCGAACCGACTACGGGCCGGGATCAGCCATGACTCTCCTGGCCAGGGCCTTTATAAAGCGCCCTGGGCCGCTGCCAGCCCCAGCCCACCCGAGCCGGGCCGCCGCCAGCCCCAGCACACCCGAGCCGCGCGCCGCCCCAAACCCTAACCCTAGCCCGCCGCCGCCGCCGCCACCCGTCATCGCCGCCGACCGCCGTCGCCCCGCCGGACCCCGCCGCCGTCGCCGCCGCCCTCGCCAGAGCTGCCGCCGCCGATGACCTGCACCCCGAGGTTGACCTCGCCACCGCCGCCGTTTTTTTAGAAAAACCACCATCGGTTTTTCGTTGCTTTTTTTAGTTTTCGTTTTTATTAGATCGGTTTTTTCGGTTAGGTTAATTAGCGAGCGTTCGCTCGTTCGTTTGTTTTAATGAACGCGTTTTTCGTTTAGATCCAGATAACGAACGTTCGTTCGTTAATCTGTTCGTCGTTTTTTTTTCTCGGATTTATTCCGCGATTTTTCTGATCGCGATTTCTGGTCCGATTTTCGTTTTAGTATAACTTTTCGCTCGTTTATCGGAATCAGGCGATTCAAGCGCCTAGAGTTTCGTCTCGAAACCCTCTTTCCGAATAATCTACTCAAACAAGTTTTTGCTACAGTAAAATTTGACTTAGGTCCAGATTAGTAAATGAAGCTTGTTTCTTTCGCAGTTTGAGTTTTGTTGCTTCGTTCGATTTGATTCTTTTTGCAAACCGGAGTTCTTAAGTTGAACTTTCTGGTTAGATCTCTTATCTGAGTTTTACCTGTGCATTAGATGAGTACTTATTGTATGCTTGTTTGTTTGTTTACGATAGAGTACCCGGATTGCGCCGCTTGCTACTTCGAATCCCTAGGTTTCGCGGATCATCAGCAAGGCAAGTAACACTTTGATCATATCTCTTTACTACCCAGTTTTATTGCATTAGATCAACCCTCAAACATTGCATGATTAGGATCCAATTAAATTGTGGGTTTGGGGAAGTAGATGAGGTAGTACCTATTACCTGTTTTAATATCAAACCTTTGGGAGTTACTTCTACGTTTGCTTATTATGCCTTGCTATGCTAGTAGACGTGGATTGGGTGAGTGTATCCACGACAGATGTGAGTTTGTTAATTAATGGTTTATTTAAGGTGGCAACTTTAATACACATCTGGGTGGATTGAGGTACCTGGGTATTCCAGGATTGCATGTTGTTTTCTTTATGGACCGCCACCCAGGCCCAAAGGGATCATGAGATTATTCATGCTAGAAACTTCCGTGTGCAGCCACAAGCTACTTTGGGCTCTAGCATAGTTGACTAGGTTGTGTGAACTCTTACAGTGGTAGACTAGCAGATGTAGGGGATGTAGGTTGGTACTATCTACCCGATCGTAAGGTGCTAGCGCTTCTGAAAGACTATGTCTCGGTCATCCGTTTCTCAAACACCATGTAGTGCGAGAATCCCAACGGAGGAGATCGAGTCTTGTGGGGAAAAGTGTGCAAACCTCTGCAGAGTGTATAAACTAATCATGGTTAGCCGTGTCCCCGATTATGGACGTTTTGAGTATCTAGTATTTGGATTATCATGTGAATCTCATCATGATACTTTTAATTACTATTGTTGGGTTTGTTTAATGATGATGTTACTTAATTGGGATTAAGAATGATGTCAACCATTCTCAATGTTTAACAACCACCATGATAGTTAAACCAAATTTATCCCTTTGCAGTAGGAAAAAATTGGCTTTATGCAAAAACTGTAACAATGGAGCTTTCCACCAGCCATATATGCATGTAGTATAGCATTATTATTTGATTACTCTCTATGTGTTACTTTGCCAGCATATTCCATGTGCTGACCCGTTTTCGGGCTGCAACGTTCATGTTGCAGACTTTTTAGACGATGAGTATGATGCCTTAGGATCGTGGTTCTATACTCAATGATGTCGTTGGAGTTGATGGACTCACTTATCTTCCAAGCCTTCCGATGTTATCGTTATTAGATGGCCTTAAGCCATACTTATTGTAATAAGTTCTCTTTGGAGACATTCGATGTAATAAGTGGGTGGTTGCTACTCTGTTATAAATCCTTCAAGTACTGTGCGTGTCAGCATTACTGACCCAGGGATGACACTGATGCACAGAGATCAGACTGTTTGAGGTCTAGTCGCTACACCTATTCAAGGGAAACACCAACGCAAGCTCAAGAAGTAGCATTCCCGCTCTCAATTCCTCCCACGTCCCTCCTGTACGCACTTGGCAAAGCCCTATCGGAATTCCGTTGCTGCCACCACCACCATACCGTCGTGCTGGTTCCGATCTCATCTATCTCATCTCCCTCGTTTGCTAGATCAAGAAGGAGAGGACGCCATCGAGCTGAACGTGTGCTAATCTCAGAGGTGTCGTCCGTTCGGCACTAGATCGGATTGGATCGTGAAGAGTATGACTACCTCAACCGCGTTATGACGCTAACGCTTTTGGTCTACAAGCGTATGTAGACACCCGTAGGAGTCTGGGCCGTGTCTCAGTCCCAGTGTGGCTGATCATCCTCTCGGACCAGCTACTCATCATCGCCTTGGTAAGCTATTACCTCACCAACTAGCTAATCAGACGCGAGCCCCTCCTTGGGCGGATTTCTCCTTTTGCTCCTCAGCCTACGGGGTATTAGCAACCGTTTCCAGTTGTTGTTCCCCTCCCAAGGGCAGGTTCTTACGCGTTACTCACCCGTTCGCCACTAGAAACACCACCCCTCTTGTAGCTATGCATCTCCAATATTGGATCTTGGGTGTTTCATACAATTTTTTTTTACTTTCATGCTTCATTCCCCATCAGTGGTCTCAAAAAGCCGCCCCTTGGTGAGCCGAGAGCACCAACTAGTCTAGACGACCCACGGTGCACACCGCATGTGCACGCTTTAGGATCTATTGTTGTCATTTTTCATCGTCTCATCTTTAGGAGGGATCATTGCATTGACCTTGCCAGGCCCAACTGTCGTCGACATCACCACAACGCCAAATAACGCCACCAGCCTACGCACGTCTATCAACTCGCGTCCAACGTTGAGACTCCACTGCATCACGCCGCCGAGACCCGCCGTCTTCGATGCGGTAGATGTAACACCGCTCCACCTGTTGGCGCCTCCAGTCAGTATCTGCTCCAAAACAACGCCCTTACGAGGAAAATGACAGTAAAGCCTCCGTCATCATCCGATCTGGGAGACTGGGATCTAGGATCCTCCCCTCCCGCCCGAGTAGATGCCCGCTGGAGGAAGAGCTAATAATTTACGTAGTCAATGTTCAATCGATTAGGTCGGCTAGCCCCATATTCTGATTTACATGGCATGCAAGCTTGATCTTCTTCTCTTTCTCTTCCATCTATTCTACTCCTGCTCCCTCTTCACTCTCTTCATAATGCAACAACTCCTCCACCTGCACCCCCATTTTCCAAGATTGCTAATCCCCC